>NC_081575.1:93949932-93988723 GCF_022355385.1 Mustela nigripes
AATTTCTTTTCAGTGTTCCAGAATTCCTTGTTTATGCACCACACCCAGTGCTCCATGCAATACGTGCCCTCCGTAATACCCACCACCTTCTTGGGCTTATAATCCAGGAGGAAGACAGACATTAAACGTTTCATTGAAACCAGGACGATTGCTATGAAATACAGAATACTGCCAAGGGAGAATATAATGGGGAGATGTAACCTAATCTGGGATTCAAAGAGGGCCCCCATGATCACATGCTCAGCATACTGATGGGGACAGAAGAGGTAAAGGGACAGAGTAGCAAGAAATTAGGTGAGGAGCAGGGGCCAGATACTGGAAGGCTAAACAGCATTTAAAGTCTTTGATGACTCACTCGAAGGTTTAATATAGAAGAGCAACATTAAATGCTGGTTCACCATCTTCAAATGAGTGGAATATTCCTCTTCCCAATGCACTAACATGTATGAAGGGTCTATTCTCAAACCCATTTTTACAACTGGCTACAGTTGCTTAAGTGTTTCAATGTACTCTTTGTAAAACCAGCTTCCTTCTGTCCTTAGTATATGTTTACATGATAACCATGTTTCCCCGAGCATTTGTGTAACAATGAATAATAACACACTGAGTTAAAGAATATGCTGATGCATCATTTCACTTCAAGTTGATATTGACTCATGGGTGAGAATTCCTGGAATCCATTGATTCCAGGAGATCAATACATTACATGTAAGAAGCAATTTTTTTGGTGGTTTATTGATAATTTCATGTAGTTCAGAAACCAGTCTTACCTAAATCATGATACATTTAATCTCAGGAGAACCCTTCAGTCCATTTATACCCTCAATATCTCATCTTCTACCTATGTTAATGTTTCTACTTTTAACCACTATTTTAAAACAGGAAGGAGTTTTAGAGATAATTGAGTCCAGATCACTTCCACTCAAAGAAACCAAAAGGTTCAAAAATCAGCCCCAAACCACACTGTGAGTTAGGGCAGAGTAGAGCTGTGCATGCCGATCTCCTGATTTAGTTTCAAGGTTTACAGACTAATCTCAAACAATGGAGATTAAAAATGTGGGACCCAGAATCCTTAAAATAATTACTCTGTCAGTAAATTTGATACACAATACATACTTTTATTCCAGCTAGCTGAGTTTAAGCACTATAATTAGAAACCAAAACCAAAACAACCCATTCCCAAAGCAACCCCCAAACTTTAGTCCCCTTCTTGCAAAAGGTAAGATTTTCTTGGACTTTAACTCATAAGAGGTATATTCAGTAATTATCAAGGTTCAAATGTTGGCATTAATTTCTACTTTTTTTTTTTTGCTTTAGTGAAAAAGAAAAATTTTTACAAAAACATTTCAAAGAGTTTTACAGAACACGAATCAGCTTTTATAAACCTATAACTTGATTGTATAACATGAAATAAACTTAAATTGAATGCAGTTTCCTTTAAAGATAATCTAATTTCTAAAAAGTTAAGAAATAGTGCTTGACAAAATCTTTTGATTTTATTGCTCCTAAAATATACTTTTAAAAAATGAGAACAACTTGAATTTGCTCATCCTTAAAGAGGAGCCTGTTGCTTTTATTCATTTTGGTAATAGTCATTTAGCTTGGTTTTTGTTGTTTACTCTGATGCACTCTGTGGGTTATGTACTCCCTGGGTGCTCAATAAAATGGTTGCTGTCGGACTGACTGACAGATGTGTTTGATCTCCTAAGCACTACTGTAGCGAGCACAGATACACAGATGCTGAAAGGGAGAAGCTTACAGATTTAGGAAGTAAGGCAGGGAACGGGTGGAGGTTAGGGCTCATCAAAGAGCTGAGCCCCATGTGCCATTTGAAATTAATATCAGTCAATTATTTGGAAGCATATATAGGGAATTAGTGAATCTTAGTGCTATGGATTATTGTTATTGTTAGATAAACAAAATAGGGTTCTATGTTAGACTTTTGTTTTCATCTCAAATATTTTTGTAAACTTCAAGAGGCAAGCACAATTTCCTAGTAATGCAGCCTAGGCCTTGGAATATACCAGATTATCAATAATCACTTCTCATGGGCCAGGCAGGCTCTGTGCTCTGGCTGCGCATGTCATGACAGATAAGACCATTTCTTCCGCAGAGCTCACAGATAAGTCATACAGGTGAGGTGTTTCTCCCACCATGGGCACCAACCTCTACTCACCATGACTTGTATTTTCTGTATTCTCATGCTTTGACAGCTTGGGGCCTGGCTGAACCTAGAGGGACTGGCCCTCCCACAGTTGGCTAATTCCTAGAGATAGCAAGCAGTTTACCTGGGAAACATGATTTTCATATCCACACCAATCGATCCAGAGCCCATACCCCCAACCATCCCTTTAATCAGGCTCTTACTTCTGTGCACTATGCCTCTGTCCTAACCACCCCAGGGCCAGGTCCCAGACAATGAGACATAGCCCCTATGCCCCAAAGTCCAATGAGATTATTCAAACTACCCAATCCTCAGACTGCTCACCCTGTCTCATCCATTCCTGTCTACAGAAACCACAATAAAAGCTCCTGACCATGTTTTCCTCATTCTCCGTTTGCCTCCTGACTGACCCTGGTGCTTCCCCTATGTGGCCCATCATGGCATTCCTGTGTGTCCTGTCTCTAGGGATGTGTTGAGTAGAGCAAACTTTTTCCTTCATGGCAGTCACAACCATGTCTGTGTGTCTTAGCATTCCCAATTAAGACATACCCTGGCTACCCTCAGAACACAACTCCACCAAATCATTCTTTGCTTTCAACTGAGGTCTCGAAGATAATTTAGGGTTGGTAGGAGACATGAGTATAGATGGGCCACGGCTGCAAGCATCTATAATGCACAAGTAAATAAATTATGAACTCTCTACAGGTAAAGGAGGGAAAAGGCCATGAAATAAATTCAAAAGAACTAGATTTTATATATGTCCAGTATATGAAAGGCAATAATTTTAAAGCACTTACTAAAAATAAAACTGAGTGCCAACCTCCAAGCAAATTTCAAGGAATGAAATAGTTTCCCCACATGGGTAAGACTGTATTTATCATTTTTATTTAATCGTTCTTTGGAAATCATTCTTTAGAAAGCATGGGTGAAAATATCTGTAGTCATAAAATACTGATGGTGGTTGTTGAAAATACTTGTACTTTGAAAGATTAGATTGAGCCTGAGGATTGAATAATTGTTATAGAGTTATGAAAATAATGGGCCATGTTAAGGAATTAAAGGTTTGCAACTATATATACTCTGGGAGCCAAAAATCAATATTAATTAATATTGTTAAATGTTAACTATGTTAACTGTTAAATGTCTCAGTGTGCTCAATCTTTTAAAATACATTTTTCCCACTCTTTAGAAATAGATATATGATTATGAAATGGTGATTGAATTACATGATCTTTATGTACAGAAAGAGCAGTAGTAAAAGAAAGATGATGATTTTTATTTTATTTTCAGAATGAATGAAAGAATTCTCCCTTCTCCCAGCATAGAAAAGTGCCTATCGTTTCTGTGACTCATTTGCATGAAGACCATTTATAATGCAATTATATGCTTAACTGTAGCCACGATGTAGGCCTTCTTACATCAAGTACTACCAGGTCACTTGTTAAGTGCTTGGTTTTTTCCTGCCTTCCTACCATGCGCATGATTCATGGAAGTTACTCAGTAGACAAGGAAAACACCCGGTACTTTTTGTTGTTTTTCTCACACCATTTAGGGGTGTGTGTGTGTGTGTGTGTGTGTGTGTGTGAGAGAGAGAGAGAGAGAGAGAGAGAATGACATAGTTTCAGGCATCATTCAGTTAATCAAAACAAAAGAGAAAGCCAAGAGAAAGTAGCCTAGAAAATTGTATTTAGGAAAACCCTCACTGAAATAGGTTACTGTTCAGCATCAAGGTTCACACCATTATGTTTATCATGAGAAAGCATCCCTTAAAATGCCGCAGCTGTGGAACCTAATGAAAATCCAGAGCATCTGTACCGTGACAGAAATTCATTGCCAAGCCCTGGTGCTGGCCTACTGGTGGGCGTGGAGAATGTCTACCACTGTCTTCAAGAACATTCTTCAGATATTCCAGAATCATTATCACTGGCCCCATGGAAAGACACATTTATCAAGGCATTGCAGCAGATTGATTTTTTTTCTACAGTTGATATGCAGTGGAATGGAAAGACATTCAAACTGAAGTCAGAGGTCATAGGTATCTGAGAAAGGAATATACATAACAAAAATCTATTGCCAACACAGAGATGGAATTCTCACCGGTCTGTTGTAGCAGCAAACAATCCAATGTGAGAAATTGGAAAATAAACTCTCACAGGGATTAAAAGGAGTCCTACAGCTTACCCATGCATTAAATACATAAGAAAAAGTGAGGAGCTTTACATTTACTGAGTGATTAAATTGTTCCATGCTCTGTGCTAATGGCTTTACCTATGTGATCACATTCTCATCACCACAATAGCCCTGAAGGTAATCATGATACCAGAAATACTACTACTAATAGACATTATAGAACACTTGCTATATGCCAGATTTTAAGAGTTTTGCACAAACTAACTTGCTATTAAGTTTTCTCAACAAAACTGAGTGGTAGGACACATTATAGTACTAATTTTAGAGTCAATGAAACTGAAGGACAAAGATATATGTTGCATTCCCAATACCCAGAAAGTCAAAAGGACCCCAAAACGCATCATGCAAGAAACAGTTGGAGAATTTAGTAAGGGAAGGGGAAGATTCGAAATGGAATCAGGTTGGTGGCCACCTTCAAATATACAGATGCCTGACATCCAAAGGACAGATTACATTGGATCACTGTGACTCCAAAACATCTTGCCATGAACAGGGAGTGGAGAAGACAGGATGACATTCTGAATTGTTCAAGAATGACCACTGCCTTAGGGAACTGGGAATTCTCCAGCAACCTCCATTATAAAAGGGTTCAAGTAAAACTAGGCAACCACCAGGCCAAGTAAAATGAGGCAGACTCCAACCTTTCAAATCCCAATGATGTGGATTCGAATCTTTGCCACTTTCTGTGTGACCCTGGGAAAGCTATTTAAGTACTCTGTGACCATTCCTCATCAATTCAAATAAACAGAGGTACCTGGTTCACAGATAATAAAGTCTGCCACATGATAAGCTCAATCCAGTTTGCACCACTTGGCAAACATGAGAGGATCATTCTGACAACAATTTATATTTAGCACATTTCTAAGGTGTAAAATCATAGCTAAATTTAAAAAATATATACCTGAGGGGTTTTTTTCCCCTTTTACCTTTTGGGCTGCTATGTAGATTTTATTATTGACAATTCTGTGAGAATTTTATATCTAAGGATAACACAAAGAGACCAATAGTATATATGCTTAGGAGATTCTGGCTCCTGGTTGCTGTTTCCATGAGAAAGATTTTGAAAAAATTACTTTATCTCATGGTGGTTGCAGTGGGTATGAGGGGCTTTCTAAATATTGAGGGGATGATGTCTAACTTTTTACTTACTCATTCTGCAGTTTTCCTACTAGTGTGATTCATATGCAGAAGATCCTTTTTGTGGATCTGTCCTTTTCTTACATTTGTCTGTTGTGACATATTTTCCCTAAAATACAGCTGCCAGTTTGATCTACATGCTGCGTCAGCTGGAAGGCTATGAAATGATTCTCACAGATTCAGCTGGTCCAATGGAGTGGCTTTGATTTTTCTTTCCCAGCTGTTGTGTAAACTGGCTGCTCCTTGAGTGTATTAGAACTAGTTTATGTTTCATAGCATTTAATAGCTTTGGAATTACCAGAAATAGCTATCATAATAAATGTGAAAATGATAGCACTCATTCTTCTTCTTGAGACTTAAGAGACACAAACTTTCTTCCATGCATTTTATTCCCTACTCTAACAGGTAAAGCCAACTACTGCATAACTATGATTCCAAATTTGCAATCAAGTATTTGGAGAGTTTCTGGAAATCTTCCTTCTTTATTCCTTCCCTGCTTTAAATTTTAGTCATTCTTTTTCTTTTATTTTCCTTTCTCCACACACTATTTCTGTATGAAAATAACCCTTCACCTCCTCAATTTCACACAGAAAAAGATTAGATGCACTTGACACCAACTTTCTGTGCTAAATATGGTCTACTGCAAGGGAAAAGAGAATGAGAAAATGGGGACTAGAGAAAGAAGAATGTAGAATATGAGCTATACAGAAGGTTCCCAATGATTCCATGTAGTTCCCTCTCAGTAACTCCAAGCCAACCAGACATTTACTCTCCTTCCAATCCCTACCAATTCAGCAAAGTTGCGCTGAGCTTCAAAGTGAGCTTTTTTTAATGGACCCTAGAAATCTAGTTATCTTTTTTTTAAACCAAAAATAAAGCTTTTCATTGTCTAGGGATGAACCAAAAGCCCTAAAATAGAAATAGCCTATGTAAAATGTAACACATGGAATTAAAATTAAACAGAAAATAGTTCTACCTGAAATACCCATCACTGTGAGGGAGAAGATTATGTACTGAGTTACTGAAGAGTCTGAAAATAAAGAGGACACTTCTGGAGACAAACTAAAGATAAAGTTTCCCCAAATTTTACTAGAAATTGTCCTGTCCTTAATCAGAATTCCATCTCCAATCTGGAAATGAGGGCATTCTTTTGTATGAATTCATATTCCCTGGGCTGACCCCATTTATTTGGCCTCCAAATATCCCAGTGAATCTAGCTTCCTGGATTCCTTCCCTACTCTCAAACTGGAGTCACAAAAAACATCTAACATCATATAAATACTAGCTCTGCTTACCCATAATTAGACATTATACATATTTCCTTCTGCTCTGGAAGGAAGCATTCCAGTTGATGTTTTATGAACTTGTTTAAAAAGACAAGCAGGGAGTCACAGATGATTTCAACTTGATATCTGGGCAACTACATATACAGCCTTTGTTTTTTGTCTGTTTGCCTTTTTTTTCTCTTTTTTTACATAGCCTTTGGGAAATAATGGTGATCTAATACCCTAGAAGTTATCCAAACAAAATCTCAGTCATCATTTGGTGTTGCATTTTCGCTACCATTTAAAACTCCAACTTGATCCAGAACAGTGACTGCCACCAGGTCTTGAAGGATTTGCACACCCCAAAACACTGGTTTTCCCCATTCACCCTTGGGTTTTTTCATTCATTTACCAAGGGCTTATCTACTTCTGTCCTGTCTGGCATGCTACAAAGAAATGTAAAGAGAAGTCATGCTTTTGGCATTTAAAATCCCAAAGGGAAAATATTTTCAACCTCTACTGAGGTTATTTTAACTACCTCTTTGATGGCATGGATTTTTTCTTTCTCCTTTAGTTGTGTTCATTTTACACTCAAGGTATTTATTTGAACATGGTCAGCTCAAGCTGATTCTTTTAATGGTGCCAGGTGGCATGGCTGAGTGTTTGACCTCCCTTTCATTAAAAATGTTTTATTAGCACTGAGCCAGCAAGCTTTCTATTCCAGACCCAAATGAAGAGCTGAATGGGCATAGGACACTTGGCCTGTTTGTAACCATCTGGTTCAAGTGACTTTCGACTACACCAAATCTGTCCCCACCTGTGAATTCACCCTTGAAACCGAGCTAAGGGAGTAATGGTCACAATGGCAGCCAGGCCTTTCCTGAGTCACTGCCAAGTTTAGGTTTCACATCTGGCAAAAAGGATGTTTTCAGCCAACTCACACCCCTCTCATAGCAAATGCAAAGTTGTTTAAATGATTTTAAGAAAAGACTTTGTTTAAAACCTAATATATTCACCCAGGACAATTTTGGGGTTGACAGTCTAGTTCAGTCCTGCACTGTTAGAAGAAACAGAAAACACAACTTGCATTCTTTGGGATGTAATGGTCATCTCAATGAAATCATATGCCCCATGAGAAGACACAATTAGATCTGTGTTCTCTTTGCAAACTTTCATTTCTTACTGTAATAAATTCCTTCCACATGCTAAAAACAGACTCAGAAGTGGTAGATCATGAAGATTTGAGGCTGTTACTGAGACAGGGCTACTGGTGGCTGGAGGATCTTGCCTTTTCACTACAACATGAGCAATATCAGTACTTTCTTTTACATGTCACCAGAGCTTCACTGTCTCCTTCTCATGTTTATTCATAGCTTTTGAAAATGTTTATTTTATGGCCCCAAGAATAGCAGCACTGTTTATTCTTTGATCATTCATAGTTGCCGCAATATTTATAAGACTACATGCACTGTTTTGCATCTAATCAGTTTAAAACTTTAGAGCTCAGGGCTAAATCTTAGATTACCAAGATTGAGGGTGAAGAATGCCAAACTATCCACAATTGAGGAAAATTTTTTTTTCCAATTTTCATCTCTCAAACTGATCCTCTACTGAAATTAAAAATAACAATGCAATTAACTATAACAAGGAATAAATAAAAGAATCAGTTGTAATACTCACGGTGGACAAGTTTCAGGATAATGAGATCTTTAATACTATTTGATAATATGCATGTTCCTCTAGTTGTATTTTATACCAGTCTCTGTTAGTTGATCTTCTACTGTCCACCAGAGTCTGTCCTTGGTTATTTGGCTTTCTGTCCTCCACTCTGGCAGTTAAGTGTCATGGCCTCAAGTCTACTGCTGACAATTAAAACTGTTTCTTCAACACATATTTGTTGGGTGAATAAATGAATGAATAAATGTATGAAATGCAATTAGCCAGTGTCAAAAGCAATAAAATAAACTTAGAACCTTTGTTCATGTTATTCTTTATAGGAATTATAGAAAAGGTACAATATATGAACAGCGTCTTTCAGTATACCACTTTTAATATTCCAAAAGCAGAAGAACTGACAGAATTTCTTTCTTGACCCATTAGATAGGAATATGAGCAAAAGAGAGTAGTCAGAAAAGTTTTGGCCTGAGCAATTAGAAAAAAGGCATTGCCATTAAGCATGATGAGGAAACTACGGCAGTTGTTATTTACTAGGACAAATATCAGGAGCTCAGTTCAGGCCATACTAAGTTTAGACATGTAAGTAATGTGGATACCAATCTGGAGTTCAAGGGAGAAATACAGACTAGAGATACAAATGCAGTAGTGATCAGTCATGAAATTTCACACAATCATCTAAAAATTAAACATAGAAAAGAAAAGAGATCCAAGGACAATGCTTTGGGGCATTCTAACACTTCGATGTCCTGGGAACAAGGGAAGAACCAGTCAAAGGAACCAAACGCAGTAGTTAGAGAAGTAAGGAGGAGTGCACTGTCTTAGAACCCAAGAAAAGAAAGTGTGGCAAGAAGGAGATCATGACCAATAGTGGCAAATTTTACTATTAAACAAGATTAGAACTAAAATACAGCTTCCCCCCCCCCCCCATGGAGATCATTGTCAACAGGGGGTTCCTTGAGGAGAGCTTTCCTGTACTCCTAATGGTGTAGAGGTTGGGCACAAGAATCTGTTCTTAAAGGGCCACAAGCAAAATGGGCAGGGAGGGGGCACTGGATGGCTCAGTTGGTTGCGCACCTGACTCTTGATTTCAGGTCAGGTCATGGTCTTGGAATCGTGGGCTCAAGCTCTGCATCAGGTTCCATGCTCAGGAGGGAGTATGCTTGAATTCCTCTCTCTCTCCATGCCCCCCCATTCCTTCCCCTCCTTGCACTCAAGAACACACTCACATGCACACACTCTCTCTCCCTAAAAATAATTTTTCTTTTTAAGAGAAGATAGTCGGGGGGAAAGCGGAATCTACACCTTCCCGGCCAGCGGTAGCAACTGCAGAACTGCAGGAGACAATCTTTCTAGACAAGGCAGTTGAGGAGGAGGGAGCGATCGGAAGGGGGGGTTGCCTTGGTGTGCACTCCGCACCTCGGGAACGTTATTGCGCGTGGAACGGCTGCCTTTGGAAGACTATTGCCCAGAAGAAAAGATGTTTGGTTTTCACAAGCCAAAGATGTACCGAAGTATAGAGGGCTGCTGTATTTGCAGAGCGAAGTCCTCCAGTTCTCGATTCACTGACAGTAAACGCTATGAAAAGGACTTCCAGAGCTGTTTTGGGTTGCATGAGACTCGTTCAGGAGACATCTGTAATGCCTGTGTCCTGCTTGTGAAAAGATGGAAGAAATTGCCAGCAGGATCAAAAAAAAACTGGAATCATGTGGTAGATGCAAGGGCAGGACCCAGTCTGAAGACTACATTGAAACCAAAGAAAGTGAAAACTCTATCTGGAAACAGGATAAAAAGCAACCAGATCAGTAAACTACAGAAGGAATTTAAACGTCACAATTCTGATGCTCACAGTACCACCTCAAGTGCCTCCCCAGCTCAGTCTCCTTGCTATAGTAACCAGTCAGATGATGGCTCAGATACAGAGATGGCCTCTGGCTCTAATAGAACGCCAGTTTTTTCCTTTTTAGATCTCACATACTGGAAAAGACAGAAAATATGTTGTGGGATTATCTATAAAGGCCGTTTTGGGGAAGTCCTCATCGACACGCACCTATTCAAGCCTTGCTGCAGCAATAAGAAAACAGCTGCTGAGAAGCCGGAGGAGCAGGGGCCAGAGCCTCTGCCCATCTCCACTCAGGAGTGGTGACTGAGGATTAGGTAGAAGGGGAACAAAAGTGATTTAAATTTTGCAAAGAAAACAAAGCAACAAAACCCTCCTATTTTTAACTTGGATACCTGCTATTCTGCCAAAAGACAATTTCTAGAGTAGTTTTGAATGGGTTGTTACTTCTCCAGTTCCACAAACTCTGAAGCCAGTGTCTAGCTTACTAAAAGAAAAAAAAAGTGTACATAATATTTAAGATGCTGAGTATCTCATAGGAAAGCTGAATGCTGCTGTAAAGTGCTCTTTAAGTCTTTTTTTTTTTTTCTTAATCCCCTTCTAATGAATGAAACTAGGGGAATTTCAGGGGACAGAGATGGGATTTGTTGTATGATAAACGTATGTAGTTTTAGTCTTTCTATATTGAGAAGCAGTGGTTGGGGCATTTTTTAAGATGGCTGGCTATACTTGTTTCCTACATGATAATAAATTTGTCATAACTCAGTAACATGGACTTGCCCCTAGAGGTAGTTGTTAATAATTTTGCAATAATAAGGTCTTGCCAAGGTTCTGATGATTCAAACCTGTACTACTGAATATGAAGCAGGACAGACTGAGCTCTCTGGTGCAAATACCTTGAAGGAGTAATTTCTAAATATACAGAGAGGTAATTTGACTGTATATGTTGCATCCTCTGTCACCTCCCTCCATATTGATATTTGATAAAGATTTTAATCTATACTGAAACTTCTAAAACAGAATCAAAGCTCCTCTGGGGAAATGTCAAGTTTTAGGATGAGCAATCCTAAAGGAATAGTACCAAAGCATTACCACATGGTAGAGATCACATTCTATTAAAAAGGTTAAATTATCTGAAAAAATGTGCAAGTCTTCAGGATGGCACACACAAATAAACAAAGGTTAATGCTTCTTGGGGCACATTTCTTAGAGGGCTTGCCTAGTGTGTAAATAATTGACTTTTGTTTGTGTTACATGACTGGTGACTTCATTGAAAATCTGCACAATTCAGTTTTAGCTCTGGATTACTTCAGTTGACCTTTGTGAAGGTTTTATCTGTGTAGAGTGGTTGTTTGACTTGTTTTAATCTATTAGGGTTTTGGGTTTCTTTTCACTATATTAAAGTAAAATTCTACTAAAAGAAAAGAGGTGTGTGTTAATGCTGAGTGGGTTGGTTTAGGTTTGGCTTCTTGTAGTCAGGCATTGTGAACCTTGAGATACTCAATGATAAATCCTGAACATGGAGCTCTTCAGTTCTAAAGTCTTCTTTTGAAAGCCTTTTATTTGAACCCAAACCAAAGTACTCTCATTGCCTCTTTTCTAAATGTTCAGGAAGAACATACCACCAGTTCAGACTTTTCATCATAAGGGAGGATCATTTGCCTGCCTTATAGTAACATAACTCAGTGCTTATTTTTAAAACTGGATTTTTAAAATTGGATAGTATAAATAACAGTAAGGAGTGAGCCACTTTTCATGGGCACCCTATAGTTTTATAGTTCTTAATCTAAACTTAAAATTTTATATTTCTTCCTTATGGCAAAAACTATAAGCCACCATATGCACAGACTACACAGTGAGTTGGGTTGGCTCTCCCACAGCCTTTGAGGTGTATTACAAGAGTCCCAGCCATTATCATCTTCCTCCTGTTATTTTGAAATGGTTTTTTTTTTTTTTGTACATTTTGGCTACAGTGTTGGTGGTAGAATATACTATAATATGGATCATCTCTACTTCTGTATTTATTTATTTATTACTAGACCTCAACCACAGTCTTCTTTTTCCCCTTCCACCTCTTTGCCTGTAGGATGTACTGTATGTAGTCATGCACTTTGTATTAATATATTAGAAATCTACAAATCTGTTTTGTACTTTTTATACTGTTGGATACTTATAATCAAAACTTTTACTTAGGGTATTGAATAAATCTAGTCTTACTAGAAAAAAAAAAAAAAAAAAAAAAAAAAAAAAAAAAGAGAAGATAGTCGGGGGGAAAGGCTGCCTTTAAACAGAGCCCTCAAGCAGGTGAGTGCATAAGCCCCAGGGACATACTTGAGGCAAAAGCAGTGAATGTAGAGGAAAGCCTATGTGAAGGCCATGAAGAAGGAATGTGCCTGGTGTGTGCTACAGGAACTATAAGAATGGTTTGGTGGGGCAGGGGTGGCGGCGGGGGGGAAGCTAGCAGAAATATAAGGCACAGACTAAAAGGAGAGTGGACAGTTAAAGACGTGTGTATAAGGCTTTGTAGGTATAAAAGGGCTGTAGCCTTTATGGAGAGGGCCTACCCTATTTGCCCCTGCAGATCCCCTTATCACCCTTCTCCTTTCTGCCTTGGGAGGTGGAATCTACAGAATGCACCACTCTGGATCCTTTGCCCCGTGGCCTTCATTTTCATTTGGCCAGCTGGAAGGATACACTGGCAGGAATGGAAAAAATAAGAACCTCTGCTGTGGTCATGTGTGGCTGCAGCTCCCTTTGTGCATCCTCATTCCATGGCTGTAGCTCTCAAGGTGTCCTGGTGAAAATGTCACTTCCCTTTAACTTGTTCAGACCTGGGCAAGGGAAGGTTTCCAGCTCTTGCTGGCCCCTGCTCCTTTCAGTGCTCTTTGTTTTCCTTAATTTCATAAATTCTTATAGTCTCTCCATTAAATTCTATGCAGTTAAGTACTTCGTACAATCTCATCTACAATTTTGTTATTTATTTACTTATTTATTTTGAGAGAGCTCGGGTGGCAGGGGAGGAACAGAGGGTGAAAGAAAATATCAAGCAGCCTCCGCATTCAGCACAGAACCTGACATAGGGTTTGATCTCACAATGCTGAGATCATAACCTGAGCCAAAATCAAGAGTCAGACAACGATTAACTGAGCCACCCAGGCGCCCCCATACAATCTTTCCTACTCTGCCAAAATCTCTACAGAATCAAACAGAAAGCTATTGGAGCGTCTTAAGCAGAGCAATGACATGACCTAACTCAACATTTTAAAAGGCTAAAATTGGCTACTGTTTTGAAAACTGACTCTAAGGAGACAAGCATGTAAGCGGCGAGATCAGACCATTTAACAGACTAATAGTCTAGGCAAGAGAGTATGATGCCTTGGACCAGGACAGTGGCAGTAGAAGTAGAAGTGTTCAGATTCAGGATTTATTTTGAAGGTATATCCAACAGAAGTTGCTGACAGATCAAATGTAGGTGTGAGAAATGTAGAAAAGTTAAGATGACTTCAATGGCGTCTGTTTCATCTCACATTCTCTTCCTCTTGGTGCTTATGAACAGTCACTTCATATTATAGTCTGCAATGCACCAACATGTTTGCTATTCTCTTTACTAGAAAAAAAGGGGGGCCACTTAAAGTAAAAAGAGTGTCCATGGACCCTGTACCTCACTCAATCACAAGCATCCTCTTAGTGATAGCTGTGATTACAGGAATTGATTGAGATTGGTCCTTAAGAAATATTACAGAACATATATAGACCCAAAGACTTTTGTTTCCTTCCAAATACTCATTTTTGAAGTCAGGGCATCTAATGAAGGAAAAACACTTTTTGAACTTTTGTTTTAATACTCCTCTTTAAGACCATGTTCTTGTACTTCAATGCAGTAATATGTGCTTACCAAAGAATGTTAAAGACATAGAAAGAGGGGTATTTTATTAAGTAAAAAAAGTTACAAAACTATACAAAGTTTGTCCTGGTTTTTGGAAGAACAATATACGTGTATTGCATATATATGGTAAACTGCCTGTAGTTCATACCTTCCTGTATCCCAGTCCACTGTCAGTGCCCTCCTACACTTTCAGCAGCTTTACTTTGACCAACAGAACAGAAGCAAATATGATTCAAGCAAGGACTTTGAAAAGTTCTTGTGTACTGGGACTTGCTGCTCTTAAAGCACTCCGAAAATCATGTGAGTAAGCCTAAGCTAGCATGCTAGATGAGACACAACATAGGGTCAGACTAATGTCATCCTAGCCTTCCCATATGAAGCCATCATACACAAGCCAGCCCTAGTCACCACCAACTGACCACAGAAACATAAAATCAGCCAGGCCAGGCTCAGACCAGAAGAACTGTACAATTGAACTCAAATCAAATACCCAATCTGCAAAATCATGATCTGTGATGGACCAAATCTTTGTGGAACCCCCCCCCATTCCTATGTTGACCATCTGAGACCCAATATGACTGTACTTGGGCCTTTACCAAAGTGATTAAAGTCAAATGAGGTTATAAGGGTGTGGCTCTAATTCAACAGAAAGACATCAGAGAGCTTATAAAAAGAGACACCAAACAGATCACTCCTGTAGTCTTCTCTGTGTGTGTGTATATGTATGTGTGCGCACATACACACACAGACATCAAGAAAAGGCCGAGAGTAAAGAGAAAGAAGGTAGCCATCTGTATGCCAAGAAAAGAGCTCTCGCCAGCAACCACCCATGCTAATACCTTGTCTCAGACTTAGAGCCTCCAGAATTGTGAGAAAATAAATTTCTGTTATTTAAGCCACCAAGTCTATGGTATTTTATTACAGCAGCCAGAGCTGACTAATACATCATCTAAATGCATGGTGGTGGTTTTAAGTCACAACATTTGGGATAGTTTGTTACACATCAAAAGCTACTGAATATTCATATGTAATTGATTAATGCATATACATAAAATTTAAAAATAATTGGAAAACAGCCCCAAATATTCCTCTGAGTGGTGGGATGATATGTGATTTCCATTATTTTCTTCTTTTCTTTTTTTTTTTTTTGCAGTAAACACATTTTTGCAGTAAAACATCTAAAAATATCATTGGAGTAAAGCAATATGAAAAACTAACTTTTAAAGTAGCAATGGAAATTAAGGATGAGAAAAAGACAGTCTAAAGCTGAAAGAAACAACCACGAACTATGGGTTGGAATGAGAAAGAACATCCAGGGATTTATAACATCTCCTTCCAGAACAATACTATTAAAAATGGCTATAAAGAAGATGTCAAAAGGTTTTGCCTTATGTCCATATCTGGTCCTGGCACAGAACACAGAAATATCATAAGCCAATTGCCCTTAGTAAGCCCCTCCACCTTGTCCACCTCAGCATCCTCAATGCCCCAGAGCTTCATTATGTCTTCTCAGAGAACCAGGCCAAGGAAGAGAGGGGTGGACAGAAATAGGTATTCTGTTACATGGTTTATTTTGCTGGGATAGCTTTGCCTCAACTGAAAGTTGATCAGAAGCAATCAGTGTAATACACCACATCAACAAAATGAAGGATAAAAATCATATGGTTTTCTCAAAAGATGCAGAAAAAGCCTATGACAAGATTCAACAGCAACTCAGACAAAAGTCTGAACAAAGTGGGGTTAGAGGGAACACAGCTCAACATGGTAAAGGCCATACTGGAAAACCCTCAGCTAACATCAGACTCAATGGGGAAAAACTGAGAGCTTTCCCTCTAAGGTCAGGCACAAGACAAGGATGTCCATTCACACCACTTTTATTCAACACTATACTGGAAGTCTTAGCTACATCAATCAGATAAGAAAAAGAAATGAGGGATCCATATTGGTTAAGTTAAGCTGTCAGTATTTGCAGATACTTATACATATTACTTATACATAATACTTATACATAGAAAATACTAAAGACTCCCCCCAAAAAGTACTAGATGTAATGAACAATTTCAGTAAAGTAGCGGGATACAAAATTAATACCCAGAAATAGGTAATGTTTCTATATACTCAACAAAGTAGTAGAAAGAGAAATTTAAAAAATAAAAAACACATTGACAGTTATACCAAAAAGAATAAAATACCTAGGAATAAACTAACCAGAAAGGTGTGGGGAGAAACACCTGGGTGACTCAGTTGGTTAAGTGTCCGACTCAATTTCGGGTCAGGTCCTGATCTCAAGGTCATGGGTTTGAGCCCCACTTCAGGCTCCACACTCAGCAGGGAGTCTGCCTGAGATAATTTCCCTCTCCCTCTGCTCCTCCTACAGCTCACATACATATTCTCTCTCAAATACATAAGTCTTAAAAAAAAAATTAACCAAAAAGTTGAAAGACCTGTACTCTGAAAACTTGAAGACACTGATGAAAGAAATTAAAGACACAAATGGAAAGATATTCCATGCTTAGGACTGGAAGAATTAATATTGTTAAAATGTGCATATTAGCCAAAGCAATCTACAGATTCAAACAATCCCTATCAAAATACCAATAGTATTTTTCATAAAAATAGAATAATACTACAATTTATATAGAACCACAGAAGACCCTGAATAGCCAAAGCAATCCTAATAAAGAAGAACAAAGGTGGAGGCATCACAATCTCAGATTTCAAGACACACTACAAAGCTGTAATAATCAAAACACTACATCAAAAACTAAGGATGTACTATATGTTGGCTAACTTAAAATAATAATAATAATAATAATAATATAATAATAATAATAAATAGTATTATACTGGCACAGAGACACATAGATCAAGAGAACAGAATGGATAACCCAGAAATAAACCCAGAATTATATGGTAAATTAATCTATGACCAAGAAGCAAAAATATACAATGGAGAAAAGACAGTCTCTTCCATAGCTAGACAGCTACATGTAAAAGAATGAAACTGGACCACTTTCTGACACCACACGCAAAGATAAACTCAAAATGGATTGAAGACCTAAATGTGAGATCAGAAACCATAAAACTCCTAGAAGAGAACACGGGTAGTAATTTCTCTGATATCAGCCACAGCAGTATTTTTCTCAATATTTCTCCTAAAGCAAGGGAAATAAAAGCAAAAATAAACTATCAAGACTACATCAAAATCAAAAGCTTTTACACTACAAAAGAAACCATTAACAAAACAGACAACCTACTGAATGAGAGAAGATATTTATAAATATCCAATAAGAGGTTAATATTTAAAATATGGGAATAACTTACACAACTCAACCCCAAAAAAACAATCCAATTAAAAAATGGGCAGAGGACTGAAGTAGACATTTTTCCAAAGAAGACGTACAGATGGCCAACAGAGATATGGAAAGATGCTCAACATCACTAATCATCAGGAAAATAGAAATCACACCATGATAAATTATTACCCATTCCACTGAGAATGGCTAAAATCAAAATGACAAGAAACAACAAGTGTTGGTGAGGATGTGGGGGGAAAAGGAACCCTCTTGCTGCTCATTCTCTATTGGTGGGAATGCAAACTGGTGCAGCTGCTCTAGAAAACAGTATGGAGGTCCCTCAAAAAACTAAAAATAGAAATACCATAGGATACAATAATTGCACTATTGGGTATTTACCCCAAGAAAATGAAAATTCTAATTTGAAAAGATATATGCACCCTTATGTCTAATGCCTTTACAACAGCCAAGATACAGAAGTAACCTAAGTGTCCATCAATAGGAATGTGGGTACAGAAAATTTGGTGTACACACAAACACACACATACACACACTGGAATATTACAAAACCATAAAAATAGATGATATCATGCCATCTGAAACAATATGGATAGACCTAGAGAGTACTACACTAAGGGAAATAAGTCAGAGTGAGAAAGACAGACACCATATGTTTCTACTCCAAAGTGGAGTCCTTGAAAAAAAAAAAGAATAAACAAAAAGCAGAATCAGAACTATAAATACGGAGAAAAAACTGATGGTTGCCAGAGTGGAGGGGGTGGGGAGTTGGACACAATGGGTAAAGAGGAGAGGGTGATACTGGCTTCCAGTTATAAAATGAATAAGTACGGGAATAAAAGAGCATAAGAAACAGTCAATGATATTGCAGTAGCGATGTAACAGGACAAATGGTAGCTATATTGTGGTGAACACAGCATAATGTCTAAATGTGTCAAATCAGGGACACTTGACTGAGTTAGCTCAGTCAGTTAAGTGTCTGCCTTCAGCTTAGGTCATGATCCCAGGGTCCTGGGATCGAGTCCTGCACCTGGCTCCTTGCTCAGCAGGGAGCCTGCTTCTTTCTCTGCCTCTGCCTGCTTATGCTCCGACAAATAAGTAAATAAAATCTTTAAAAAAATTTGTCAAATCAGTAAGTTGTACATCTGAAACTAACGTGTCAACTATAATAAAAAATAAATTAAAAATGAGAAAAATCAAAGAAATTTGAACATTGCCTGGAATAATATTTTAGATAATAATTTTGTAAGATGTGAAAAAATTATGAGTATAGAGCTCATGTTATGTGTTCTAAAAATTCTAAATAAATATATTTCACACATTTTAAAATAAAAATTTTCATGGAGTAAAAATATAAAAAAATTTGGGCACCTGGGTGGCTCAGTGGGTTAAAGCCTCTGCCTTTGGCTCAGGTCATGATCCCAGAGTTGAGGAATGGAGCCCTGCCTTGGGCTCTCTCTGCTCAGTGGGAAGCCCGCTTCCTCCTCTCTCTCTCTCTCTGCCTGCCTCTCTGCCTACTTGTGATCTCTCTCTCTGTCAAATGAATAAATAAAATCTTTAAAAATAAAATTTTTAAAAAATTAAAAAATGTAAAAATAGGTAAGCCACAAACGAGGAGCTAATATACCCCTAAAACATATGTATCAGATAAAAACTGGTAACCAGGGCATATAAAAAGAACTCCTACAACAGAATAATGTAAAGACACCTCAATGAAAAAAAAGTGAACAAAAATTGAACCAGCTACTTCATGAAAGCAGGACATATGAATGGCCAATAAACACATGGAAAGATGCTTCACGTTATGAGTCCTCAAAAATGCAAATTAAAACCTAAGGAATTATCTACCTTAATGGTTAAAATTAATAAGCCTGACAACACCACATATTGGCAAGGACGTGGAGCAACTAAAACTCTTAAACATTGTTGATGACTAAGCAAAATGCTACAGCAACTTTGGTAAAATGTCTGCCAGTTGCTTATGACACTGAACAACTGCTCTCTGACCCAGCAGTTCCACTCCGAGATATTTACCTAAGTGAAACAAATATCCACAAAAACACTTTCACACAGACCTTCAAAGCAGCTTAATTTGTAATAACCCCAAACTGGAAACTGCCCAGGTGTCCATCCATAAAATAATGGATTTATTCATGGTATGAATTTCCAAAGCAAGCAAAACTAGTCTGTGGTGGCACAAAATCAAGGCAGTGGTTTTCACTGGGGAGTGTGTGAAAGGTTTGACTGGGAAGGAGGAGGTGACTTTCTGCAATGATTGTGATACAGGTTCAGGTTACATAGGTGTATGCATTTGTCCAAACAACAAGTGTACGTTTAATATTTTTAACACCAATATATGTAAATTTTATCTTAAAATTTAAAAATCTGTAAACAAAACCGTTAACAAATAAGCCTGGGAAAGGAATAGCAGGAACACTAGAAGGAACTTTAAGTCTGAGGTACAGAGATCCAAAACCATAGAACAGGTTTGGAGAACTACAAGGATGTTGTCCAATGACTAAACAAGAAATCTGGCACTGCTCGTGTTTATAGCTATCCTCAAAAGAAAATTAGTTTTCATGATCTCCAATGTGAAATAAATACTGATTGGTTTGTAACAATTCCAAGAGAATGATGCAACCCTTTTTTTTTTTAAAGATTTTATTTATTTATTTGACAGAGAGAGATCACAAGTAGGCAGAGAGGCAGGCAGAGAGAGAGAGGAGGAAGCAGGCTCCCCGCCGAGCAGAGAGCCCGATGCGGGACTCGATCCCAGGACCCTGAGATCATGACCTGAGCCGAAGGCAGCGGCCCAACCCACTGAGCCACCCAGGCGCCCCGATGCAACCCTTTGATACACAAAAACGCCTTTGATGCATCCAAATAAGCCTCTATCATTCTCTTTGAACTGGTATGTACTTCGGAACTTGATTACTATGCTAGTTCTGTTCTCCATGCCAAGCTCCAGCATCATTCAAGAGAGCTTCCATATCTATTCAGATCTTCTATCCAACTTCCCACTCACCAAGTTTCTTGATTACCAGGGTACTCAATCACTAGTCTAGTATGGCCTCAAATTAGACCTTGCCACACATAAAACTGTAATAACCCTCAAATCTGTTATTTTTAGTAACTGTTTATTATTATTTCTCTTAATGAGAAATATGGGGTTTGAGCTCATAACCCTCACATCAAGAGTTGCATGCTCTATTGATTGAGCTAGCCGGGCACCCCGATCCTCACGTCTTAAATACCACCTTCATAAAAATGGTATCTCTTTATTTTCTTCATACTTCTCTGATCATATCTTTCCAGCTCCTTTTGCAGACCTCACTAGCTCAGTCTACACCCGCAAAGTGTTATTAGCCAAATAATTCTGTCCTTGGTTCTACTTGTCACTACACACGCGCTCCCTAAACAATCTCACCCATGCTCACGGCTTCCCCACCATATATGATGATGACTCTCAAATGTCTATTGTTGGCTTTGACCTCTCTCATGAGCTCCATCCTAGTACATAAGTTGCCTAATTAACTTTCCTACCTAGACATCCTAGAGGGTCCTCAAATTTACTACATCAAAGAGAGCTCAATGTTATTCAGCAAATTTTGTGTTCCTCAACATGGTAATGGTATCATAACTATGAAAATGGAAGTCATCATTTATTCCGGCATTCCCTTAACTAGCCCTCCACATCAAGGGCTATATGTCCTGCCACTTCTACCATCTTCATTTTTGGTGTATAATGTATTTTAAACTTTTATCCAGCTTTATTAAGGCATAACTGACAAATATTTAAGGTATACAATTTGATGTTTAGATATACCTATACATAGTGAAATGATCACCACATTCAAGCAATGAACATATTCATCACCTCACATAGTTTTTTTTTTTTTTTTTGGTGTGTGTGTGTGTGTATGTGTGTGTGTGTATATACATACACTTAAGATCTACTTTCTTGTATGCTGGTGGTTACCAGTTGCTGAGAGGTAAGGGAAATGGGGTGATGTACATCAAAGAGAACACACTTTCAGTTATAAGATGAATAATTTCTGGGGATCTAATGTATAGCATGGTGATTATAGCTAATACTATATTATATACTGGAAAGTTGCTAATAGATCTGAAATGCTTTCACCACAAAAAGTAAATAGTAATTACATGACATGGTTAAGGTATTAGCTAACACTATGGTAATAATCATTTTATTATATAGAAGTGTATCAAATCAATACATTGTACACCTTAAACTTACAAAGTTTTATGTCAATAATATCTCAATAAAACTGGAAAAATCTACTCTTAGGAAATTTCAAGTGTACAATATAGTATTATTAACTAGAGCCACCATGCTGTACATTAGGTATCCAGATCTCCTATTCAACCTGCATAACTGAACTCTGTACCCTTCCACCATCATGTCCCCTTTTTTCCCACCCCTCAGGCTCTGACAACCACTATCCTACTCTGTGCTTTTATAAGTTTGTTTAGATTCTACATGTAAGTAAGATTGTACAGTATTCATCAATCTATGTCTGGCTTACTTCACTTAGGATAATGTGTATTTCTAACATCTTCATCTTTTTCACACCTGTTCATGCTCCCTGCAAAATTTCATTCACTCAATTTGTTTTTCTTCTTAAAGCAAGCCCATGCCCAACATGGCGCCCAACATGGGGCTTGAACTCATGACCCTGAGATCAAGAGTCAGATGCTTAACTCACTGAGCCACTCAGGTGCTCCTCAATTTCTCATCTTAAAACCTGGGGAGTAGAATTATGTGTGGCTGTGTGTGTGTGTACGCAGAGTGACATGGTACTCATCTAGTAACACAGGCATTCTCATCCTTGACTACTCATTAGAATCACCTAAGGAGGGACGCCTGGGTGACTCAATGGGTTAAAGCCTCTGCCTTCAGCTCCAGTCATGGTCCCAGGGTCCTGAGATTGAGCCCTGCATTGGGCTCTCTGCTCAGAGGGGAGCCTACTTCCCCCCTCTCCCTCTGCCTGCCTCTCTGCCTACTTGTGATCTCTGTCAAATAAATAAATAAAATCTTAAAAAAAAAAAAAAAAGAATCACCTAAGGAAGTCACACAATTCTGACTGGACTGGTCTTCAATGGGATCCTGGCATGATAGGGGAAGATTCCACTGCAGCCACGGATGGCAGTCATTGGTCAACTGTTCAATGATCCTTTATCTTCTGCAGAATAAAGGTCCCCTTCTCACCTCAACTATATTTCCAAATAAATATCACGCTTCATCAGTCCCTGAAAACTTCTCCACTGGCACATTAAACTATGTGCAATCTCACAATCTTCTGTTTTCATTATTGCTTCCACCTGTCCTCCTCCCCCCTCACCTAGTGAATACACAGCTTTCAATTCTTACAATGGTTTGCTGATTCCCTCCCTTCTAGAAGTTACCCTTGGCTGGAATGTACCCTTCCCTCTAATATGCTCCATTGCAGCTGTATAGATTTCTATCACAGCAACTAAACTGGTTTATTCACTGTTGGTCTCTTCTGTTTTCAACCGTGACATTCTGAGGTCAAACCTCCTGTGTTAGCTATCCTAATGATCCCAGAAGCCAGGACATAACAGCTGGATGATACATACTAATTAAGTAAGTAAAACACCAATTCACATTGTAAAGATAATCTAATCACTTCCAATCTCCATCTGTCCTTGGTCCGTAGATAAACTGTCAGTTGATATGTTAAGAAAATGTTCTCTCAAATAAATAAACAAAATCTTTAAAAAAAAAAAAGAAAAAATATTTTCTTCTCTACCTCTTGGCTATTTAATTGTCTTCAGCGACTACACTATTTTTTTTTTAAGATTTTATTTATTTATTTGACAGAGAGAGAGAGATCACAAGTAGGCAAAGAGGCAGGCAGAGAGAGAGGGGGAAGCAGGTTCCCTGCTGAGCAGAGAGCCTGATGCGGGTCTGAGCCCAGGAACCCGAGACCATGACCTGAGGCAAAGGCAGAGGTTTAACCCATGGAGCCACCCAGGCGCCCCTTCAGTGTCTACAAACACTATTACTGCCTACCTGGCCCTGAATTTCCAGTTACAGGATTCTTCAAACTGACTTCTGTGCCCTATAGTAGGAAAACAAAAGTAGTAGCAGAAAAGCCCCAGTGTTTGGAGTTTAATCCCTGCTCCTCTTCTAAGAACTGTACAGGTACAGGCAAATTCATTTAATGTTCTGAAGTTCAGTTCCATCATCTAGAAGCACCATGAGGCTAAAATAATGTCTACCTTGTTATCACTACAAACTCATTCAGTGCCAGGCATCCAATACAAATTTTAAAATGACAATAATAAGGACTATGTTTAAGAGTTATTAGGAAGAGGTTATGTAACTGTAAATATATAGTTCTTAGAGGAGGACTCATCATATAAGATATTTAATAAATGACAACACTCATACTGTATCTTCAGCTCCATTGTTCATTCCTTCCATAGGGTCAGATGATACATTCACCTATCCCCAAATACAGCATAAATTGATACAACTCTCTGTCTTTGGGGCCTGGACCCTTTGGCATATGCTATATTGCACATGATATAGTAGAGCACACTGCACAGCTGGTACGAAATTTTATTTTCTAGATTTCATTTGAGAAAAAGAGTAAGAAAGAGACAGACAGACAGAAAGCAGGAGGAGGGGGTAGAGGGGAGAGAGAAGCAGACTCCTCACTGAGCTGGGAGTCCAACACGAGGCTCCATCCCAGCACCCTGAGAATTGGGACCTGAACCAAAGGAAGACATCCCGGCATGAAATTTTATATGTTTACATTAAACAAAGAAGAAACAGGATCAACTTCTCACAGATTTAATGCCAATATTGAAAGGTGGAAACATTTTAAATTAACATTTTAAATAATGTTTCATATCAAAAGAAAGGGTTGCTATACCTGGCTGTCATTAAATCACTTGTCACAGAATTTATGTTGCAAAATTTTCCATGTGGATCCTTGCAGGTATCATGTTGGAGGTGTCCTGCATTTCCTATTCACTGGTTATTTTTAAGATGTTGAGATAGAGAATAGATATTTTGCTTATTTTTAATATGGTCAAATGTTCAGGTGAAAAGCTTTCCTAAGGTACATTCTTAAGCCAGTCTTTGGGGGAATTCAAGGACTCCCAAAGACTCAACTTGCTAACCCTCCAGTGGCTTACAAGATTTTACTTTCTTGCTGATAGAAGACAGTGGGACACGATAAACTTTCAACACTTTAAGTTTTAAAGAATAATCAATAAGAGAGGGAGAGTGCTTATTCACCAAAGTTTAAGTATATAGATGCAAATTGGACGTGTGGATAGAGCAGATGACATCTAGAGACTATAAATTCCATTACCAAACTACCTTGAAATAGAAGAAATCACCTATTTTAAGGAATCCTAGAACTACTGCATAGAACACTGGGTGTGGTGCATAAACAATGAATCTTAGAACACTGAAAAATAAAATAAAATTATTTTTATAAATAATCCTAGAACTATTTGGTTAGAATTATGTTAGAGTTTTTGAAAATATTCAAAGGTTTATGAGTATGAATCATCTTTATAAGTGTCTGTGACTGTCACTGATTGTAAACCTCAAAATGTGCTAAGCTACCAAACATCTTACCCACTGATATGGTGTAATTTTAAGTGGATGTGCCCCAACTGAAGGCAAACTGTACTCACTCAAAGCCATCCTCAGAAGATCAGAAATGAGTAGACAAATGCCATGATCAATCTGAATTTCAGATGATTTATAACTGGGGAAATATCTGGGTCTACCTAACTCACTCTCGGTCATAAAGATTGACTAAAACGAAATTTGAGAAACTTCATCAATGATATGAAGCTGAGACAGAATTGACACAAAACTTGAAGAAACCCTATTATTCTCAACAACAGTTTTATTGTATTTCAAATTAATTCTCTTTTTAATTCCAGTATAGTTAATATACTGTGTTATGTTAGTTTCAGGTCTATCAAATTAATTCTCTTTGAATAAGTAAAATTGTTCAATCTGGCTCTGTACCTATTCTATATGATTCAGTATAAATATTTTTTAAATTTTTTGGCACCCCCCCAGAATGCCATTACTACTATTACTACTACTACTACTACTGCTAGTTTTAGTTAATGGCTTATAATAGGTACTGTTCCATATATTTTCACCTACATTATCTCATTAATCCCCGTAAGAGAACTTGGAGATCTGTAAAACACCTCTGTTTTTCAATTGATAGTATTGAGTCTCAGAGGATTTAATGGATGCTCAATGACACAATCAAGAGAGAGAGATATGAACAATCAATTCATATCTATGCACATGCTGCATTTCACCCATTTAGGATGGATGGATGGATGGGTGGGTGAACTGACTGATCTAAAGTAGTAGTGTTTTTGCCATGTGATGGTGTGGTAGGCAAAATAATGGGCACTGAAAGTTGTCCATGTCCTTATCCCAGAAAGCTGTGAATACATTGCCTTGCATAGCAAAAGAGACTTACAGATCTGATTAAGAATCTTGAGATGGGGGGCACCTGGATGGCTCAGTGGGTTAGGCCTCTGCCTTCGGCTCAGGTCATGGTCTCAGGATCCTGGGATCAAACCCCACATTGGGCTCTCTGCTCAGCAGGGAGCCTGCTTCCTCCTCTCTCTCTCTGCCTGCCTCTCTGCCTACTTGTGATCTCTCTCTCTCTCTCTGTCAAATAAATAAAATCTTAAAAAAAAAAAAGATTCTTGAGATGGGGTCATCATCCTGGATTATCTGGATGGGCCCAATGTAATCACAAAGTCCTTACAAGACAAAGGAGGCAGGAGAGTCTATCAGAAAGGAAAATGTGATAAAAGACACAGAGGTCAGAGTATGATCACTGAAGGATTCAGGCAACCTCTAGAGGCTGGAAAAGACAAGAAAATTCTCTCCTGGAGCTCCCAAAAGGAACACAACTCTGCCAACACCCTGCTTTTAGCCTAGTGAGAATCATTTTGAACTTCTAACCTCCAGAACTGTATGATTATAAATTTGTGTTCCAATACTAGGGTTTATGGTAATTTGCTAGAGTGGTAATATGAAGCTAATAGAAATAAAACAGAATAAGATGTTTAACAGAACAGCCATCTTTTAAAAAAAAAATCTCTGAATCTTGAATCTATAGCAAAAATATCTGGTTTATGAAATTTTTATTGGCATCACCAACACAGTCTCCTCTCTCATGTCCATGATCTTTCTCTTCTGTTTCTCCATGTCAGATTAACAGAATACCTTAGGCTGATTCTTCTACTGATACTATACAAATACTAAACTAAAAGGTAACACAAGCTGAAATATAACATATGTAGACTAAATTTAACCCTACTGTTAGCTTTTCCTCCCAAAAAAACCCTTACCATCACACTGGTCTACAATTTTCTCCCTAACCCACCTTTGATTATCCATCTATGGGCCTTTGAACATAAGCATTCCACCACTGGCAATGCCTCTCACATCTTCTCTGCTTAAATTCTACTAAGTTTTCAACTATCTTTGTTGAATTTGAGTCCCACTTTGTTCATTCTATTTTTCTTGAACACCAGAATAGTTCTTCGTGAACTCCTATTTCTCTCAAATACAATATATTGACTGATATGCCAAGCACTTTCTGTCAATAAAATGTCTACTCCGAAATAGAAAATCTCTTATTTGGAATATTTGTCTCTTCTCTCCAGTCATCTACAGATTCTTTGAGGAAGGTGAGAGGTACTTATATCACACTGAAAGTGGTTCCTGCTTGTGACTCTAAACTTCATTTTTCTCAACTATCAAAATGAGGACCTGTATATAGGTCTCCATGGGTTTCTGTGAGGAATAATAGATGTGGTATATGCAGAATTTCTTAGGGCCAGAAGAAACACTCTGTATTTATTAGATTCTTACCTCCTTCCTGTTCTTAACAAGTGATTACTGAGTATTTGCTGACTTGTCATCATAATATCTTCATCATTCTTACTAGGGTCTATCCAGATTTTTTAGAATTACATGGTCCAAAATTATTATAAAGCCATTTCTGATCCTATTGAATAATTAAAAAAAAAAGATGTCACCTTTTCCTGTAGAAAAACACATAGCTAGAGAAAAATTCTTAAGGCAAATTTTGAACCATCCTTAGGAGGATTCTGAATCATATGGTATCTGCTCTACTCTACTCCTTATGTAGCAGTTCAATAGTTTTACAGCTCTGGTTTCAAAGAGCAGACAGGACACACAGGGGACATCACTTCTGACTTTCCAATTTCTAGTTTGGCACATGCCATACTATACTTTGAAAGAACTTCCTGGCCTTGAGATTAATGGTATTTACCAAAGAGTCTCCAAAACCACTGCATTTATGCCCCAAAGTTTCTTATATTCCCTCCTCTTGACTCCTTAGTCTCTACTTGAAGTTGCCCAAATTGGAGCGTAACTGTAAACATCAAATTTCCAGCAAATCTATCAATGGCTATAGCTCTGTTTTGTCTCCAGGACCCATCCACACTCTTCATGAGATAAAACTGCTGCATAAGGGACCAGGAGAGTGGTTTGAAATAATTAATCCAACTCTTTTTTTCCTCTTAGAAATGTAAATGTAACTCAAAAGCCAGACATGATGTTTATCAATGTGTCTTAACCATGGAATTTGCATGACCTGCCCCAAATTATTACTGAAAAGGTTTTGTGTGCTTTTTAAAAAAATAAGGATGTTTTTATTAAATTGACTACAAAAAGATAATAAATGTGTGGGTTTGGGGGGCAGTATGTTTAACCCTCCTATTTAACACCATCCGGTGTTCTGGTAGAGATCAGAGATCCTGTTCTCCATGTGGCTCAGCCTCTATACACATCTAGTGTAGATGATTAAAGGCATTAGCTTTATTTTTTTTTCTTCCTTGAAATGCTCAATACAAAATGCAAATATTATGTTTCCTGGGGTCAGTATATAACCTCTTTGTCCTATCAGTCTGGCTTGTTCTCTCAGTACCGCCAAGAATTCCAGGGACTCTTGAAAGGAATATTAATATGGACTTAATTGATCAGTAACATAATTAAACCATTAAATGCCAGTACAAGTGTGAGGAACAGACAACCAAACTTTAATAATGAGCTTCCAAAAGGATGTAAGAAAAACGCTCTCAGGTGTATTGTACATTCTCCTTTCAGTACAAAGAAGTGCTGTAGACAAAAGACCCTCTGATCACTGCCCAGAGAATAATTGGACCACATAGCTCCATGGTGATGAATTAAGAGTTTAAATTTAAAAATTAAATAAAATAATAATAATAAAATTAAAGATTCATGTTGATGCCAATAAGTTAGCCTATCAGGTTTTTCTGACACTTCTGTAAATTACTGTTGAGAGTATTTTGGGATAGCTGTTAAATGTGCTCTGTAGGCAGTTCAGGGGAAAAAAGTCCAATTACTAAAAATACTCCACCCCCCCATACCAAATTTAGGCACCATCACCATCTTCAATTATCTGCAATAGTCACATAATTTACTGATTCACTTCCTTGATGTACATATGTTGAATGAAGCCTATCTGCTTATATATTTGACAGAGTCTGCACTTAGCCACATAGGGCCACATTCCACACCCACACACACAGATTTCAGTGTAGGCGGCGCCCATAAGCCAGACTGAGGAGGTTCATGACTAAATCAGAATTGTAGAAAATGTTAATCAATATTTTCTCAATATTTTAACTCCATAGGATTTTTTTTCCTTTAACTTTTTGGCATCAAATGAGTTTTGTCTGTCAGCTTGCACCAACATAGCACACAACATATTGAACACTGCATTACAAAACACGAATGCCCAATTCTACTGTTTCCTGGTAAGTATGTGATGGTGTTACACAATAAAGGCCGTTATTCTGCTCAGGTGGAGAAATCCTTTCCATGTTAGAAACTGACAAACTTCTCACATCAGCACTCTGTTCAGGGTCAGGCCACACAGCGCCCACTTCAAGCAAATGCGATTCCATTGGAGAGAGAATGAACCTCACCACTATACCATTAGGCAGACCTTCTGAGGTAAGCAGGAAAGGCTCAGCATTATCGGAGATCTATGATAACTGTAATAGCTGTTCCCAGTAACAGCATTTATTGAATGTTTACCAGGCCGTGTTTTAAGCACCATCTTGGCTACACTTCCTCAGAAACAGACTGAGGAAGAAATTGCATGCAGCAGCTTTACTGGAGATTCTCTTGTTATCAACCCCTGTGAGGGGGTGAGGGAAACAGGACTGGGCAGCAAGAGAATTTGGGCATAGCAGCTACACAGAGGCCATAGCCAATGCCACAGGGAGCTTAGAGGCTGCAGGGTCCTTCAGAATTGACGTGGAGTCAAGAGGAGTCAAGAGGACCTGACAAAACTTTTGGCCTTGTGCTGACCCTTAAGATCGGGCACAAACTTGTTCAATGCAGTTCCTTTCAGGAGAGGACATGTCCCAAAGAAGGATTCATCTGTGAGCCATTGGCAGCCAGGGGCAGCCAACTAGTGCCTCGGTCCTAAAGCGATTATCTGTAGTAACCCACAGCGCCCCCTTCTGTGTGTCCTACTGTGTCTTTCACCTAGTCCTCACCACCATTCCACAGAGCAGATGAGGAAACTGAGACTCACTTATTGGTAACTTAGGGAGCTGGGACCTTAGCCCAGTTCCAGCCTTCAGTCCCCACCCTCTGAAGGCAGGGTGTAGCATTCTACTACTCTCAATTCATGCTTGATGAATTAAGAAGACAAAGTGGGAAGTAACAGATTATTTCAACTTTATAACTTGGGTAAAATGTCTAGCTTTAGGAAAGGAGTTGAAATCCATTGGTACCATGAAACTTATTTTAAAAATCACAAAGCATCACTTGCTGCTTCAGTTTCCCTGCCAACTGAAGTTTCAACTTATGTTAAAGCTGGGTGTGGGTATGAAGAGGTTCATTATATAATACTCTTATTTTAGTAAAAGTTTAAACATTTTCAAGTGACCATTTTTGCCAAAAAAAAAAAAAAAGAGAGAAAAGTCCTAAGAACCAGAGTAGTTTATGGGTCAGTTCTATATGATATTAAGGGGGGGGAGGTTAATTCTAATGTAATCTAAAATATTCCAACTGAACAGAAAAAGATGAAAAGCTCTCTAATACATTTTACGAAGCCAACAAGACTTTACTGCTAAACCCGATAACAAGAATTAAAAGCATAGCCCATCAGCACTTATGAATAGGTATGAAGCATTCAAAATAAAATATTCGGATATAAAGTCAGAAGACTAACACATTATGTGCAGGTAGGGCTTATTCTAAATGTAAGGATGGGAAAATTATCATAAACGATATAAACAGAATCCATTCTATCAAAAAGTAAAGTAGTAAAGCCCCAAGATAATAACAATAAATGCTAATCATTTGGTAAAACTCGGAACCTTATTAATCAATGTAACACACAGAACAGGAATAAAAGGAAAATACTTACGGTAGACTTCTTATCATAAAACCAGTAACAAATATACACTAAATGATAGTCACCAAAACAAGTGCCATGATAAATTAGGATATAAGAACACCTGTCTTTAGGGACAGTACTTTTGCAACATATATGTGTTAATTTCCTCAGTTAGCTATAACAAAGTCCCACAAACAGCATAAACAGACTTTAAAAAAAAAAAAAAAAAGGAATGCATTGTCTCACAGTTCTGGCAGCTTGAAGTCTGAAATCAAGGTGTCTGCAGGGCCTCCCAAGACCTCCTTGGTTCTAGAGGTTGCTGGAGAACCTTGATGTTCCTTGGCTTCTAGGTGGATCACTCCAGTTTCTGGCTCTGTCTTCACATGTCCTCCTCTGCGTATCTGTGTCCAAATGTTCCTCTTAAGAACAGAAGTCACTGGAAGAGGGCCTTCCCTAAATGAGGTATGACGTCATCTTATTTTGAGTACATCTGCAAAGACAGGTTATGAACAGGTTAGGGAACACAATTCAACCCATAACAGTCTATTAAAACTTAAAATTCCATTCCCTTTGGCCCACTTCTGGAAATCTCTCCCATAGAAATAAAAGCCCTTCCTTTATGATTTAAGAGATTTATATATACAACAACATTAATATTATAAAACTATACAACATACACATATATATGAACATATATAACACTGAAATATATATATAATGTTTAATGTTTATTTTAATGTTGAAAACAAACTGAATGACATAAATTGAGGAATTGTGGTATATCCACACCATGTACTACAAGCAGGAAGTAAATATTTTAAATATTTTAAAATAATGAATTAGCGCTGGACCAGTCAGCAAGAAGATACTTTACAAGGTAAATGATGAGTGAGAAGTCCATTCCAGAAAACTTTGCAAAGTATGGTCCTAATTTTTTTAAAACAATGAAGAAAATTCCTATAGCAGTGTGTGTGTGTGTGTATACACATATAGATATACATACATGCTAAGATTAGAATAAAGAATATAAAGAATTTGAAGTTGTTAACATGAGTTACTTTCTGGGAAAATATATGGGGTAAGAAGGAGAAGAAGAAAAAAGGAAAAGCAAACAAAAATCAAAAGAAAAAAGACTGGATTAAATATCCTTGTATGAATATACATCATTAACATTCATATAAAGTTATATAGTTTTGTGTATGTGTGTGTCTGTGTGTGTATATGTATGTATGCATGTATATGTATATGTGTGTGTGTATATATATATATATATATATATAGAGAGAGAGAGAGAGAGAGAGAGTGAGTTTGCTGTACATAAAGATTCCTAAAATAAGCAGACCTGGATGACAAGTAGAGGGGGAAATCCAAGTAATTACATTCCCTTATATAGTATGGTAGAGATGTGCAACATACTACAAAGGTGGGAGGAAAAAATGGAAAAATAATGAACATATAGCAATGGCAAAACTTTTAGAAAATATAATTTCTTTACAACACTTTTTAAACATGCTATGTGTGTAAAGTAATATTTTAAGACAGTGAAATTATTTTAATTCCTGTGATGGAATTTAGCAGAAGAATATGCCGTGGTGTTCTGCAGATAGTATTTTGATTTCCAGCTGCTCTTCCCCAGTGAATTAGTATGAAAACCTCAGTTCTACAATAGTCTACTCCACATAGGTAAGGTGTGAAGTCAAAATGGTCACATATTTTAGGGGGCAGGGGAGCATAAGATTAATAAGACTACTTAGTCGCAGTGTTTTATCAAATCAGAGTAAATAAGGCAAGTGTGAACTGAAAAAAAAAATCTTAAAGCAGAATAGAGAGAATCCAATGGGAGTTCTCTGAATATGTTCTTTGGTGAATTTACCCTAACTCCCCCAAGCCTTTGGGTGGGGTAAACAAGAAACTGGACTTTTAAGATTTCTATACTTTTTTCCCCCCCTCTCTACTGTTCTTGAGTTTAGCCAAGTAGAAACTGACTGGAGTATTTAGGGCTGAAAGGGTCTTGCACTGTTGGATGCATCTTTTTGAGAATTAGAACCTAATGGAATCTACTATGTATAATACAACCCAATGCATTTTTCACCAAAGCCACAGCACTAGTGAATACTCATGCTGAGTAAGCCTCTTCATTAAGCCCTACAGACACAGGATGAGTATGACATAAGGAAAGCTTTAACGTGTTTCCAGTCCTGGAAAAGACCTATGTGCACAATTAACCACAATTCAAAATAGAGACAACAAACATATGGTAGAAGAGCAAATAATAACTTGGAAGGACAAAGATGGAAATGTAACTCTGTCCAAACTGTGAAATAAAACAAAAAAGAACTTAGCACACACAGTGAATTCCAATATTCACCTGTAACTCCAGGAAAGCCCAATAATATTAAATGTTACAAAATCTGTTCCTGCTTGTTCCCGTTGTGTTGAACAGTGCAGTATTGAAAATTCAGGGCATATGAAAGGTGCAGCTGATCAATGGACAACAGTTTTGAGCACTCATTTTGGGCAGGAGGTTGCTCTGGGAAGCACACTTTGTGAAGCTGAGAGGCAGGTGTGCATTCTTTTATACTGAAAATAGCGCCTGCAGTTATATCAGGTTGTCAGCATCGTGTGAGAGGCAGCTGGTTTCTCAAGTGGGAAAAATTCTGCATGCAGGTTAAAACTATGAGAACCAAGTTTTAGTCCTGATATTTTCCTCTGTTTCAGCCTCGCACATTTGGACAAATCATTTACCTTCTGTGAATACCAACAGGAATTCAAAACTCATAGAAAATAATAATTCCATACAACTGGATTATAAAAAGTCTCAAAAAATATAACATATTTTACCCCAAAGATACAGATGTAGTGAACAGAAAGGCCATCTGTACCCCAATGTTCATAGCAGCAATGGTCACAGTTGCCAAACTGTGGAAAGAACCAAGACGCCCTTCAACGGACAAATGAATAAAGAAGATATGGTCCATATATACAATGGAGTATTATGCCTCCATCAGAAAGGATGAATACCCAACTTTTGTATCAACATGGACAAGACTGGTGGAGATTATGCTGAGTGAAATAAGTCAAGCAGAGAGAGTCAATTATCATATGGTTTCACTTACTTTTGGAGCATAAGGAATAACACAGAGGACACTGGATGAAGGAGAGAAGTGTGTTGGGAGAAATTGGAGGGGGAGACAAACCATGAGAGACTGTGGACTCTGAGAAACAAACTGAGAGTTTTGGAGGGGAGGGAAGAGGGGGCTGGGTGAGCCTGGCAGTGGGTATTAAGGAGGGCATGTATTGCATGGAGCACTGGGTGTGGTACATAAACAATGAATCTTGGAACACTGAAAAAATAAAATTTTTTAAAAAGTGCTTTTATTTGAAGGTAAGACATCATTATTAAAGTAACTACTATGTGCAAAAGAAGGCTGATAAAGCAGTTAAACATAAATCTGTTTAGAATGACAACTTCTGGGGATAAATGGGAGGGTAGGTAATGTGTTTTTCGATCATCCATTCAGTAAAGGAACAAGGAAGTAAATCAGACTTCCAGTTCTGTCATGAACTATGAATGACCTTTTGTGATGATAGAGCCAAATCAATTTGAAAATATGTAAAATGAAAGGGATAGGGAAATAATAATCTGACATGAAAGGGATGGGGAAATAATCTCTAAATCCATTTCAATTCTCAACTTAAGTCATAATAAACAACTAATTCAATGACAGGTAAATATTTAATGGATGTTATATACTGTGGTTTGGAATAATTAATGTTTGAATCTTAGAAGACCGTAGAATCTGAATTAGAAGACAAGTAATCATAGATTAATAATTTAAAAATCAGAGGCCATCATTTATTAAAACCATTGCAGGAACTTTGGTTTCAGTTCAAACATGTGAAGAGCTTAGAAGCTGTAATTCCCATCCTTACAAGGAAAAGCTGGACAAGCTATCAACAACTTTTCTTCAACACCTCAGAGAACTGGGACTGTAGGCCTAACTGCCATCCCCAAATCTAACGAGATGGGCTCCTCCAGGAAGAGAACTCAGGCATATAATTATCTGGAGCAGAAGTCACTGGGAAGATGCCATTTAAGCTGGAAGGTCCAATAAAACAGAAAATTCAATGAACTGCTGGAGGCTGAGTATGGACTATCACGAGAGTGAGAAGCTAATGAGAGCCAAAGTCCCGGTGAAGGACCCACACTTTCATATGTTTTCCCTATGGGAACCCATCAGGTTGTCACAGAATCAAGAATCTGGAGAAAGCTCCCTCTACCACATGGCCCTAGCTGGTGTACAGGAAGAGGAGTAGCCATGGTGAAAATCCACCCAGACCCTTCACTCTTAGGGAACAAAAGGTTTAATCTCCCAAGAGGTCTGACATTGATGGCTGGAAGCAGGGAAATCTGAATCAAGCTGGGAAAAGGGAGCTCCACTCTGCCATGGCCTCCCTGTGTCAAAGAAAAAACTAAAGATTAAATGTACAGGGGAGAGGATCTCAGTTAAACAAACTGGGGACACTGGAGGACAAGCAATGTCCAGCAATAGGGAAAGGGTCAAAGAGCATGGGATGAAAAAAGTTCTATGCCTAAAGAAGGGACAGAAACACAGGCCCATAGTCCATCCCCAAACAAAAATTTAATCAGATGATTAGAGGAAGCTTCCCCTTGCCTACACCCCATCACTACCACAATAATGTCTCCAGGAACAATAATAGTGGATTACAGCTGGGACAACAGATGAGTACAAACGGAAGAAGCCCTTAAGGCAAAAAGGAGCTGGAGAGAGAGGACACTGGAGGAAGTGGAAACCTCTCATACCCATAACTACAACAAACATCAAACACAACCCAAATACTGGGCAGATTAACATAAATCCTCATACTGAGGATCTATTTAACTCAGTATTTAACACACTATACCACATGTCTGGGTTCCAGCAAAATATTGTAAGGCATGCCAAAGGCAAAAACAAACAATAAACAGTCTGAAGACAAAGCAATCAGCAAAACCAGACTCAGATATAACACTAATGTTGGAATTACCAGAGAATTTAAAATAACTATGGTTAATGTGTTAAAGCTCTCATGAAAAATGTGGATGCAAAACCAGATGTCAGCAGAAAGATGGTTAACTATGAGAAAGTACCAAAAGGAAATTACAGAAACAAAATCCTCACAGTAACAAAAAAGAAAAATTCCTTCTAGGAATTTCTTTGATTAGACTTTGACAAGGCTGAGAATGGAAACCGTGATCTTGAAGACAGGTCAATAAAAATTTCTAAACTGAAACAAAAAGAGGAAAAAATGTTACAAAAGAACAGACATCTAAGAATTGTGAAACCATATGAAACAGTGTAACAGATGCAAAACTGGGGCTGCCTGGGTGGCTCAGTCAGTTAGGTGTGTGCCTTTGGCTCAGGTCATGATCCCAGGGTCCTAGGATGGAGTCGTATGTCAGACTCCTTGCTCAGTGGGGAGCCTGTTTCTCCCTGTGCCTGCCACTCCCCCAGTTGTGCTTTCTCTAATACATTAAATCTTTGAATAAATAAATAAATATTAAAAAGATGCAAAACTGCAATATTAGAAGAGAGAATGGAGCAGAATCAATGGTTAAATAAGGGCTGAAATTTTTTTCAAATTAATGACAACACCAAACTAAAGACCAAAGAGGTTTAGAGAACACCAGAGAGGATACATGTCACACACACTCTCCCTCCTACCATTATCATATTCAAACTGCAAAGAACTAAAGACAAAGATAAAAATTTTAAAGCAACCAGAAAAAAGAGCAATAAAATTTATAAAACTCTAACAACCAAGGCCAACTGAAGAAAATTAAAAAGAGCAAAGATACAAAGTACCAACATCTAATAAAAGTCAGGGCATCACTACTGATCTCACAACACTGAAAGGATAATAAGAAGTTACTAAGGATAATAAGAGAATACTATGAACAACCCTATGCCCATAAATTTAGTAACTTAGATGAAACAGACCAATTCCTTGAAAGACATAAACCACCATACATCATTTAAAGAGAAAAACATAAACTAAATAAACTTGTGTCTATCAAACAGACTGAATTAGTAGCTAAAAATCTTCCAAAGAAAAATGCCAGGGCCGGATAATTTGACTGGTGAACTCCACCAAACCTTCAAAGAAGAAGTAATTCCTAAACTACACAATCTTTTTCAGAAAGTAGAAAAGGAGAGAACACTTTGCAACTCATTTTCTGAGGCTATCGGTAATCTAAAACCGGAGAAAGACATGCAAGAAACAACAATTATAACCTATGACTACAGATTAAAAATCTTCAGTAAAATATTAGCAAAATTAAGCTTAATAATGTATAAAAAGAATTATGCACCATGGCCTTGCACGGTTCATCCCAGGATATAAGGCTGGTTTAACCTTCATCAATTTATTTGACCACATTAACAAGCTAATAAGAGTATCATGTGGTTATATCCATAGATGCAGAAAAGTATTAAATAACATACAATACCCGTTCATGATAAAAATTTTCAAAATCCTAGGAGTAGAAGGGAATTTTCTTTCTGTGTGTGTTTATTTTTTAATTTTATTTTTTTAACTTTTATTATTATGTTCAATTAGCCAGCAAATAGTACATCATTAGTTTTTTATGTAGTGTTCAACAATTCATTAGTTGCATATAATACCCAATGCTCATCCACCACATGTGACTTTTCTTAACACCATAAAGGGTAGGTATGAAAAACTTGCAGCAACTTGTAACATTATATTTAATGGTGAGAGACTAAATGCTCTTCTCCCTTAGGCAGGCAGGGCAAGGATATCCTCCTTTACCACTCTTATTCAGCATATTACTGGAAATACTATCTACAGCAATAAGGCAAGAGAAATAACTAAAAGTTATACAGAATTGAGAGGAAGAAATAAAACTGCTTTTATTTTCAGATGAGGTATCTATCAAGAAACCTCCAAAGAAACTACCAAACAAAAATAACAATAACAAAAACTCAAAAAACCTCCTGGAGCTAAGAGGCAAGCATAGGAAGGGCACAGGACACAAGGTAAATATACAAAAGTCAATAGCTTCCCCAAGAGCAATAAACAATAAACAAATTTTATTATTATATTGTTTATTATACTGTTTATTGCTCTCCAAGAGCAATAAACAAATGGACCTGAAATTAAAACACACACACACACACACACACACACACACACACACACATCATACTAAAAAGAAAAAAAGAGCAAGGCAGCAGAGGATAGGAGACCTAAATTTCCTCTGGTCCCAGGAATTCAGCTAAATAGTTATCAAACCATTCTGAATGCCTACAAACTCAACAGAAGATCGGAGGGAAGAATAGCAACAATTCTATGAATGGAAAATCGACCACTTTCTGGAAGGTAGAACATGCGGAAAAGTGAATCCCAGGCAATATACAGGAAGATGGGCCATGGGGGGAGGCACCTCCCAATAAGCCATAGAGCAGTGGAGCACAAAATCGGAACTCTTATAAGTCTGCTCCACTGAGGGACGTCGCTCCACGGACTAAGCGGGGGTGTGGGGGGAACCCTCGCTGAGACAGTGTGGTCTCAGGTCCCTCAGGGTGACAGAAAGACAAGGGGTGCCTGAGTGTGGCAGAGCTCCCAGGGATTGGAGAGGGAAAGCTGGCTGCAAAGACAGAGACAAAGAGTGGGCTCTCAGCTCAGGGTTGCCATAAACAGCAATCCCCAGCAAAGCTGGGTCACTACCCATCAAGCAGGGACCCTACAAGCAGCAGATTCAGGGAGACCTGTCCCCTTCCTCCTCCCACCCCTGGGAGGAGTGGCACAGGAGCATGCCGCAGGAATCTGCTGGGTTTGG
>NC_081575.1:93988823-94008281 GCF_022355385.1 Mustela nigripes
TTCTTCTTCTTCTTCTTCTTTTTTAAAGGTTTTATTTATTTATTTGACCGAGGGAGAGAGAGATCACAAGTAGGCAGAGAGGCAGGCAGAGAGATGGGGAAGCAGTCTCCCCGCTGAGCTGAAAGCCCAATGCAGGGCTTGATCCCAGGACCCTGAGATCATGACCTGAGCTGAAAGCAGAAGCTTAACCCACTGAGCCACCCAGGCACGCCAGGAGTCTTTCTTCTAACAGACCAAAATACACCCAAAACCAAGGGTGTGGCTCTGTTCTTTTCTTTCTTCTCCACCCACGTTCAGGTCTCTTCTGATTTAGCTAGTGTATATTTTTCTGGGGTCACTGTTACTCTTTTAGCATTTTGTTCTCTCAGTCATCTATTCTTCTCTGGATAAAATGACAAGGAGGTAAAACAACCTCAAAAAAAAAAAAAAAAAAGAATAAGAGGCAATACTGACTACTAGGGACCTAAACAATAAGGAAATTAGTAAGATGTCAGAACTAGAGTTCAGAATGACCATTTTAAAGATGCTATCAGGGCTTGAAAAAAGCATAGAACATACTAGAGAATCCCTTTATGGAGAAATAAAAGCACTAACGTCTAACCAAGCTGAAATCAAAAAAGCTATTAATGAGGTGTAATTAAAAAATGGAGGCTTTTAATGCTGGGATAAATGAGGCAGAAGAGAGAATTAGTGATGTAGAAGACCAAATGATGGAGAATAAAGAAGCTAAGAAAAACAGAGATAAACAACTGCTGGATCACGAGGAGAGAATATGAGAGATAAGTGATACCATAAGATGAAACAGTATTAAAATAATTGGGATCCCAGAAGAAGAAGAAGAAAGGGGGATGCAGAAGGTATATCTGGAACAAATTATAGCCTGATCTTCTCTAATTGGGGGAAAGAAACAGGCATCAAAATCCAGAAAGCACAGACAACCCCCTCAAAAATCAATAAAAATAGGTCAAAATCCCGACATCTAATAGTAAAACTTCCAAGTTTCAGAGACAAAGAGAAAAACCTGAAAGCAGCTCAGGACAAGAGGTCTGTAACATACAATAGCAGAAATATTAGACCGGCAGCAGACCTACCACAGCACTAAACGAGGAAAAAACTCAGCCAAGGGTAGTATATGCAGCTATGCTGTCACTGAAAATAGGAGAAATAAAAAGCCTCCAGGACAAACAAAAACTAAAAGAATTTGCAAACACAAAACCAGCCCTACAGGAAATATTGAAAGCGGTCCTCTAAGCAAAGAGAGAGCCTAAAGTAACAGACCAGAAAGGAACAAAGACAGTATACAGTAACAGTCACCTTACAGGCAATACAATGGCATTAAGTTCATATCTTTCAATAGTTACCCAGAATGTAAATGGGCTAAATGCCCCCAATCAAAAGACACAAAGTATCAGAATGGATAGAAAAACAAGACCCATCAATATGCTGTCTGCAAGAAAATCATTTTAGACCCAGAGATAACCTCCAGATTGAAAGTGAGGGGGTAGAAAACAATTTACCATGCTTATGGACATCAAAAGAAAGCTTGGGGAGGGATGGGGTGGCTGGTGATGGACACTGGGGAGGGTATGTACTATGATGAGTCCTGTGAATTGTGTAAGACTGATTAATCACAGACCTGTACCCCTGAAAGAAATAATACATTATATGTTAATTTAAAAAACACACCAAAAAAAGAGAAATACTTAGGTATAACACAAAATATGTATAAGATCTATGCATAGAAAACTAAAAAACACTGATGATAATAAAATATACATATAGTTTTAGTTTTGTTCACCAAGAGGGCCTAGAAGCAATTGTATCTCAGTAGCAATGAACATAATCAGCATCCAGATCTTGGTTGCTAATAGCATTCTCCGAGAAAAAGGACAAGGACTTCTTGAAGAAATGGCTGATTTTAGGGCAGAGGACAGAATGTACAAGATGAGCCTGGAGCATCTTAATGCCAGAAAATAAGGGAGTGCTTATAAAACAAAGGTACTGGGTATGACACAGGAGTTAAGAAAAAGAGCTTGCAATGGCTAAAGCTGAAAAAACTTGAGCCACAAAAGTATCCAAGTAGCACTGGCTTGTGATCTCATATATAAAATAAATTCCCTTAAGTCCATATGGATCTAAATAAAGGCTCAAACAGATGAGTAAATGGAGAAAAATCCACAAATCTTCCATGTAGATGAATCCCAAATAATTTCCACACAGATACTCTGCCTTCAAGGAGGTGGAACATAACTCTATTCCCTAAGTGGGGGTGGCAAATGACTTCCTTTCAATGAGAGCAGTCTGAAGAAGGGGTAAATGAGGAGCCATATAGTAGAAAAACCCAACAGCCAGCTGATCAAGGTCAATGTCAACAGTGGTAAGTCATCTTAACCACATCTTAGTTTAGATAAGCTGCCTTATATTTAGTACTGGCACAACACTATAATAGTTTATGGTCAAAAGGCAGGGATTTAAAATGGTCAACCATTGACAGTTCTTCCACAGTTTCATCTCCTCGGTGTCCATAGTATTTTAAGATTTTATTTATTTATTTGACACACACACACACACACAGAGAGAGAGAGAGAGAGCGCAAGTGTGCAAGCATGCGCACAAGCAGGGGGAGTGGAAGGCAGAGGGGGAGAGAAGCAGGCTCTCTGCCGAGCAGAGAGCCTGAAGCAGGACTTGACCCAGGACCCTGGGATCACGACCTGAGCCAAAGGCAGATGCTCAACTGATTGAGTCACCCAGATGCCCCCTTAGTATATAATTAAATTGTCATTTGCTTAAAGTTAAAGCCTTTCTGCATTCACTCTGGTCAGTTGTTTTCCCCTTCGGAAAAAGCTGCTTCCTCTCTTGGAATGGCTTCTGTCTGTGCTACATTGGTCAAATTTCTTATTACTTGTCATTTAGCAATGACTAAATAATGACACTTGCACTAATATATAATTGATACCTATTTGTAGAAGCTGGTAGGGGAGACTTTTTGATCACAGAAAATCAAATATATCATTTCTGTTACACTTCAATGCCATCCTCACGGTAAGCCGTGAAAAACCTTTCCAGAGAAGCTAAGTCATCCCACTAAACTCACACTTCCATGTCCTATCATGCATAAGTGGGTGACTGATCATTGTTGCTTTTCTTTTTCTGCATGCCACATCCCTATTAACCTTACCTGGGGACAAAAATGAAATATTCTAACTTACAGAACGATGACTTATTGAAAGCTACATGAATGACTTTTTTTTTATGAAAAGGGATACATTTCTTTAGAATTGTATTGATTTATCCCCAGGAACTCCAAAGGCTCTGAAAGACATGAATGAGCTCCGCATTACTGTCAGTATTTTTCTTAAAACATCTATTAATTATTCAAAGTATGCTAAGGGGTATTTCAGAGACACAGCAAAATGTTTAAATAGATACTTCCAAATATCTTATATGGTTGTTTAATATTTATGATGCTTCTACAATGTGTTCTCACCTTTATAAAATACAATGACCCTAGATCTCTTCTATGGAACTTCACTTGCCTCACAATAAATAAATGGATATAAAAGCTGTGCTAACTACCTTAAGCTTTACACCATCTAATTTATCTTTCATAGGACTAACATGTTAAAGCAAGGTGTAGAATACAGAAAAAGCTAAACCCATCTAATATTGACAAAAATAGGACCTCATATTTTTAATGCTCTATAAATTATAAACCACTTTTCCATGAAATAACTTGCTGGAGCCTTACAACAACTCTTGAGACATAGTTAAAATAGGTATCTTATCTCCATTTCACAGATAGGGCAGTTAAAGCTGAAGGGTGCCTTAACTTCCCAAAAATACATTCATGAAAAAGGAGAAAGGGAATAACAACAACTACAACAAACCTTGGTAATTGATCCAATGATCAGTGTCAGGCTACAAACTTTGAATGGAATTACCTGTACTAATATGAAAATTTTATCACTCTGTTTTCCCCTTTCCCATAGGAAACCAGAACTTAAGGTAATTCTATAATCAGGTATCTTCCTATTTATATAGTAGAAATTACTTGCAAGTGCATTCACTTCTTTCACATCACTGTTTAAAAAAAAAAAAATTACAAACCAATACAACTCTCTGTGATAGCTGAAATTACTTTAAAGGAAAGACAACTGTCTCCCCGAAATTGATGTGTTTAGAAGAAACTGTACCCATTTCCCAGATACTCATCTTTTAAACCCACAGATGTCCAACAGATACTCTAAGTTTAATATTCCTGGAAATTCTGGTATCATCTGTATATGCTACAGGGTGCCTTGCCCTTATTAATAATCTAAAGGTGGGAATGAGAGACCAGAGAAGAGGGTGAGGTTCTCACACTGGCCCCATTTTTCAGGTAAGGTGACTGTTAGGATAATAGAAATAGAGGAGGAGGAGAGGAAGATCAGGATTAGTACAATGCAGTCTTTCGGTTACATTTCTATAACTTCCTCACTAATCAGCTTTCATCTTTCATGATTCAATTTAACCAAGCTGTCTCTCCAAGCTTGAAGAGAAAGTAGGCCTCATGCTACTTCTTGTACATGCAAGTACTTCCTAATGTTAAGATTAGCCCAAAGAGTTCACTGTCTAGTTATAAAGGCCTAACTTGCAACAAATTATCTTGTTTCCTAATAAGTGAACATAAAATATCTTGCTACAAGTTCTAAGAACTTCTGAAATAAAGAGACATCATTATTGCTCATCTATTATGTACAAAGAACTATCCTTCACACAACAGCTATCATTGCTGTTGGTTTTCAATGTTAGTTAACCACAGAAACAGTGTAAATCCCTGATTATATCAGAGTTTATAATCAGCTAAACTAGGATAAAATTAACTTTTATCACCTAACCCTGGAAATTTCTGAATCTTAATTTTTTCCATGATGTGGCTTTAATTTGTAGCAATGAGGCAGGGAAGGTTTTTCCTTATTATCAGCAAAGAGTTGCAGGTTACAGTGAAAAAAGAAAACAGTAACTTAAGTACTTTGGGGTGATCACTGCAAATTCTGTGCTCTGACATATAAACCAGTGGGAGTTTATTTCATTATCAGTATTTAGAATTCCATTAAAGAAAATAGTGGTGGAAGAATCCATTCTATGAATTTTTCATGTTTAACTCCCAATGCAGTTTTTTTTTTTAAATTTTGGAAATAAATGTCTGATCTAAGAAGGTATATATCCTTTCCTGAAGTTAAATGAAAGGACATAGTATTTTTAAGTAACAAGTATGCTAAAGATAGATTCTAGCGGTATCAATAATATTGACTGCCCTTGTACAGAACCAGTCTGTCTCCACCTACTAGGGAATATTATTCAGAGCTCTTCTCTGTCCATAACTCTGAAAAATTCTGTCAATTTTATAGACACTGACTTATTAAGCTATCTTAATCTCGGTGTGATGTTTATCTTTACTTTTTTTTTAACCCTTTCAGTATTACCTTTAACAATGTCATCAATGTTTGCCATCTGAATACCACGTAGAACTTCGTCACTGCTTGGTCGGATCGTATTTTCCAAATATACTCAGTGAATAGCAGTGAAGGTTGTATTTAACAACAAGAAAGTCATCTCCCTTTGACAATGTAATTAATAAGGAGAAGTAGACACACAAAGGCCAAACTTGTTCCAAAAAGATTTTCTGTTAAGAGGAAAAGAGCTCTGGGTGGTATGTGGAGGAGGATACCTGTTTTCAATGGAATGCTAAGGAATGAGTACTGAGTTGGAATCACCCATAGGGCAGAAGTGTAGAGTAATGAAGGACAGGGAAGAAAGATGGCTCAAGAAGGAGGGAGTAGTCAACAATAGTGACTACTTTATTATAGATACTTTCGTATATTGACCAAGCAGTGCATTTCACAGAACATTCCAGAAGAGAACTCTTGATTTCACCATCTACCATTACTGCTCCTTCCTAACACTTTTCAGTCTTAATAAATGGATGCTGTCACAGGAAAGGGAAGAGATTACAACACCAAACACCTTCAACAGGCAGAAGGAAATTAGATCTGCACAAGTGGAAGTGTTCGTCTTTGCTGGGAGAACAATCTGTTCACAGTGACTGAGAACAAATCAGGGCATGTGAACAGAGATGCAGGTAGTGGTGATGCGTATTTGTGGAAATGAACTTCTTTCACCTTCACTGAAATGGGAAGCAAGGTCTTTAGCAGAGACTCACTGGGCAAGAGAGGTTGAGCATACCACCAAAATCACAACAAGCTCTAGGACAAAGTAGTGAACTTCCTGTGGAGTGATGTGTAGAGACAGGGCATCCTTTCTGTAATGAGACATGGATCTACCAGTATTACCTATCACATGAAATACTTTTTTTAAGGTTTTATTTTATGTATTTATTTGAGAGGGAAAAGGAGGGAGCTCGCAAGCAGGGGAAGGGACAGAGGGCCAGGGAGAGGGACAAGCAGACTCCCTGCTGCATGTGGAGCCTGACACGGGGCTCGATCTCATGACCCTGAGACTGTGACCTGAGCTGAAACCAAGAGTTGGGACACTTAACTGAGTCATCCAGGCACCCTTCACATGGAATACTTTTATACACTTTGCCAAGTAACTAAAACACAGTACTCATTTAAGACTACAAATTCCCACTGGTTTGTCTTTGGAAGAGTGCTAGTCCATCAATATGTAAGAAAAAGTTTGTTGCAAAAAAAAAAAAAAAAGAAAGAAAGAAAGAGAGAAAAAGAAAAAGAGAAATAAAAAGTGTGTTGCAACCAGGCTCAATGAATTTCAAACATACTCCTTTAGGAGATGAATGTCAGGAACACAGCTGAGCAGCACCTCATGGAGACCATGGAGATGGCAGTTAAGGTATGGAGGACAAAGGAAAATCACAGGAAAGTACACTGGCAAACAATGAGGAGTGCAACCTTGTTGTGTGACACGAGAAATATCTTCTCAGGGAGTGCAATATTAAGACATACAGAATTTTCATTGAGCAAAGACAAGACTGGGCTACCTAGAAAATAAAAACAGTAACTGGCAAGCAATAGAGATATACAAGTATCTCTCCTAATAAAAATCAAAAGAGAGAATTTCCTAATGTGGCCTAAAATAAGGGTCACACTATTAGTCTTAGCTTGTGAACTCATGACTATGATCATAAGCTTATCCCAGAAGCATAAAGACTCATAATAACAAGATAGTAAACTGTCAAAAGTTACTCTGAACATCCTCTCAATCTGAGAAGTCATCACTTTTAACATATAATGATAGAGATTATTGAGAAAATTTCCAGAGATGGGGATCAATAATCTATCTGAAAAGGCAGTGTAGCTTAGCGGTAAAAAGCATGTTTCCTAGAGCTGGACTGTCTGGATTCAAACTGTAATTCTGTTGCTTGCTAACCACATGACCTTTGAGCAAGTCGCTTATACTTTTTGATTCTCTTGTTCCTCATCTGTGAAAGGGATAACAACAGTATCGACTGTGAGGACTGTTGTGATAATTCTGAGTTACTACAAGGCTTAGCTCAGTGTAAAATCTCTGTAAACTGACTAATAACAATTATCAGAAAAATCTTCATTACACCAGTTTTCAAAGTATATGTCTTATTTGTTTAACTAATTGTTTCTAGTTATGAAATCTGAAGTAAACTTAACTATTTCAATAATTCTTTCCTCCTATAGCCTCCTACCACTTTTCTGGGCTATGTTTTTCATTGAATTTACACTGCTATAACATTTTAATTATTATGTGTATTTCTTGAAAAGAGTGCCCCCTTCTTATTCATAATTGCTCCCTTCATGGTCACATACTTTTTTTTAAATGATTTTTTTATTTGTCAGAGAGAGAGAGAGAGAGAGGGAGGGAGGGAGAGAGAGCACAAGCAGGGGGAGCAGCAAGCAGAGGGAGAAGCAGGCTCCCCACTGAGCAAGAGGCCTGATTCAGGATTCGAACCCAGAACCCTGGGATCATGACCTGAGCCAAAGACAGACATTTAACTCACTGAGCCACCCAGCATCCCAGTGGCCCCATACTTGATACCTGATGTGGGATATTTGCTCAAGTACTGTATACTGAATGACTGGCAACCCTTCCAATCTTTAAAATAATTCTTATGTGCCTTCTCTGTGTTCTGCTCTCCAAGCTAAACATTTCCAAATTTTTCACTAATTGCTCACACGTCATTTTAGCCTCCCGCTCAGCTTGCTTTGAACATATTCCAGTCTTTCAAAGATCCTTGTAAAATGTGGCACCCAGAACTGAACCTAATATGCCACATATGGCCTGACAAATACAAATTCCTGAGTATTCTGGAATTATCAGTTCCTTAATGTGGACATTATTCTTGTATAAATGCAACAAAGAATAAAATACGTTCTGAAGAATAGCTGATTTATTAATATTCCATCATGAATGTGTTCTCTCAACAGATGCGGTTCATATGGAAAAGCATTCATCATCGACACTCAAAATGTACACATAGCTTTTTCTTTTTTTAAATAAAGGATTGAGGCTGACTTGATCTCTAAATATCTACATGCTTCTAATTCACCTTGCTAAGGTCACCTAGAGAGTCATATGGTCATGAATCACTATTAAAGTATCTAAAACTGAGCTGTACCTCTCTCGAGGGTATGTTTTCTGCCACTAAACATAAATATATAATCTACTGGAAAATTGGGCGATACCTATTATTAGTTCGTGCGTTATATAGACCAAAATCTAATCAAAGTCTCTTCATTTATTTTTTCAGCTTTACTAAAATATGAGACAAAACTATATATATTTAAGGTATACAACATGATGATTTGATATACATATATATGGTGAAATGATTACCACATGACCATATGACTCTCTAGGTGACCTTAGCAAGGTGAATTAGAAGCATGTAGATATATATCTTAATATATCAAGATCTTGAAAAAGTTAGTGAATATAGAAATCTTACCATGTGAATTTCTTTTGTGAGAAATCAGAGCTTGGACCAGCAACAATGAGATCCAAAGTGTCCTTAGTAAGCGCAGGCTGAGTAAGCATTATGCTCTCATCATAATGCATAAAGTTTTCTATTATTTTAATCTGATCCCCATTGGAAGATATCCATTTTATCAGTTACAAGATTTATATATATATATATATATATATAAAAGTGAAGAACTCAAAATCCCTCTGGGACTGTCATCTATAGTGACAAAACAGAATAGAAACCACATTACTTTTCAAACAGGCTTATGAGGATATTATTGAAGTGAAATCTTGTTTTAAAATTTCCCCTGGACTGAGAAACATGAAATACTATAATCAGAAAATGACATAAGTGAAAAACATTACATTTATGGGCGTTAAGCCAGGGTTTTGAAAGTAGACATTATAGGGAAAAAAACATAAAAGAGAAAATTAAAGTATCAATGCCTTTGGCATCCATTTAGGGCACTATTCATAGAATAGTGTGATTTTATAATGATTTGGGTCATTCTTCCATATGATACCATTAGGTAAAATGACAGTATTTTTCCCCATGTCACTGACGAAGAGATTTGAGCAGCATTTCAACAGTCTCACTTCAACTGGCAGAAAACATAAGGCTGCTTCTGGTAGCACAGTGTGGTGAATGCTCCGATGCCCCTTCAATTCAAGGAACATGAAAATCCTGGACAAGAGCATTAATTCACAGCTTAGCTATAAAGAGAGAAAAAGATATCTCTAGTTTCCAGAAGCAGAAAGGAAGTCAAAACTAGAGTGTTAACTCTATAGGTAGATACCACAGTGCTTTAGGATGTTATCAAACCTGAAAGTAGGCTCTGAAAGCATGAGGCTAAGGTTGTAATGCCCACAGAGGGTGTGGTCTTGTGCCCATAATGTAAAGAAATGGAACTGAAATCTCTTCATAAATCCCTGCATTAAAGGGAACTAGAAAAACTACACCTTCTGGAATAGAAAGGCAGCAAGGAAAATTGTCATCTGCCCAGTCTTCTGGCTGGGAAATAATTAAGAGTTCTCTGAGAAATCCTTCCTATGCTCTGCCACACATGTGTGGCGATTCAAATTCTTATCCCCTGTGAAAAAGAGAGATCCCATGGTTTGACATGAATGTCTAATATGAAAACTCTGAGGTCCCTGTCAAAGGACAAGGAGTACAGACAAACCCAGAAACCCTTTCAAGGAAAACAACTGTCCTTTAAAAAAAAAAAAAAAAAAAAAAAAAAACTTAAAAAGTAATTTCCCCAGTAGATTTTCTAAAGCTAGGGTAATTTTGGTATTCTAACACTGAAAGATAATAAGGGAAAACAAAATAATTATACCAGTCTCATTTAGGAATATAATGTTAAATCCTAAATGGCATATTAGAAGACTGAATATATCATTCTGTTAAACAAATTTAAGAGTCCACTTTCATTGGCATGTTGAACAACCATACCATGGAAAGCCAAAAACAATGAGTGATACTTCTGTTTCTCCATCATCACTGAGCTAAGAAAAAAGTAATAAATCCCTCAAATGCCAAAAAAAAATTCAAAGGACTGCCAAAGAGAGGTGAGCAACCTCATAAGGCAGTTTTTAAATGGGGGCCCGGTGCTGAACTCTTGATTGCTGAAGCAAAAACAGCTCCCTTGGAATTTCTAAACAGACACTGATCCTAAACAGGTGAGTTTACAGCTGAATTTCACACCACACACAAGGAAACATAAAACCTCCCCAGAGGAATGTTTACCCCAAGCCTAAGGAACACCCATACAAATACAATGTCACAAAGATTATGCGACTATAATAAAAATTCATAAGATGTTACACATGGAAATGAGGCACCATGATCAAGCCAGAAAAAAGGCAGAATCAGATACACAAATATTCCATACAAAGGAATCATCGGATACATAATATAAAATAATTTTTTAAAGGTATTTATTTCTTTGACAAAGAGAGTGAGGGAGCACAAACAGGAGGAGTGGCAGAGAGAGAGAAAGAAGCGGACTCCCTGCTGATCAGAGAACCGGATGTGGGACTCAAACCCACAACTCTTGAGATCACAACCTGATGATCTCAGCCGCCAACCGACTGAGACACCCAGGTGCCCCTAAAATAAATATGTTTAAAATATCTTAAGAAATGAAAGAAAAAAATTTTAAATACCACCAAAAACCTATAAAAATAAGCAAATTATTTTAAAAAATCAAATGGGATATTTAAAAATTAAAAATACCATAAAATTTAAACTTCAAGTATACAGGATCAGCTAAATAATATATTCAATAGAGATGAAGAAAAACTAAAAATTGATAGATATGAAAATGATCCAGAATATATAACAGATAAAAAAGGTAGTGATTATATTGGAAAGAAAAATGGAAAATAGAGTAAGAAGGCCCACTCTCTCTGAATAATGTTCCTTCATTTTCTCTATGCTCCCATATGGAAATATAATTCTAGAGAATTTTCCAGAATTGTTGAAATATACCAGACCTCAAAGTCATTCTGTCATACATGAAATGTTCTTTAATGGCTATACATTTTATCATGAAGCAAATAAAATTTTTAATAAATTGTACTCATATACAATATGTTCTCTGACATAAAGTAAAAATCAGCAATAAATGCTAAATAGGAAAGCCCTGTATATATATATAAATTGGAAAACATACTTCAAACAACTCGAGTGAATTAACCATACTGGAAAGACAGAAGATAGGTACATAGGAAAAATACTTAAAATGCTCTAAGTCAAGTATCTGTACTAGGGATATAGAAAGGCTGAAATTGAGGACCCAAACATACAGTTGAAAAGGTCTGAAAATGAACAACAGAATTTAAGGAAGATAAAATGAAGACACAGTACAGGTACAAAGAAAAATTAATAAATTAGAAAGAAATAAGAAAACAAAGAGAAAATCAACAGTATTATTTGAAAAGATTAACAGAAGTCACAAAAAGACAGGAAAACCAAAATCAAGCAAATTAAAAAGGGGGACATTAAAAATGTTACAGAAAATAAGAAGCTGAGAAGATGAAATAAACAACTACATGTCAATAAACATAAAACTTAACTCACATAAACACATGTATACAAATATTATTAAACAATACTAACACAAAAAGATACGGGAAATTCAGTCTTTCATTTTTTTAAAGATTTTTATTTATTTGAGAGAGTAAGAGCTAGAGAGAGAATGCACACGGAGAGGGAGAGAGAGAAGCAGGCTCCCCAGTGATACCTTACAAAAGCTCAGCCCACGTGGGTCAACGCGGAAAGCCTCTGGAGTGGTACTCCCAGAACTTAACATTACCTAAGACTACATCCTTGCTTGGCTCTGTCCCTTTTTCTTCCATAGAGTGCTCTCTCAATAATTCATTTGCAACCAAACATCGGTCTGCTTTTAGTTTCCTGAACTAAGACACAAGTGCATCAAGAAATGTGAAAAATCATAAAATATAGTTAAATTAGGTTTGTTCAGGGATATAACTCACCCGACAGACCTAAAGAGAATACAAATTTCAGTAGCATTTAAATACATTTGATTTTTTTCAATCTACTAGCAAATTTCGCACATAAAGGAACTTCTTTAAAAGCAAACATCAAACTCAAGACGAAATGAAGGAAATAGTCCTTTTAAGATAATAAGTAGGATAATAATGTCTACTATCACCACCTCTCCTTAGCACTGTAATGGAGGACTTAGCTAAACATAGAATGATTGGAAAGAAACACAAAATTATCATTATTCACGTAACTGTCTATATACAAATTCAAAAGTAATGGTTAAACCTACATAATTAATATAAGAACTTAGCAAGTTTGCTGGGAAATAATATCTAAAAATAAACTATACCCCAATCTATACATACATAAATCTAATAGTTTTTTTAACTTTTCAGTAGCAACAAAAATAAACCTAAGAATAAATATAACAAAAGTTGTACAGTGTCTTTTTAGAGGTAACTGCAAAGCTTATTATTAAAGAAAACCTAAATGAATAGAAGACTGATTTGGAAGACACAATATCATAAATATGTAAAATATCCTCACATTATTTTATAGTCCCAATTTAATTTTAATCAAAATTTCACCTGGTATGAAAGAACAATGCAATATTTATTCATGTCATTAAGGTTATTACACCATTACCAGATAAAACATAAGGGGAATATGTTTTAAGAGTATGGATTTGGCAATTAGCTGGTGAGGGTTCAAAGCCCAGCTCCACCACTAAATGACTGTGAGACTTCAGTAAGTTTATTTAACCTGTCTGGACCTTGATTTTTTCATTTATAAAATGAATATAAAAGTATTTACCTAATAGGGGTGTTGTGAGGATTGAGTTAATAGGTGTAAACCACTGTGATAGTTAATTTTGTGTCAACATGACTGAGCCTAGGGATGACCAGATAGCTGGTTAAACACTACTTCTGGGTGTGTTTGTGAGGCTGCTTCTGGAAGAGATTAGCATGTGAATTGGCAGACTCAGTAGTAAAACAGATGGCCTTCCCCAATGCTGGTGGGCCTGTTCTCTTCCATGGAAAGTCTGAATACAAGAAAAAGGTGAAAGAAGGTTGAATTTGTTCTGTGACTGAGCTGATTTCTCAGCGTTCTGACCCAGACTAGAATCTATAGGGCTCTCAGGCCTTGAAACTACACCACTAGCTTTCCTGCGTCTCCATCTTACAGGCAGATCATCAGACTTTTCAGTCTCCGTAACTAATGTGACCCAATACCTATAGACTGGTTCTGCTTTTCTGGAGAACCCCAATATGAACAGCTGTATAGCTCCCGTGTTAGCCTCAAGATGTGCTCTGGATCCTTCAAAGCTCTGCTATGTGCCCCCAAAGGGCTATCCTTTATGGACTGAATCCGTAGCTTCCCTAGCCCTCAGGCTGTCAGCTGGGTTCAGCAAAAGAGAGAGAGTGGTGAGAAAATGGAGGGGAAAAGCAGCATCAGGGCAGAATACTGTCTGCCCTGGTGCAACCCCCAGCCTCCCTCCCACAGACTCCTATGGATTGCCTGCTCTCCCCAATGGGAATCCACATTTCCTCTCAAGGTGCTGTATCCAGAACCTTCAGAACTGTGGCAGTATGAGCTCCCCACTGTTTCTAGCCCAGAGGTGCAGCAAAATCCTATGTTGTTTTGCCTAAAGCATAATCACTACTTTGCAAGTAATCAATTGCCATTCTATAACATTAGAAAATGTACACAACCAACTAGATCTATTATTTATTTTTTGTTTAAGATGTTATTTTTAAGTAATCTCTAAACCCAACATGGGGCCTGAACCCACAACCCTGAGATCAAGAGTCCCATGCTCTACCAACTGAGCCAGCCATGCGCCCCAGACCTATTATTTAAAAAAAAATAAAAATGACAATATTTAAAAGACATTCAGGAATAAACCTAATAAAAGATGTGAAACATAATGGGCAAATTAATAAAAGTCTACTGATATAGAAAGATACAGTAAATGCTAACATTTTTAGATGGGCAGATTATATGTACAGAGAAAGACCATATATTGTAAAGATGTCAATGTTTTCTTCATCTATAAGTTTGATGCATTTCAAACAAATAATACTTTTGAAGGAATTAAGAAACTGATCCAAAAATGCATATATGGAAATTTAAAAGGGCCATAATGGCAAGATAATTCTGAGGAACTCCAGAAGGGATACTCTGTATAAGACATATGGCTTATTAAAAGCATAAAGTAATTTTTCAAATGTGATTTTGGCAAAACTTTAGGGATAATTGATAAAACAATGGCAAAAAAATAGTCTATAAATATGTTAACGTGCATATACACATATGCATACATGCCAAGAATTTGGTATAAGAGAGATTACATTATGAAGGCATAGTGGAGAGAATGTGCTATTGGATTTTATAAAGGACACCGACACATCTGGCCATTCATACAGAAAAATGCTTTTTTTATTGCTTATGCTACACAAATCTAATCTAAATCAAAACCTAATGAGAAGTAAAACCTATAAATATTAAAAGAAAATATAGGAAATATGTTGAGGTAGTAAATGAGAAGACAAGGAAGACCCAAAAAAGGAATTAAGAATGAATAAAAATTATGAATTTAACTTTGGCCAAATTCAAATCTTCTTTCCAAAGATGCCATAAATAAAGCTAAAATATAAGCGACACTGTGTGAAAAGATGCTTGCAATGATTCTAATTCTTATGAGTTCAGTATTAGTATAAAAATACAGATATAAATATACACATATATAGGTAAAAGTATTTACAATATGTATATGTATGTGTATATGCATGTGTGTTTGTGTGTCTGTGTTTAACAGAACAAAAATCCTGAATGGATAATGGCATAAAAAAGTTACTCTAAATTTCCTCACCAACCAGAAAAAAATAATCATATGAAAATTTTGATGTCATTGTCTATCACTCTGACCCACATCTATTTAAAATGTCTAATATTACTAAGTGTTGACAGGAAAAGTCAATAACATACACTTTTATACACTGTTCCAGGGAATGTGTAAAATGGTTGTTTTATAAAATTTATAGCCCAAACTTTGGGAAGATCTCCTTCTCCCTTCTGTCATAAATTAAATCTCAGGTTTTTGTAAGGCAGTGAATACAAGTTTTTTAATTGTAAGATACATACATCAATCAGAAAGATTTACAAATACATTTCTTGTTTGCTACTCAAGAAAACATTAGGTAGTATCATGATCTTGCACTTCCCACTTTCTCTTGATGGGGTCCCTTTCCTTTAGTAATTTTATACTTAATAATAGAATTGTTTAGACTTCACTTTTAAAATCAAATCACCTGATATTTATAACCAGGTGATATTTATTTATGACCACCTCCTATTTATCATGTGGTGAAAACATAAAATACCATTAAATATGAAGACACATATAGTTTATAATAATAAGGCACAAGTCAGAAGAGAATACAATTAAGTCCTAAAACAAAATAAGTACTTAAGCCTAATTTCTATCTACAAAATTATTCTGCCTCTCAATGCTGATATGATGGTAGTAATTTCATAAGCCTGGTTGGAAAAACTAATCTGAATTTGAAAGAAATTTCCATTACTTTTCTTTTAGCTCCAGAATGCAGTACATAAATTGGAAATATTCACTTGTCAAAAATAGCATTTCCCATTTTCAGTTCTATTCTAATTTCCATCCTAAAAGTCATTCTCTGTGTGTGATACCATAGCAGGACTTCTAGTTCTGCAGCCTGACATTAAGAGAAGGAAAAGATATCAAACTTGACAAAGGAGGAAGCTCTCCCTGGCACAGAAGGCATTTCTAAAAATTGCAGGGCTTCTCCACAAATAGTATCATTTAAATAATCCTTTTAATAAATGTCAATATCTAACACTCTAGATAATAGTTTCACCTACTTTTATTTCCCAACTCTCAGTCACAAATTACAAAAAAGCAATAAAGTCAACAAAATCTGCTATAGTCTACTTATCCGGCTTGAACAAATTCTCAAGACAGTAAGGCGTTTGTAGATGTATTTCGAGATGTCACATGGTTTCAAAAGGCTCTTAAAAGGTTCAAACAAAACAGATAAAACTGGAGTAAAAATGTAAAACACCCTTTCTTCACAGTAACAATGTAGTACTTTGGCCAAATGGTTACCATAGCTATCTTGGGACATATATCATTAAAATAACCTATGCCTCAACCAAGCATACTTTCAGTGATTGTTTTTAGGAGGTTGTGTTTTTGTTTTTAAGTAGGCCCCACGCACAGCATGGGTCTTGAACTCACAACCCAACCCTGAGATCAACAGTTGCATGCTCTACCATCCAAGCCAGCCAGGCACCCACTGTTAGATTTTTAAGGTAGATTTCCAGAACTGGAATTGCTGAATCAATGCACATCCATTTAAAACTTTGGGAAACTTTGCCAAGATCCCACCCAGGGTTTATACCAAGCTACCTTCAAATCAACAGTGTATGAGAATCAGTATACGCTCACCCCTTTGCCCCTACTGTCAATCTTTAAAAACTCTACTGTGTGGCAGACAAACATGAATATGCATTCCTTATCTGTGATGTCAAAGATCTATTCAGAGATGTACTGGCCCTTTGAAACTTCTGCTAATATCTTCCTGATCATATGCTTCAACCAACTGTCTGTTTTTTTAACTTACAGAACTGAGCTGAATCTTACTGTAATTCGATAATGTCTCAATAATGTTATGAATGTTTATCCTTTCCTGAATATGTGGCAAATATTTCTATTCACTCTACATGGAATTTTTAACTTTGCATTTGCTTTGATCAGAAAAAAAAGTTCCTTTTTATATAATCAAATTTAAATCTTTGTTTTCCTTTTATCTTTGACATTTGGAGTGTCACCTAAAAAACTGAATTCATAGGCACCTGGGTGCTCAGGCAGGTAAGGATCTGACTTTGACTTTTGGTTTCTGCTCAGGTCCTATCTCATGACCCATGAGATCGGATTGGGCCCTGGGTTGGGCTTCACACTGAGTGGGAGTCTGCTTAGGTATTCTCACTCTCTGCCCCTTCCCCTGATCACACGTTCTCCCTCCCAGATAAATAAATAAATCTTTAAAAAGAAATTGAATTCAAGGATAGAAAAAATATTGTCATATTTTCATCTTACCATAACAAAAATGATGTAAGCCTAGAATCCACCTAAAATATATTCTCATACATGGGGTGAGGTAGATAATTAAGTGTCTTTCCAAGAGTACGGTCAAATTATTATGATACCACTGACTAACCCCTTCTTTGCCCACAGATAAAAAATGGCAACTTAAGCACTTACTAAGACTTATATATACATATATACATAAAATGCATGTATATGTAGATATGTCTTTCCAAGTACACGGCCAAATTATTACCACCATATAATAATATTAATGGTGACATATGTGTATACATATATTATGTATTAATATATATGTATGTGTATATATGTGTATAGTATATATACGAGTTAGTGTCTGAATTTTCTGTTTCATGGCCCTATTTTTCATACATTTAGCACTATCAAACTTCTAATATGTTTCTTTTTTTTTTAATTTTTTTTAAGATTTTATTTATTTATCAGAGAGAGAGAGGGGGAGAGAGCGAGCACAGGCAGACAGAATGGCAGGCAGAGGCAGAGGGAGAAGCAGGCTCCCCGCCGAGCAAGGAGCCCGATGTGGGACTCGATCCCAGCACGCTGGGATCATGACCTGAGCCGAAGGCAGCTGATTAACCAACTGAGCCACCCAGGCGTCCCCTAATATGTTTCTTTATAAAATCTTTGCACATAGTAGAGAAATCTTCATTTGTTTTTTCGCTACACATAATTAGTTGGCTTTATGTAATCTTTCTTCAAGATAATTTGAGAATCCTATCAAGTTGTATACAACAGCCTTTTATTAAAATTGCATTTAATTTTACACTGATTCAATTGTTTCATTTTAATAAGAATCATGATGTTTGTAGCACATTTAAGCCACAGAGCTTGAATTCTGCTATGGTTTCAACAGTGGGGTATGCCTACTTTAGTCTATACAAGGTTACATTTTCCCTTTTTAAGTTTTTTCTTTACATCCACCAATAGGGCTTCATCTGTATAACAATAAAAGTCTTCCACAATTTTGGTTAATTTGTTCTTATGTACATACTTATTACTTAATTCCAAACTGCATTTTTAAATGATTATTGGTGCTAATATATTAGAAAAAATTCTCTATATATTTGTCTTAAACACTGGCATCAACTTTAAGATTTCTGATCATTTTTTTTAATTTTTTAAAAATTTCTTTTCAGTGTACCAGAATTCATTGTTTATGTACCACACAGTGTTCCATGCAATACGTGCCCTCCATAATACCCACCACCAGGCTCACCCAACCTCACACTCCCGCCCCTTCAAAACCCTCAGATGGTTTTTCCAGAGTCCATAGTCTCTCATGGTTCGTCTCCCCCTCCAATTTCCCCCAACTCCCTTCTCCTCTCCATCTCCCCATATCCTCCGATGTATTCCTTATGCTTCAGAAATAAGTGAAACCATATGATAATTGACTCTCTCTGCTTGACTCATTTCACTCAGCATAATCTCTTCCAGTCCCGTCACAATGTTGATAGAAAAATTGGGTATTCATCCTTTCTAATGGAGGTACAATACTCCATTGTGTATATGGACCACATCTTCCTTATCCATTCGTCTGTTGAAGGGCATCTTGGTTCTTTCCACAGTTTGGTGACCAGGGCCATTGCTGCTATGAACATTGAGGTACAGGGGGCCCTTCTTTTCACTACATCTGTATCTTTGGGGAAAATACCCCGTAGTGCAATTGCAGGGTCATAGGGAAGCTCAATTTTTAATTTCTTAAGGCATCTCCATATTGTTTCCCAAAGTGGCTGCACCAACTTGCATTGCCACCAACAGTGTAAGAGGATCCCCTTTCCCCACATACTCTCCAACACACATTGTTTACTGTCTTGTTAATTTTGGCCATTCTAAC
>NC_081575.1:94011281-94017265 GCF_022355385.1 Mustela nigripes
CCTTTGCTGTGCAGAAGCTTTTGATTTTGATGAAGTCCCAAAAGTTTATTTTCGCTTTTGTTTCCTTTGCCTTTGGAGACGTATCTTGAAAGAAGTTGCTGTGGCTGATACAGAAGAGGTTACTGCCTACGTTCTCCTCTAGGATTTTGATAGATTCCTGCCTCACATTGAGGTCTTTTATCCATTTCAAGTTTATCTTTGTGTATGGTGTAAGAGAATGATAGAGTTTCATTCTTCTAGATATAGCTGTCCAGTTTTCCCAGCACCATTTATTGAAGGGACTGTCTTTTTTCCACTGTATATTTTCTCCTGCTTTGTCAAAGAATATTTGATCATAGAGTTGAGGGTCCATATCTGGGCTCTCTACTCTGTTCCACTGGTCTAGGTGCCTGTTTTTATGCCAGTACCATGCTGTCATGGTGATCACAGCTTTGCAGTAAAGCTTGAAATCAGGAAATGGGATGCCCCCAGTCTTGTTTTTCTTTTTCAACATTTCCTTAGCAATTCGGGGTCTCTTCTGATTCCATACAAATTTTAGGATTGTTTGATCCAGCTCTTTGAAAAATGCCAGTGGAATTTTGATTGGGATCAGATTGAAAGTATAGATTGCTCTAGGCAGTATAGACATTTTAACAATGTTTATTCTTCTGATCCATGAGCATGGAATGGTCTTCCATCTCTTTGTGTCTTCTTCAGTTTCTTTCATGAGTGTTCTGTAGTTCCATGAGTACACATCCTTTACCTCTTTGGTTAGGTTTATTCCCAGGTATCTTATGGTTATTTGTGCTATAGTAAATGGAATCAATTCTCTAATTTCCCTTTCTATATATTTTCATTATTAGTGTATAAGAAAGCCACTGATTTCTGTACATTGACTTTGTATCCTGCCACATTACTGAATTGCTGAGTTCTAGTAGTTTGGGGGTGGGGTCTTTTGAGTTTTCCATATAAAGTATCATGTCATCTGCGAAGAGAAAGAGTTTGACTTCTTCATTGCCAATTTGAATACCTTTTCTCTTTGTTGTCTAATTGCTGTTGCTAGGGCTTCTAATACTATGTTGAACAAGAGTGGTGAGAGTGGGCATCCTTGTCGTGTTCCTGATCTCAATGGTAAGGCTGTCAGCTTTTTCCCATTGAGGATGATATTTGCTGTGGGTTTTTAATAGGTAGATTTGATGAAGTTGATGAACATTCCCTCTATACCTATACTTTGAAGCATTTTAATCAGGAACAGATGCTAGATTTTGTCAAATGCTTTTTCTGCATCAATTGAGAGGACCATGTAGTTCTTCTCTCTTCTCTTATTGATTTGTTCTATCATGTTGATTTGTGAATGTTGAACCATCCTTGCAACCCAGGGATGAATCCCACCTCATCATGGTGGATAATCTTTTTTTTTTTTAATATTTTATTTATTTATTTGACAGAGATCACAAGTAGGCAGAGATGAAGGCAGAGAGAGAGGAGGAAGCAGGCTTCTCACGGAGCAGAGACCCCAATGTGGGGCTCGATCCCAGGATCCTGGGATCATAACCTGAACCGAAGGCAAAGGCTTTAACCTACTGAGCCACCCAGGCGCCCTGGATAATCTTTTTAATGTGCTGTTGGATCCTATTTGCTAGGATCTTGTTGAGAATCTTAGCATCCATATTCATTAGGGATATTGGTCTGAAATTCTCCATTTTGATGGGGTCTTTGTCTGGTTTGGGGACCAGGGTAATGCTGGCTTCATAAAAAGAGCCTGGAAGTTTTCCTTCTGCTTCAATTTTTTGAAACAGCGTCAGGAGAATAGGTGTTATTTCTTCTTTGAAAGTTTGGTAGAATTCCCCAGGGAATCCATCAGGCCCTGAGCTCTTGTTTTTTGGGAGGTTTTTGATCACTGCTTCAATCTCGTTACTAGATATAGGTCTATTCAGGTTGTCAATTTCTTCCTGGTTCAATTTTGGAAGTCTATAGTTTTCCAGGAATGCATCCATTTCATCTAGGTTGCTTAACTTATTGACATATAACTGTTGATAGTAACTTCTGATGATTGTTTCTATTTCATTGGTGTTAGTTGTGATCTCTCCCTTTTCATTCATAATTTTATTAATTTGGGCCTTCTCTCTTTTCTTTTGGATTAGTTTGGCCAATGGTTTATCAATCTTATTCTTTCAAAAAACCAGCTTCTAGTTTCATTGATGCGTTCTACTGTATCTCTACTTTCTATCTCATTAATCTGCTCTAATTTTGATTATTTCCCTTCTTGTGTGTGGAGTTGGCTTAATTTGTTGTTGACTCTCCAGTTCTTTAAGGTGTAAAGACAGCTGGTGTATTCTGGATTTTTCATTTTTTTGAGGGAGGCTTGGATGGCTATGTATTTCCACCTTAGGACTGCCTTTGCTGTATCCCATAGGTTTTGGACCAAAGTGTCTTCATTCTCATTGGTTTCCATGAGTTGCTTAAGTTCTTTGATTTCCTGTTTGATCCAAGCATTCTTAAGCAAGGTGGTCTTTCATTTTTTCATTTAATTCTTTTGGATATCGTATATAGAAAATCATACAATCTGCAAAGGATGATAGTTTTCTCTCTTCCTAACATGTATGTTCCCCCTTTATTTTCCTTATTTTATTTCCAGGAATTATGTATGTAATATTTGATAGTAAGAACTGACCTTATTTCACTCCTGATTTTTAAGAGAAAGCATTTGATAATGTTAAAAAAAAAAAAAAAAAAACGGGGCACCTGGGTGGCTCAGTGGGTAAAAGCCTCTGCCTTTGGCTCAGGTCATGATCCCAGGGTCCTGGGATGGAGCCCTGCATCGGGCTCTCTGCTCAGCAGGGAGCCTGCTTCCTTCTCTCTCTCTGCTTGCTTCTTTGCCTACTTGTGATCTCTGTCAAATAAATAAACAAATTCTTTAAAAAAAAAAAAACTGATCTTGGTATGCGATCAAATTCGGTAGATATAACTGATCAAATTAAGAAAGTTTCCTTTGTTCCTAATTTGCTCCTTTAAAAAAAAAAAAGAGGTAAGGAATATTTTTGTAAGATGCTTTTTCAACATTTGTTTTCCTCTTTTAAGTTTCAAAATATAGCAGTGCACATTAATAGATTTCTCAATATTGAGTCAATCTTGTATTCCAATAATAAAAATTTTTTTATCTTACTACAGGAAGGATTCAATGTGTTAATATTTTATTTAGAACTTTTTGCCCTTATTGATATTGTCTGAACGGTGTATCTGTCTGAATGTGTGTGTTTGTGTGTGTGTGCTGCATGTGATCTGTACTTATTGTTGTTTCAGTCATAGGTAAGCCTCAGAGAATGAGCGTTAAAAATGTCAGTCTCTTTTTCTATGCTCTGAAAAGAAATTTATATATCACCCTTACTAAGGGATTAGTAGCACTGACCATTAAACACTGAGTGGGTTTGGTGCTTATTTAGAGAAGAAATTTTACCAACTTTTTCATTTATTGCCTGGTTGCTTATACACAGCCAAGTTTTCTATCACTTCAGCCTAATTTGAGTGATTGATATTTTCGCAGGGGAAAAAAAGTAATTTCTCAAAATTTTCTAGTGCCTTGATGATGTAATAGAAAGAACTATTTTTTTAAGTGTTATAGTGTATTCCACACCGCTAGCTATGAGTCACTTCTCCTTCTGCTTGCATGTTCTCTCTCTCTCTCTCACTTTTTTCTCTGTTCATCCAAATCTCAAAATAAACCTAATAAAACTATTCTACTTCTTGTTCCAAAGAAACAATTTTTGGGTTCCCTACCACTTTCTCCCCAATAACTCACTACTTATCTTCTTACTATTTTTTTATTTCATTCTGCTTATATATATTTTATATTTGGAATATACTTTAATTAATATGTTTGAAGCTATACTTTTTAAAAACAAAAATGTTTAAGGCTATAAATTTTTCCCTGAATTCCTCTTCAGCTTTACTTGAACATTTTGATATGAAGTATTCTCATTTTTTCATTTTTATATTTATAATTTCCATTATGAATAATTATTAGTATGTATTACCCTTCATTAAAGGGCAGTTTAGAGTTTAAAGCTATCCTGTTGTATTTTCCATTTTTATTGCATTACATTTAATGAATGTAACTTTTAGAGCTTTTTCCTTTTTTTCCTTCTTTCTAATTTTTTGGAGATTGTTTTGAGTTATTGCACAGAGTTGATTTTTCTAAACACATTGTAAAACTTTTATTCTCAGTACACATCTTTCTTTCTCATGTTATTTAAATCCTTGGTATCATTATTTTTGGTCTACTTAATCTATCACATTTTAATGCACACTAATGTTCTACTAAAATTATAGACTGGTTAATTTCTCCTTAAAATTATTATTCACATTTTCCCTTAAGTATTTTATATTAGTTTTTTTAGTAGGCTCTATGCCCAACACGTGGCTTGAACTCACAAGCCCTAGATCAAGAATTATATGTTTTATTGACTGAGTCACAAAAGATTCAAGGCCACTGTGCTTGTTTTCTTGGACTGAAATTTTTTATCAATATGAAATTGATGTCTACTTAATGCATTCACCATGAGTTCTAACTTGTGTGAGATCGATACTGCACTATTTATTTTCCTTTTGTAAGCAATACTAAGTATCTTGTGATTCTTTCACATTTATCCACTTTAATTTATTCCATTTTAAGCTCTTTATGTTGAAATTATGGTATCCCATTTTCTTCTAGTGATTATTATTCCATTGCACTGATTTGTCTTTTTAAACTAACATATTTTCATTTTAAATTATGCAAAAATTTAAACACATGTGGTATTATACAACAGCTTACCGTTTAACAACCAATTAGATTTAACTGCCATTTATAGAATAAATCACCCCACATCAGCAGAATACCCATTCTTTTCATGGTCAAATGGAATAAACACCAAGACAGATCAAGTCTTAAGTCATAAGACAAACCTTAACAATTTTATAAAGATTACAATCATTCAAAGTATGTCCTCTGACCACAATGGAATTAACTGATTTTTTTCTTTTTTTTTTTAGGATTAAGTGACCAGAGAGGAAGCCACAAGGAAAACCAGAAAATATTTTAATGGAATGATAAATGACTTTATTCTTAATTACCAGAAACTGTAAGCAGACTAAACGTCTGTCCATTAATGATGAATAAATTAAATGTGAAACATGTATTACATGGAATAGTACTCAGGCATAAAAAGAATGAATTTCAGATGTACAAGAATTCTGATCTACACAAGAACAGGCTGAATCTCAAGTGAAAGATGCCAAAGTAAAAAAAGCAACATACTGTACACTGTGTAACTCTGTTCATATGACATTCTGGAAAAGGTCCACGTATAGAAATGTAAAAAAAATTCAGTTTTCCAGGGGCCAGTGGGGAAATGATTTTAAAAAGACAGCATGAGGGATAGTGTAGGATTAATGTAACTCTTGTATCTTATTTCTGGTGATTGTCACGCAACTGTATTCATTTGTCAAATTTTTAGAAAAGCAAAAGAAGTATGACTTCTGTCTCTAAATTTTAAAAAGGAATAAAACCTAAGATTATATATGGGTGGCAAAAATATTGCAAAGTTATCTGGGCAAAAGCACTTCAAATTCCTTTCACTAGTTTTTCACGCTCTCTTATTCAGGAAATTGAAGCCAACAACTCCAGAACAAAACAAAACACAAGGGCAGAGAAAGAATTACCATACCTTCATGATAGTTTCAAAAGAAAGAAGAAGAAGAAGAAGAAGAAGAAGAAGGAGGAGGAGGAGGAGGAGGAGGAGGAGGAGGAGGAGGAGAAGAAGAAGAAAGAAATAATAATAATAATAATAATAATAATAATAATATGGCAGCAGAAAAAAAAATCACTGCAATTTTCTTAAGGTCCTCTTTCTGCTCTATTTTATTGTGGGGAAGCTCTTATACCAGCATAATTCAGGAACACCTAGGAGCGACCAACTTGTTCATTATGGAGCTACAGCCCCCTCTCTTTCCAATCTGTTCTTGAG
>NC_081575.1:94020265-94140888 GCF_022355385.1 Mustela nigripes
AAAAAAGAAAATCTAAAAATGGTTTCAATAATTTTAAACTGTAACTGTGCTAAATTTTCTAGGTTACTAATACAGAAGAAAGAATATATGTTAGAATCAAACAAATGGAAGCTTGTCCAAGATCCCTTCGATAGGATCCTTCCTCCTCCTGGCCCCCTGTCCGCCCCTACTGCTTAAATGACAAGGGTGCAGTGAGCCCGCTGTGACCTGTGACTGCCCAGTAGGCACTCACTGATGCTGCAGAAGAGATGGTCCTGTACCTGCACCCCTCCCTTCTCCCTCAGATTCTTGCTGAATGTTAACTCCAGAAGTCAACCGCTCTGTAGAAATAGGGTAGGAGGCTGAGTCCTATTTTAGTCATACTTCAAGAGTAAGAAATAAATCACACTACAGTTCCCTTCTCGTGTTATTCTTTCGCCTTTGATGAACCCGTTAACCAGATCCTTTGTAGTTAGATTATATCAATTCACAGATGTAAACACTAGATTTTCAAATTCAGTTCAGTGAAATGCTAAGCTTTTTTTCTATCTGTTTACATGGAAAATTTATAACTTTCTGGCAGATAACATGAAACACAGAGTTAGCTGAGGATATGTGAGAAAACAAATACAAAAACAAATACCACTGCAACCCCTGAATTTTTTCATCCTTATCTCTGCACATCACCCACCCTATCAAAAACTTCAGCATGCCAGAAATGACATGCTAAAAAAAAAAAAAGGAACAGCAAGCTATACCGCAGGAATCATCTATGCAATAGTCACTAAGAGCTTTGCTACAAATATGACAATACAAATGCCCTGCCTTTTGAGTACAACAGTACCCTTTATCTGCAGGGGATATGTTCCCAAGACTCCCAGCGGATGCCTGAAACCATGGGTAGTACCAAACTCTATATATACTATGATCTTTCCTATACATATATATAAGGTTTAGTTTCTAAATTAAGTACAGCAAGAGATTAATTAAATAGAACAATTATAACAATATAATGGAAGTTCTACAAATGTGGTCTCACTCTCAAAATAGCTTATTATATACTGTACTTATTCTTTTTGTGCTGATGTGAGATGATAAAATGCCTACTGGATGAGAGGAAGTGAGGTAAATGACCTAGGCATTGTGACGTAGCACTAGGCAGGCTGCTATGGACCTTCTGAGACTAAGTAAGGAGGAGGATCACCTGCTTCTGGGACAGGTGACTGAAACCATGGCAAGCAAAACTTCGGATTAAAGGGGGGGGTTACTGGATTGACAACAGTGGGGTTCAAGGAAGGCTGCCCTAAAACAGGCCACTTCAGCATGTTGATTATTTTCAACTAAAGTCATTTAAGAAGCAGCTGGTGCAAGGACCACCGTCTGACCTTCCTCTGTCCCCTAGAAACCAAGAAACGACTCTCCTCCTGCACCAGGAGGTAGAAAGACATCCTTATGACCAGAGACAGAGAATTCAGGACTGAGAAGGCTTATCAACAAAGCTTGTTACTTCTTCACCAATTTACTACCCCAGCCCAAACTTCTTGGTCTTGTCAATTCCTCACAAATTTATCGTTGATCTAAAAGGTATAAAAGCTGCCTGCTCTGGTGATTTGAGTTTCATATTTTTATGAGCTCCCATGTGTACAAAATTAAATTTGTTTTTCTCCTGTTAATCCATCTTGTCAATTTAATTATTAGACTAGCTAAAGAAATCTAGAAAGGAAAAAGGGAAAATTTTACCTGCCCTACAGCATCCATATGGAGAAGAAAAATGAGCAAAACTCTTATTATCCAAACCCACAGCCTGAGGGTACTATACACTGACTAATATTAGTATTTAAAAGAAACCAACATGGCTTTTTATTTTGTACACACAGAAAATGGACAAGGCAGGAGGGAGGTGCCTGGATGGCTTGGTCGGTTAAATGTCCAACTCATGATTTTGACTCAGATCATGATCCCAGGGTTGTGAGATGGAGCCCCGCGTCAGGCTCCACGCTCAGTGGGAAGTCAGCTTGGGATTCCCTCTCTCTCTCTTCCCCTCTGTCCCTTCCCCTACTCAGATACTCTCTCACTCTCTCCTTCTCTCTCTCCAAAATAAATAAATAAATCTTAAAAGAAAGAAAGAAAGAAAGAAGATGAACGAGGGAGAGAGAGAGAAGGGGACAGGAGTAAGTAGATGTTACTTAAAGACAGGTGGCTATAGCAGGGAGTGTATTGTGCTTGACAATGGAACTTCCCAAGAAACCTGTGATTTTGCAGTGGAAGTCTCATTCCCGCCCTCCTCCCCACAGTTCCCGGTGTTCATGTGAGATGATGCCACAGTCCTCTGGAGAGACCAGATCCTCTCCCCGACTTACTGCTGCTTTCATTCTGGCTGTTTGGAGATATGTTGCTATTGCTGCAATGATCTCAAGATGCATCGGGAATGTTGATTTTTCCGTGTGTTCTTTCAAACTGGCCATTTCTCTGGCAGTCTGTTTCAGCGAATGTAGTAAGATCGAATTGTATTCTCCAAACACAGGGAAATACAATCACAGCTGGGCATTCTCTCAGCAGCAGGCATCTCATCGTGAGCACTCCCGTACTGTCTGGCTGATTGTGCCCCAAACTGCCAGAATGCAGAGAAACTTCTGTCACAGAGATCACTGTGAACTGGAAAGAGAGGACTTCTGTGATCTCAACTGAGAGGACTTGGAGATGAATCTCTGCACGGCCCTCAAAGCCTCCTTTCCTGGACTTAACCTTGCTTGGAGTCTGAGTTGGTGGCACGTTTCCCTTTATTCTCTTCCCTTAGGAAACAGTGACATTTTCCTCCCTTGCTACTGTGAAAACACAGGTGCATGGGGTGTTTACTGGCTCCCTTCAGTCAGACACATATGCAGCACTACAGCATGCAGGTGGGTTATGCTGTTTGTTGTGAAAACAGTTTAGCAACAGAACATCTTGGGCCTGACCTGGGAGTTCACCTTGGCTGAGTACAGTAAAGACATGAGCGAAAGTCTGGAAGTAGGCATGACAGAAGGAAGGGCGATCACATCTTGCTAGGGTGGCAAGCCCACTCGGATAACTGTTATTTGCTATGTTCGTAATGTCACCCACCCTCCCTATGGCATATCTTGCTCTACCGCTCGCATTCCTGTTCAAAATGCCGGACGCTCTTGGTCTCCAGCAAGAGAGTGTGTCTGCCATTTAGTCAGGCTCACGTGACTCATGGGATTGGACTTATGGAGGGCAAACAGATCACGAATGTAACACTGCCACTTTACTCTGTCCAACTATCTTACCTCATTTGACTCATTAGATTAAAATAAGATAGAGACATTTATTTGGGCAAAAGAGAATTTCCCTGTGACTCTCTCAAAATAATAAAGGTTTCTGGTTTTGTTTAAAATCATTACTGCCGTAATCTCTGCCATCAAGAGCTGTGGACTGTGGGGATTTAGAAGAAGAAAACAAAGGTTTTCAAAGTAGAGCCCGTGGGCTAGTCCACATTGCCTCGACTTACCACAGAATTTCTAGACTCTAAATCTGGTCCACAGCCTGGCTTATGCCCCAGGGTCCACAATGAGAAGGAAGGAATGAAGAAACATTACTTCTTTCTTAGTCATTGAGACTTATTTGAAAGAGACCATACAGACTATGTGACTGACAATGCATTATATCCTCTGTGGCCTTCCAGCTCTACAGCCCTCCCAACAGGGGGCAAAACAACTACAGCCAACACTCCTTTGTTCTGCCATGCTTACAGGGCTTGCCAATCATGAGATCAAACCCAGACTTTATGGCTCTTTGAATGTTCCAAACCCTAACAACCCTACCTTGCTCAACTCTTCTCTTCAATCTGACATCCTGTCAAGTATGCAACTTTTTATTCATCATTATTTGTCTCTACACTTTTTTCATGATGTATGACTCACCTGAAACCAACATCCTCAGCCAGCGGCATATCATTTCCAGCCTTAATTCCTTCTCTTAGCCAGATCTCCTACAAACTTGAAGGTGCAGCCCAGGGTTGACTTTTCAACAGACTGTTTTGTAGAGGAGTGTTAGGTTCACCAAGGCTGACTTTTTATTGCCTTACCCATTCATATCTATAGGACTATTCTACCTGTCATGAAACATCCTGAGAACTCTGTACCACACTGTTTAGCACTTCGTTATCAAATCTTTTGTTAGTCCCTAAACATTTCACACACATACAATCACACATTAAATCTTATCCCTAAAATATGATGCTCTCCACTCATTCTTTCAATACTTATCTGTTACCATCCTACCATGGGAGGGGTTCTCTACTATGAACCGAGGACTATATAAAATGTAAAAGACCTGATCTCTGCTTGCAAGGAAATCACAAACTATCAGTCAAGATAAGGCACGTGCAGAAATAACTAACAGGAGGTACTAAGTGCTAGGTCACGATGAGTAAGTGGAGAGGTGCCATTACTTAAATTTCTTAAAATCATCCCATGGTGCTTTTATTTGTTACAGAATTGTAGGCAACCCCTAATTTAAATATCTAATTTTAAATTTGACAAATTATTCTAAGTTTATAACATGGTTTATCAGAATTGTCATTCTAAAATCTTTTCTATTTCTTTAACTTCATTTTATACATTAGCCTTTCTCTTATATTTGGATAAATCTATTTTAAGACATACCTCTCCCCTTAGAAAGAGTCTTAGTATGGCTTATTATTACAATGGTTATCAAATTTGGTGTATGGAAATATAACCTGGACAGTTAATGAAATTACTATTCAATTTACTGAGGCCATACTCCCAAGTATTTGGATTCAGTAGGTCTTGGTTACAGACAGATAATGTGTATTCTTGGAAAACTGCAGATGATGTGGTGTCAGCTATCTCTGGAGAACATTTTGAGAAACAGGGATCTAATTACATGCAACAATACTTGAAATACTAGTTTTCCTCCATAACTATAATTGAGTAAACTAATTTTCATAGTTGGTGAAACTCCTATCTGAAGAGACTTCTTCATCACTGCTTTTCCTATTCCAAACATTATAGAAGAAAAGGCTAACTTTGGCCCATGGTTAAGGCTGAGCCTCTTTTTCTGGCTTATACAGACATGGGTCTCAGAAGTTCAAAGCCAGATCTTAAACAGTATGTGTCACTGAAACAAGTAAGATGAAAAAGGACAGAATTTCAGACTTAGGCTAACTAGACATATATTTTCAATAAAACTTATTTTAATGAATTCTGATACAATGAAAAAAAATGGTGACATTTAATAGTTGATTTGAATGATATTTTTATGACTTTTCACTTCTACCCTTTGAGCTTTCAGAAATGCAACAAAAGCATATATCAGCTCCTCAAGTCTTCACATCAAAATCATATTCTTTAAACTGACGTTTTATGAAGGCAAACAACTAGAAACTCTCCAATACTGGAAAAACTATATGATGAAAATACCCCAGCCTGAAATTGGGCAAAATCTGATTTAAATGTAGTCATCATGTCATACATATACAAAAAATAATAGACAGAAGCCTTTATTAAGCACAGGTTATGGGCTAGGTACTATACTATACAGGAAAAGATATTAGTTGGTTTCCCAGCAGGAAGCAGCAGTCAGACCTAGAGATGGATTGCTGAAGAGATTTAATCCAAGGAATATATACAGGAGAGTTAAGAGAAACTGATAAGGGATGGTAACAGAGCTCAGTGACTGTAACCAAAGAACACAGCAGCAAGGCCTGAAGAGGCAAGCAGAGTCAGCCACTAGATTCTCAAAAAAGCCTACAGGTGTAAGTGAGGAACACCGGCAGGGACTGAAGTCCTTGGTAGAAGAAGCCATTGCCAGTTCTTGGCCCATAATGGAGGAGGCTGACAGAATAAACACCCTGATCTGGCATCTCTGGTATCTCTCTTTGCCAGAGAGCAATGGAGCCCAACTGATGCTTCCAGTAAGGTCAGCCCCTGGGAGCACAGAACCTGGTAGAGAAAGGAGGACAGTGGATCTGGAGGGATAAATGGAAAATATCCAGCAGCACAGATGAATAAGGCACTCTCTGCACCCCCTCCCTGAAATGGAGCATGGAAATGGTAGCCTCTTATGAAAATCTCAAACTGCTCAGCTGGGGGATTCCTCAACAGAATGCATAAGGGACAAAAGAGTATTCCTCACTCTTTTTTTTTTAAGATTTTTTTTTTCTATTTGACAGAGAGAGATCGCAGGTAGGCAGAGAGAGAGAGGAGCAAGCAGGCTCCCTGCGGAGCAGAGAGCCAGATACGGGGCTGGATCCCAGGACCCTGGGATCATGACCTGAGCCGAAGGCAGAGGCGGTAACCCACTGAGCCACCCAGGTACCCCAGTATTCCTCACTCTTACATGATAATCTTCTCATTTATTACCTTACTTTCATCCCCTCCCCCCACCAAAAAAAAAAAGGATAAATTGTTTCAAAGCAATGCCTCTTGTCTTTTTTCTTACTTCTGGACTTTGGGTGAAATTCTGTTGTCTGGGAACACTGCTTACTAGGGTTTCCAAGTTGTGTCCCAAAGCTGCTGGGCGCCTGCGGCAGAGGGAGCCATGCTTGAATAATACACATTCCCAGAGTTACTGGTGTGCAAATGGAAAGGTGTCTTTCTCCTCCCTCAGGCTCAACCAGATCCAACTCAATCTCAAAATAAAGACCATCTTGCCCTGCAGCCTGTTTTCCAAAGAATTTCTCATCTCCCTTGTCACCAACATTAAAGTTCCCTAACAGGCATGAGATTGTGAACTCCTCTGTAACAACATCTATCAGTCATGTCTCAGGATGATTAAACCTTCTCTGATCCACTGTTACTGCCAGGGAGGACCAGGGTTTTTACTGGTCTGGAGTTGGCCCAAATATGTGAAGTTCCTTGCCATGCCTCTTCCAACGAGGACAACAAAAAAATGGGTCTATCCTCACAAAGGATGATTGGTTCAGGGGGCAACGTGGAGCTGGGTTAGTCCCAAAGAAGCTCTAGATCATCGAGTAGCTTCAGATACTACTAGCTGAAAGAAAGAAAGAAAGAAAAAGAAAGAAAGAAAGGAGAGGAGAGGGAGAAGAAAGGAAAGGTAAAATTTTCAGGATTAACTTGGATTTGAAAATTCATTGTCTCCTTATGAGGTAAAAAGAATTTTGGCCCTATGCCTGCCACACTTCAATTTCTGGAGTTAGCCAAAATTGGGGATCAGCCTCCAGAGACTACAGGTGGATAGAGTGGGACAATCTCTAAACTTATTTTAAAAACATAAGTGGAAAAAACACAGTCTCTTCAATAAATGGTGCTGGGAAAACTGGACAGCTATATGTAGAAGAATGAAACTCGACCATTCTCTTACACTGTACACAAAGATAAAGTCAAAATGGATAAAAGGCCTCAATTTGAGACAGGAATCCATCAGAATCCTAGAGGAGAACATAGGGAGTAATCTCTTCGATATCAGCCACAGCAACTTCTTTCAAGATACGTCTCCAAGGCAAAGGAAACAAAAGCGAAGATGAACTTTTGGGATGTCATCAAAATCAAAGGCTTCTGCACAGCAAAGGAAACAGTCAAGAAAACAAAGAGGCAACCCATGGAATGGGAGAAGATATTTGCAAATGACAGTACAGACAAAAGGTTGATATCCAGGATCTATAATGAACTCCTCAAACTCAATACACACAAAACTGACAATCATATGAAAAAATGGGCAGAAGATATGGACAGATACTTCTCCAAAGAAGACATACAAATGGCTATCAGACACATGATAAAATGTTCATCATCACTAGCCATCATGGAGATTCAAATTAAAACCACATTGAGATATCACCTTACACCAGTTAGAATGGCCAAAATTAGCAAGATAGGAAACAACATGTGTTGGAGGGGATGTGGAGAAAGGGGAACCCTCTTACACTGTTGGTGGGAATACAAGCTGGTGCAGCCTCTTTGGAGAACAGTGTGGAGATTCCTCAAGAAATTAAAAATAGAGCTTCCCTATGACCCTGCAATTGCACTCCTGGGTATTTACCCCAAAGATACAGATGTAGTGAAAAGAAGGGCCATCTGTACCCCAGTGTTTATAGCAGCAATGGCCACGGTCGCCAAACTGTGGAAAGAACTAAGATGCCCTTCAATGGACGAATGGATAAGGAAGATGTGGTCCATATTCACTATGGAGTATTATGCCTCCATCAGAAAGGATGAATACCCAACTTTTGTAGCAACATGGACGGGACTGGAAGAGATTATGCGGAGTGAAATAAGTCAAGCAGAGAGAGTCAATTATCATATGGTTTCACTTATTTGTGGAGCATAACAAATAGCATGGAGGACATGGGGAGATAGGAGAAGGGAGTTGGGGGAAATTGGAAGGGGAGGTGAACCATGAGAGACTATGGACTCAAAAACAATCTGAGGGGTTTGAAGGGGCGGGGGGTGGGAGGTCGTGGTACCAGGTGGTGGGTATTATAGAGGGCATTGATTGCATGGAGCACTGGGTGTGGTGCAAAAATGATGAATACTATTATGCTGAAAATAAAAAATAAATTTTTTAAAAACATTAAAAAAAAGGAACCAGAAAGGAGAATGTGTCCATGTGTCCCTATAATAAATGGGTATTTTACTGCTGCTTCCTCCTTGATCTTGCCATTACCAGCCCAATAAGTGTCCAGGCACTAGTAGTGCTAATGACCAAAAAATCCAGCTTAAAAGCATAGCTTTATCTCCAAATGTCTTCAGTTCTTGAAAATTCATTTCTCTTTAAGACTTCCTATCCATTTTATGACCTGAGAGAGAACACAAGCACATATATAAGAGCAGCTCAAAAATAGGGGTGCCTGGGTGGCTCAGTCTTTGTGCATCTGCCTTCGGCTCAGGTCATGGTCCCGCGGTCCTGGGATTGAGCCCCACATCGGGCTCCCTGCTCAGCAGGCCTGCTTCTCCCTCTCACTTCCCCTGCTTGTGTTCCCCTCTCACTTTGTCTCTGTCAAATAAATGAAATCTCTTTAAAAAAATCATTTCTAAATCCTCCCACCAGTCCAGGTAGCCTAGATTCTGGGTCTTTTCCTTACGGTTTTGTAAAATCTCTTGGAATCTTTGCATGTGTATATGTCATTACTATTAAGGCAACATGCCTCTGCTCAAATTATGGCCCTAACATTGCTGTGTTTTGGGCATGTGGGCATTTAGAATGGTCTGGGAAGCAGGAAATGGCTGGGACCTAAATGGTTGATGGTTCTCCCCTGATGGAAAGGGAGATGGTGGCCTCAGTGACTCTGTGTGGAACAGTATGTGCCCTGTCTGAGCCCATCCGAAGGCCTCCATACTCTCCATAGTAAAGCTAATGCAGGAGCATAGCTGAGAGGCTCTACTCTGACACACATTTGTCAGAAAATTAGGGGCTTGTTTCCATAGGTTTGTTCTGGGTTTTAAGTTTTTTTTTTTTTAATTTAGTTTTTTTTAAGTACTCTCTCCACTCAATGTGGGGCTCAAATTCACAACCTTGAGACCAAGGGTTGCACATGCTGCCAACTAAGCCAGCCAAGACCCCAGATTCTATGAGCTCTTAAGTGACTCAAAAAAACCACAACAATAACAACAACAACAACAAAAGCCAGGTCAGGTCTTCGGAGAAATAATAATTATAATCATAAGAAATAGCATTTGTTGGACATCTGCTCTATGTTTGTATTGACCCTATTATTTAATCCTTATATGGTCCATAAAGTACTATTACTCTCCCCTTTTACAAATAAGGAATGTCAGGTGCAGAGCGTGGAGGTATTTACCCCCACAGGTACCTGTGTTATTAAGGCAGTAAACCTTGAGACTATCAGAGTCCATCCAACTGGACATGACTGCCAGATCTTTATGGAGTTATCACTGGTTGCCAGACCATGATGAGCAGGCCTTTACATGAGTCATCTGGAACAAACTGATGCTAAAAGAAAGGAGGTTCAGTAAGCTCTGAAAGAACACGCAGCCTCTAGTATCTACAGTGGGATTCGAAGTCCAGGTCTTCTACACTCTTTCCCTAGGCCACACAGGTTCACTTCACAACTTCCTTTAGGGGGCCCAATGTGGGACTATTTTTAGTTTCACCAAAAAATACTCATCTTGAAAGAATGAAACACAAAAGGCAGGTAATGTAAATGCTCCCCTGTCCATGTAAGGATGGGAAAGAGTATAAAGAGGAACTGATAGTAATGGTGCCACTCAGTAAATGCTAGAGACGTGGCAAGGTGTTTAACACATGTTGTATTCTCAGATTCTGACAATATTTCAACATCGTCTGTCAGTAAAACACTATCAGTCAACTGGAAATTACAGAAAACCCAAGCTTCTGTTGTTTTGCTGTCCAGGGGGGCACCTCCTATTGCACGGGAGCCTGCAGAAGCACGATTTTCATGTAGTTTAACACTGTTACTATGCTTCCAGGATTATTTAATAATGTCCTGTCTTTCTCCTATGACCAAATGCTTCAAGACCACCTCCCACATCCCTAGATATATAATCAGCCATTTCTACGAGAAGACTTCATTTTAGTTTTTTGCTGTTGTTTCTCTCATTTTTGTTTTGTTTGTTTGTTTTTGTGGGGGAGGGGAGGCTTATGTTTCCATGGACTTCATTTTTCATTTATTTCCTATCTCTTGCTGTGTTTTCTGCGGTGGTTGTTCTTCAATGCACTACTTGTAATTTAGTCTTCGTTGAGAATTTTGTTTTTCTATTCAATGATTTAGCTTGCTACAAATTTCATATCTTGTTTTCAGGCCACCACTTCCTGTTTTCTGGTCACCTGTTCTTTTGAGATCTATTTGTGCTTTATAGCATTCCTGCCCAACTAGAATGGCTCTTTCAAGGACCCATTAGTTTTCTGTTGACTTTCTTTAGTTCTTTTTGTAATGTTAAGTTTTAATATTCATCTGCTTTGTGGAAACCATTTGCAGGTAAATATTTCTACTATCTATAGGAATTGATGCTGCACTCATTTATGATTTATTCTACAGTATCCCTGTGTGTAGGCAGAGCTTCCCCTCAGGATGGATTTTCCTAGACTTCTAGTAAGAAATGGGGCAGGAGATACAGAGATGTGCCAGGGTATCATTTCTAGCTTCACAGCTCACCACTCCCTCCTCTGTCACCACAGAGAGTGTCTTAAATATGGTCATCTCTGTAGCTAGCCCTGCTCTCTCAGAGCCCAGCCTGGTTCTGGTAACCTCCCATGAGCCCTGGGTTTCCTAGTCCCCTCCACAGCTCTTTCTTCCATTACGATGCACTTTCAGACACTATTTCTTGATGGGTACATCTGCTGTCTTCCACTTCTGGGCTCCTGAACACTTTCTGAACCTGGTCTCTTTCAACCCCAGCACTCTTAAGGTGCTCAGTGTCTGGTATGCTCACAATAGTCCCTGCTCATTTGGGAAGCAACTATTCTCTGAAGAGATCGGACATATACCAGCCTTCAGGAACCTCTTTGTCTGCCCTCCCCTCCCCTGCTCTGCCCTCACATTCTTTACCATCATCAGCTTTTGTGTGGCCTCACCTTTGTTGTAATCCATATGCCAGTGGGAGCCTGTGTGTTTTGTCTGTCTCCCAGTTTCAGTGAAAATCTAGTTTAAGGTTTGTTTTTAATTTCTCCCCTTTTTGCCATGAGGTTTCCATCAGAAAGGAAATATTCCAAAATGAGCTGCTTGGTTATAAAACTCTTGGTTCTAAAGTTTGATTTCCAAACTTTTCTACACAGTTCTAAGAGTAGGTATCACTTACTAAGAGCTGCCAAGGGCCAGGCTCAGCACTATGTCCTAGAGATATAATGACTCAGTAGAACAAACTGGAGGGCTAATTGCTGCCATCATCTGTGTCAGATGGCGTAACTGAGGTCCAGGAAGGGTAAGTAATTTGCTTAACCTATCACATAAAGGATAAGTTAGAAGAACTGGGAGTTAAAATCAACTTATTCTAAACCCAGAGCCCAAACTCTGAGCCAGTGACTTGCCAATTTTCCTGCAGCTATTACTCTTTCAAGATTGAAATTATTTCTATACATGTCCCAGTGTACATACAACAGTGCATCCTGTCATGGTTTAGGACCAAACATAAAGACCTCGCTTTATAAAATGCACTAAGTAGGGCTCCCTGAGAGCTTCACATAGTTTTCATTTAACCTGGAAAGTGGAAATCTGATCTCTAATTTTCATATGAAAAGATCAATACGGCCTACACTGTGGCTACACACGTAACTGGAGATCTTTGAGATAATTTGAGAAGTTTAAGAACACAACCACTGATTAACACATAATCTCACAATTTTAAGAATGCCAACACTACAAATGGAGTTAACTATACGTTGTGCATGTCTTTTAACAAATGTAGGTGTACGCTTTGATATTTTATCTTTTGGCATAACCTTTTATTACATACATCCTGAAGATAACAGATAAACATGAAGTGTCATTCAAGTGTCTATTTTTCATGAAGAATTATTTCTTGAATAAAATTTAAAGAACACTAATGACAACATTAAGTAAATCCCCAATGATGACTGACATCCCTATTAATGTTCAATTTCAGGAGCTCTCCATCATTACTGGGGGGAGTGCAACTTTGGAAGAAGGACAGTTTCCTAAACATACTCTATGAACCAGCCATTTTACCCCTTGGTATTTACCCAAATGAACTGAAAACTTATGTCCACACAGAAGCCTGCACATGGACATTTACAGCAGCTTTATTCACGGAGGCCAAAACTTGGGAACAACCAAGGTATCCTTCGGTAGATGAATGAATGAACCATGCCACATCCAGACAAGTGAATGTCATTCACTGCTAAAAGGAAATAAGCTAACAAGTCATGAAAAGACATGGTGGAACCTTAAACACATATTGCTAAGTGAAAGAGGTAAATATGAAAAGGCTACATACCATATGATTCCAACTGTATGACATTCTGGAAAAGGCTATGGAGATACTAAAAAGATCACTCGTTGCCAGGGGTTGACAGGAGGGAAAGATGAATCGATGGAGCACAGAGGATTTTTAGGCCAGCAAAATTCTTCTGAATGATATTGTAATAATGAATACATGTCATCGTACATCTATCAAAACCCACAGTGAACCCTAATGTAAACTGTGCACTTTAGGTGATGATGACATGTCAACATAGGTGCAGGATGCAGATAGTGAGGAAGCCTGCGTTTGCTGAGGAAAGGAGCAGGGGACATCTGGGAACTCTATTCTCCCCTCAATTTTGCTGTGAACCTAAAACTGCTCTTGTTAAACAAACTCCATTTTTCCCCCCAAGATTTGTCCACTTATTTTGGAAAGAGCGAGTGAGCACAAGCTGGGGGAGGGGGAAAGAGGGAGAAAAGTAGACTCCCTGCTGAGCGCAGAACCTGCCATGCCATGCTCAATGCCAGGGCCCTGACATCAGGACCTGAGCCAAAATCAAGAGTCACAGGCTCATTTGCCTGAGCCACCCAGGCACCCCAAGCAAAGTCTACTTTTAAATAATTCAATGTCAGCCACCAATACCTTTGGGAAAAGTCTATTCGGTAACAGCCTACAAGTCTGGAGTGTATCACTCCTTTTCTACTGTAAAATTAATCCTAGTGTATTTAAGAACATTCACGAACATTCTGACAGTGAGGAGTAAATGATATACTTTAAAATTCATAGCTATATCTGACTACAATAAGTGCTCAACAGATGTGAACTGAAAGGTCAGGAAGGCATCTATATCAATCACTTGGGAAGCTTATTCATATGAAGATCCTGTTTCAGCAATTCCAGGGTGGGGTCTGAGATTCAGCATTTCAAACAATTTCCCAGGTAATGCTGATGCTGCTGGTTCCTCAGATCACACTCTGTGTGGTAAGAATTGCTTTACAAATGGGTGGGACTCTGAAGAGTATTCCTGCTTAATGGTGGTTAGCCGAGGAGTAATTCCTCTGTTCAAACTGGTTTGGAAAATGATGACTATATGGCCACCTTCTTGAAGAATGTGGTATGCACAGAGACTTTAAAAGCTCTGTTGAACTTGGCATAACCCAGCGTTCTCCAATCATTTATGACCACAGTATCTTACTACCTTTCTGAGTGAAAGCCATTAATCATCTTAATATTTCACAGTACACACTTTAAAGAATGATAATTTATACAGGTTATGAAAATTAAAAGCACACAATTTTAGCATAGGGACAATTTAATTCCTACAAAAATATCTTGAATCTAAAATTACCAAGCCTGATTTACCTGATTCACTTTATGTGAAGGAAAAGACCACACCAAGTGGCACGTGAAGCCTAGATGACACTGACTAACCTGACTATACATCAGAAGGAGAACAAGTAGGGGACAAAAGTAGACTGCAGAATCTCTGCTTGCTGCAGAATGCTAAAGATACAATATTCCAGATTGGGTAGCCAGGTGCATGTCAGAGATGATCAGTGAAGGGAAAAAAGGGAACAAAGCCCTTCACATTCTTGACATAAACTGTCAGGTAAAGGAGAATAAGATCACCTGTTTCTTGCTGACTCAAGAGTGTTTTTGACTGTGTATCTCCTCCGCAAGCAAAGGTACCAGTATGTATTTTCTGTAAGATTACAAATCAAAGAGATATGAGCTGTCTGGCCCCACCTTCCTTTCAACTTGAGTGGAGGTAGAAGATAGTTTTGGTTCTTCTAAAAAGAGTAAGTAGTTTTTGTTCTTCTAAAAAGAGTAAGTGCACAATTTTATCAATTTACATACTGTGAACCAAACATGGTTAGGCCAACAGTCTCTTCAGATACCACAGTCTGACAATTACACTTGCATCCTACCTTCCCATCTACAGCTAAGAGGGCCAGTCGACTGTGAGGAGAGCCCTCAAAGCTGTTCCCAATAGACTGCAAGATTGAACTTGAGATTGACACATAAATATGGTTAGTTTCCATGACTTCTTTTTGAAAAAAGCTAATGGAGTAAAAAGTATATGAGAAAACAGAAATAGTCAGCAAACGGAAGAAAAATACAGGGTGACATCTCTTTTAAAAATAATGTTTTGTACTTTAAAAAAATCACAGTAAGTACTGATGAAAAGCTAAACAAAATGAATTACAAAATTCTTTCAACTTTACAATAGGTTTGAAATTTTTCATAATAAAATTGGGGGAAATTAAAGATAATCATGATCATTAAACTGAACATAATTTCTAAACCTGTGACTCAGAGATAACCACTATTAATATTTTGGCATATTTCCTGTCAGAGTTTTTTTCATGTCCTACACATTATTTCCTTTATATACATGGACTCATGCTGTGTAAGTAACATTCTGTAACTTAAATATTTTCTGTTATTAAATAGATATTGAGAATATAGTTCTATGCCATGTAGTATGCAGGTGTAGCAGATTAATTGATTTAACCATGTTACTACAGTTTTCATACAGTTTCACAGTTTCATAAACAATCAAATCCTTCCCTGAGAATAAAAATTATCTTAGTGTTTTCAACATTGCAGGTGTTTTATAGAAAAATAATCAAGAGTATCAACAATAGGCCTGAGAGACTGTTTTTCTAACCACACATTTTTCCCATATTGCTCTACAGAAGGAAGGCAGCAGCTTGTAGTGATCAGAATCCAGGCTTTCTTTAGAATCAGGGAAAACATGATTTCATTTCTAGGTTTGTCACTTACTCTGTGACTTCACGCAAGATGTTACTATATATCTAGACCTCAGTTTTCACATCTGCAAATTCTGAATAATAATACTCCATTCCTCATAGAGGTGCTGCTGAGGAGGTGAAATCGGGTTTACACTGTGTACCTGGGGCTGCTTGCTAGGCTTCACCTGTTCTTTCCTGAAGACCTTGCGCAGATTAGATCTAGCTGCATCAGTGTCTTTTGCTTAAAAGACATACCTCACAATGATAAAAGGCTTTGTGATCATTACTGAACCTGTCACTTGATTTGGGAACTATATAATCAAACCTCTCACAAAAATAAGTACGGCCGCAAAAGACACAGAAACGGGGTTTCAGAATCAAAATCCGCGTTTCCCTCTGGGAAGACATGGTGATAACCCTCAAGCCACGTGGAGGGAGACTAATTAATCCCTGGGCTGCTGGCTAGATTTCCCTCTTTTGAGGTCCTCCTTCCCCTGTGTGATGGATTTCACTCTTCAATCACAGAAGTTTTTTCTACAATGCTACTTTCCTGGGTGAGGGCTATACTCACTGTATACACCAAGTCTCTCTCCATTCTCATGCAAGTGTTCACGACAGGGCCTTAGGACTATCTCCATTCTTTGTTTCCTACAGTAACACACTCACCGATACTCTGCAAAATGCAGCCTGTCTCCTGTCAGCCAGCTAGCCAAGGCAAATTCCTGCTATAACTTTTGTCTTGATCCCTCCTTGAGCTACCTCTATGTTTTCTACCTTGTTCTAAAGCTAGAAAGCTCTAAAGCTTTCTAAAGCTATGTTTTCTAGCTTGTTGCACCAGGTATTTTACTTCGCTTTGTTTTTAAAAAATTCAGAAATAAATAAAATTACAACCAATTCTTGATTAGAATCTGAATCAGCGGCATAAATACCACCAAATCTTCTGTGAAACTGCCCTGAACATCCCTTTTAGGCAGCAGCCACTCAAGGAATGTTCCCATGGAAACAATCATGTTCAATATTACCTCAAGTGCATTAAGTGCTAGGTCTAGTCTCAAAGTCAATTATATTTAGCTGAGGATAATCTGCCTTAACTCCCATTAAATTAACTCCTTTTACTAATAATGTTAATATTTATAGTATCTATTTTTATATTCAGTTTTTCTAAACTACAGAGCCATAGTTTATACTTAAAAAGTGAACAGATACATTTTTAAACAATTCATATTTCCTATTATTTTAAATGATCTTTTGTTAGAGTCTAAAAAATATTCCCATATATTTTTACAAATTTGAGTCTTGTAATTTACAAACTGACATGACCTCTCAGTATTTCAAGTAATCACTTGTTCCCCCTACTTTAGAGACTAATCAACTCAGTTCATCCTTCATGCAGGCTCTTGAACAGGCCAACAGAACTTTCTGTGATAATATAAATGGTCTGTATGTGTTCTGTCTAATATAGTAGCCATAGCCACAAAGAACACTTGAAATGAGACCAGTGCAACTAAGAAATGGAATTTTTTAATTACTTTAAATTTACACAGCCGCACGTGGCTAGTTACTACTGTACTGTAGAGCACAGCTTCCAGAAAACTTCTGATAGAAATGCCTAGCATTAAATACACTGTATACTAGCTTATGTCATAACAGCAACGTTTCCATTTGGAACCCTGAAGCTCTTTTCTACCTTATTCAGAGTGCACATTCAGCCAGTCCCATTCTGCACCTCATTATCTCCTATGCATCAGTGTTATTTATAAGTATCCACATCTTTTTCAAGAGGTTATAAACTCCTCTAGTGCAGGAACCACATCTTTCTCAATTCTGTATGCCTCACTGACCATACTATAGCACATCGCATTTTATAAGTACTCAGAGTTTGCAAATAATAATGACAACCTTTTCCCATTTCAGTTTTGAAATGAGAATGACATGATGGCATGCTTCCCTTAGTACTGACTGCTCTGTGACCTGGTATAACTTAACTCCTCCAGAGTTTAAACTTTGTTCTCTGTGTTGTATTATAAGCCTCCCAGAGAGTACATTTTATTGCTCTGTGAACAATCTAAATCAGAATTCTAGAAGAAAAATACCAAGATTTATATCTTTGCTGCCACGATATGTTTTAAAAGAACCAGAATAGACCTTTTTTTTTTTTTGCAACACTGTATCAAGAAAAGGAAGTGATGGTAAACTAGAGGTCTGCAACCAGAGAATTAAAAAAAACTAGTGCGTTATGTGTGCCCTTCAGTTCCCTGGCTCAGTCTGGAGGCATTGTTTCATTGATCCTTTGTGACAAATACAAAAGGGAACACTAGCTGATCCTTTGTGACAAACACAAAAGAGAACACTAGCTGGAGGACTACAGGCAACTCAGTATAATGGCATACTCAAACCAATTCAAAAGGGAAGGAGGCAAGAGGCAAAAATGTGTTATTCATCCGTTTTACTATGATAAATTTTAAAATAACTTCACTACAGACAATTATTTAGAAAGCTCATGTTTAGGACTAAGGGACATCAGCTTGAATTATTGATTGTTCCAAATTTGGGGCACCAATAGGAAGGAAATAAGGTTTTAAGTTTAAAATAAAAGCTTTAGCTAACATTGAACAGTCTAAAAATAATTAATCCATCCAAGTATCTATTTTATTTAATAGATAATTTTATTATTTTATTTTATAGGTAATTCTGTTTGAGGAAGGAGGGAAGAATGAAACTAGATTGTTAAAACATATACCATGTCTGGCTGATTAAAATTTATTTATATAAAATTTCATTTTTATTTTTTACTCTGTGGACAAAACATGTGGGAACCTGATGGCAATTTTAGTCTCCTCTATACAGTCTCGTATAATCACATGAGAATAAGGGCCTTCTACAGCCTAGAAATCAGGAGAACCGCTAATAAAATCAAGCAATAATTCAAAAGATAGTTTGATTATGCTTCTTTCTGTTTTATTCTCTTTTTTTAGATCCCAAGTTGTATATCTAGGTTTAATAGCAAACTGTAGGTTGGCTTCTGGTAGAACTTGTGTCTGTCTCCTTTAGCACAGGAAGACAACAAAATCAGGATATCAAAATTCTGCATCCTGCCAATAAATTCATGACCCAGGGTTCCAGGCTTTGCATTTCTCATGTCCTTTATGATTTGCAGTGAGGTAAAGGAGATTTGGTTAGTGGATGAATACATCCTTTTTACTAAAACAATTTCTTCACACCGATACCAAAAAATATGCAGTTTTCTGACTACATAAAAACACACTACATGGGTACCTGGGTGGCTCAGTTGGTTAAGTGCCTGCCTTCAGCACAGGTCATGATCCTGGGTCCCAGGATGGAGCCCCACGCCCGGCTCCCTGCTCCCAGGAACTTGCTTCTCCTTCTCCCCCTCCTTGTGTGGGCGCACGTGCGCTCACACTCGCGCTCTCTAATAAATAAAATCTTTAAAACAACAATTACAATTGACCTTTCAACACCACAGATCTGAAAAACGTGGGTTCGCTTATATGCAGATTTTTTCAATAAACGTATTGGAAACATATTGGAGATTGTAACAATTTCAAAAAACTTGCAGGCAACAAACTGCAAAGCCTAGTAATACCAAAAGAATTAAGAAAAAGGTACATTAAGAATACACAACATATATGTAGATCCTAGTCTATTTTATCATTTACTCCCATAAGATATAAAGTTTATCAAAACTTACGCACACATTTACAGACCATACACAGTGCCATTCATAACAGAGAGAAATGTAAACAAACGTTCAGGATGTAGTATTAAATTACATCTGCATACAATGAACTGTAGTACATACCATGCTAAGGCCGCATTTTCAGAGCCACCTCCTGCAGCTACTGCGGTGAGCTCAAGGGTTGCTGGGAGCCATGGAGAAAGCCACCTGATGCTAATGGTCTCCGTGGCCCACTGCCTATCGCGGTAAAATGGGATCTGCGTTCTCGCGATTCTCCCAGTTCTCGCGATTCTTGTGTATTTGTCATCATGTTTAGTACAATATCCTGAACCTGGACTCACACCTCGGGACCATTTAAAGTGCCGCTAGTGATGCTGCAAGTACTGCCAAGAAACAGAGAAAGTCATGACAGTACAAGAAAAGGCTAAATTGCTTGATAGGTACCACAGATGGAGGTCTGCAGCTGCAGGTGCCCACAATTTCGAGATGAATGAATGCAGCTGGAGAACGGCTGTGAAAAAGGAAGAAAATTCGTGAAGCCTCTGGTGCAGCTATCCCAGCAGGGATGAAAACTTGCACTTTTTGTAAAATACTTTTGAGCTCGTTTTGAAAATGCAGCTATTATGTGGGTGCAGGACTGTTGTAAGAAAGGCATGCTTATAGACTCTAATAGGATTCAAGAAAAAAGGAGGTCATTATATGACCACTTAAAGCAAAAGGAAGGTGAAGGACCTAAATCTGGAGAATTTAAAACCGGCAAAAGATGGTTTGATTTTAGAAAGTGTTCTGGCTTTTAAAAAAAGAAAAGAAAAGAAAAGAAAAAAGTCAAGATAACAGGAGAAGTAACTACTATCGACCAAGAGGCAGCAGAGAAGTTCCCAGATGCCATTAAGAAAGTCATTGAGAGGGGCGCCTGGGTGGCTCAGTGGGTTAAAGCCTCTGCTTTCGGCTCGGGTCATGATCCTAGGGTCCTGGGATCGAGCCCCGCATCGGGCTCTCTGCTCGGTGGGGAGCCTGCTTCCTCCTCTCTCTCTGCCTGCCTCTCTGCCTACTTGTGATCTTTCTCTGTCGAATAAATAAAATCTTTAAAAAAAAAAAAAGTCATTGAGAAAGGATAGCTGCCTAAACAGGCTTTAATGCACACAAAACTGCTCTATTCGGGGGGCGGGGGGATGACATAAAGGACATTTACTCTTACAGAAGAGAAGTGAGTATCAGGATTTAAGGCAGAAAGGGATAGGCTAACTACTGTTTTGTGCAAATGTAACAGCATTCCAACCTGTCTTAAGGGTTAAATTGGTTCAGGTTAGCACTGCTCCTTGCTTTTTGACCTATGGCCCTTGACCTGTAACAAAACCAATTTACTTTCTATGGATTTGCAGACCACTGACCTAGGGGAATGAAGGACCAGAATTTTTCCAGGCCACAGAGGCCAAAAAGTCTGTTTGAAGTTGGCTCAACTTTCTGATTAACCCAGCAATCTTTAAGCAAAACATTTTTTTAAAGGTCGCACAAATGACTTTTCCTGACCTCCCTTTGCACATTTGTAGACCTTGGCCTCCTTTGCAGAAAGAACCGAGTACTCTCTTGCACAACCCCAGGCACTAAGGAACCATGACCCCCTTGCACAACCTCTGAGCACTGAGATAAAATCTGTAGCTGGCACCACTGAGCCTGAACATAATCAAGAAATGTTATGGACCACTACCCCCCCTTTGCTGATTAGCTACCCTAAACCCCTAGGCCAGGCAAAAACTGGGGAGTTGGCTTTTAGACAGGAGTCTGTCTTCTCCCCAGGTTGCTGGCCTCTTGAATAAAAATCAAATTCTTTTCCAATCAAAACTTATCTCTTGAGTATTGGCCTTTCCAACATATGAGCAGCCAAACTTGGCTTTGGTAACACAAATGCAGTGGAGTTTATGACCAGGACCACCCTTATCTATAAAGCTGCTAACCCCCAAGCCTTTAAGGGAAGGGAAGAACACCAGCTGCCAGTCTTTGGGTTGTACAAGAAGGCCTGGACAATGAGAAGCCTTTTTCTGGATTGGTTCCATCGATGCTTGTCCTCAAAGTCAGGAAGTACCCTGCCAGTAAGGTACTGCCTTGCAAAATTCTTTTGACCTTAGACAATGCTCCTGGCCACCTAGAATCCCATGAGCTCAACACCAAAGGCATCAAAGTGGTCTACTTGCCCCCAAACGCAGTGTCTCTAATTCAGCCTCTGGATCAGGGGGTCATGAAGACCTTTAAAGCTCATTACATACATACTCTATAGGAAGGACTGTCAATGCTATGGCAGAGAACCCCAACAGAACATGAAAGTCTGGAAGGATTACAGCAGTGAAGATGGTATCATTGTTATAGGAAAAGCCATGAAAGCTATCAGTCTGAAACAATAAACTCCTGCTGAAGAAAACTGTGTCCAGATGTTTTGCATGACTTCCCAGGGTTTCTACAGAACCAGCCAGGGAAATCGTTAACGAGATGGTGGCTATGGCAAGAAAGGTGGGACGTGGAAGATTTCTAGATCTGGGTCGTGGAGAAGTTCAACAGCTAACAGACACGACACCAGAGGAGTGAACAGAAGGCAGCTTGATGGAGATGAGTGCTTCCCTAGCAGCACCAGACGATGGAGAAGAAGACCTAGAGGTAGCAGAGCAGAAAACAAACGGGCATTAGACAGTCTGGCAGAAGGGCTTCAATTATTCAAGACTGCTTTCAACTTCTCTTACAACCCAGATCCTTCTATCATATGGACACTGCAACTAAAGTGTGCAGTGGAAGGATTGGTACCACACAGAAATATTTTCAGAGAAACGGAACAGCATAAAGGTCAGACGGAAATTGCCATGTATTTCTACAAAGTTACACCGACTGTGCCTGCCTCTCCTGCCCCTCGTTTCACCTCAACTTCTTCCTCTGCCACCTCTCAGAGAGCAAGACCAACCCCTCTTCCTCCTCCTCCTCCTCATCCCATTCAATGTATTTCACTTCACCCCTTCTATCTCTGCCACCCTTGAGACAGCAAGACCAACGCCTCCTTTTTCTCCTCCTCCTCAGCCCACTTGACACAAAGAGACAGGATGAAAACAGATGGTCCACTGCCACTTAATGGATAGCAAATAATCATCAAGCCTACAGTTAAATAACTAACATGTGGTATATGTGTATGAGTGTCTTCATGTGAAAAGCTACTAACTGGCTAATTGAACATAATAATAAAACAATTAAAAAATATGTATCTGTAAAAAAAAAAGACAGAAAATCTAACCGTATGGCAAGAAACGTATATTTTTGTGTCTTCATAATCATCATCATCGCCTAAGTACTCATCATGTAGAATGTCGTGTGCAAGTCTTGTATGGAAGTCGTTAGCCTAGGGTGAGTGATATTTAATATAAAATTAATAATGTGCTAGTTTTACTGTTTTCTAACTTTGCTTTCAAAGAATTACATTAACATATAGTATGCCTCTCTTGTAATTGAAGAAACTGTGTATCAGACTATCATCATAGGTAAGTGGTTTTTTAAAAATGTAATAATGTTTCCAATACTGTATTGTGAATATGACTGTAATATTATATGCCATAAAAATTTTTATAACGATTCATTTATTAATGTATAGTCTAGGCTACCATGAAGCAATCTTATCTATTATACTAGGCTACCATAAAGCAATTATATTGCTGCTTCTTTGTTAATGCATGAATTGCAATACCTACAAAGAAGTATAAATTTCTTTGCACATTATCTTTTCATTTTTGACACTCCATGTTAGCAATAAGCACAACATCTACAGTGTTTTGTGTCTTAGAAGACAATATTAATGTAGATACTGACAGACAATTCATCTTATGAACAGACAATGTAAATTTATGGTATTGATAAATATGGTACTGTAAGTGTATTTTCTATAATAACATTTTATTTTCTCCAGCTTACCTTAAGAATAAAATATGTGATAACCTATAACATACAAAATAGGTGTTAATTGACTGTTTATGTTATTGGTAAGGCTTCCAGTCAACAGTAGACAATAGTCTAATGGTTAAGTTTGGAGGGTTTCAAAAGTTATACACACATTTTAACCTGAGTTGTTCAAGGGTCAATAGTAGTTTTAAATCAAAATGAAGCATATCATAGAGCATTTCCCCTCAAGGAATGAAGATCCCTATTAGTTTATTATTTTCCAAATATGGTTTGGCACTTTGTAGCCTTGAAACTGAAGAAAATGGTCAATGATTTGAAACCAACCATAAAATTGAAGCTTCTCCTTGGCTGTCCTAAGAGTAACAAAGGGGTAAAAATTATTATGGGTTGGTCTATTCACTACATATCTAGGTAATGGAATGTGATAACTTTATTAGCTACAGCATCTGCAGTTTTTACGTTTTGTTTTTATTTTTTTCATTGATAAAATATTAAGTTTTATTTTTTAATTTAAATTTTATTAGTTAACCTAATATTGGTTTCTGGAGTAGACTTCAGTGACTCATCACTTACATACAACACCCAGTGCTCATCACAAATGCCCTCTTTAATCCCCATCCCCCATCTAGCCCATCCCCCATCTTCCTCCCCCGCCCCCATCAACCCTCAGTTTTTTCTCTATCGTCATTTATGGGTTATTTCCCTTTCTCCTTTTCCCCACTTCCCATATGTTTTCTTTCTTAAACTCCACATATGAGTGAGATCATATGGTATTTGTCTTTCTCTGACTGACTTATTTCACTTAGCATAATATACTCTAGCTCTACCCACGTCATTGCAAATGGCAAGATTTCATTCTTTTTGATGGATGAGTAATATGCCATTGTGTACAGATATACCACATCTTCTTTATCCATTCATCAGTTGATGGACATTTGGGCTCTCTTCATGGTTTGGCTATTGTTAGTAATGCTGCTATAATCATCAGGGTGCATACCCCTTGGAATCTGTACTTTTGTATCCTTTGGGTAAATACCTAGTAGCACAATTGCTGAATCGTAGGGTAGTACTATTTTTAACTTTTGAGGAACCTCCAAACTATTCTCCAGAGTGGCTGCACCAGTCTGCATTGTATATTTTTGAAAGTCATGTAATTGATATTTACTATCATAAAGGAAAATATTAAAAATCAGAGCTTAAGGTTTTTCCAAAACATAAGTCTTTATTCTCGGATAACCAAATATGAATCCAGCTATGAAGGTAAATGAACTGTTTGTTTAATATTCAAAATATTGACTTGTACTTGGATATTTTATTCATTTAAGTAAGCCAGTTATACTGTTAAACCTGGATATGCACTTTCATTCTGTAAAAAAAGCAAACAAAAAAGAAAAAAAGGCTTAAGTATAGCATCAAGAATTCTATTCTTTTAACAGAAACTACTAGACACTTGAGTAAGAACACACTTCTCTATCCCTGTCCCTACAATGACAGGCTGCCTTTTCACAGCTCATTTTCATGATTAGCCCAGCACTGTTTAGAATAATTTTTAGTAATGGACTCAGAAGCATGTGGGCTTTAGAAATTAATGTGAATAAAAACAACAAAATTGCATTAAAAGTGTGTCTACTTATTACAATTTAGTATTGTAAGATATTTGGGGGATTTCTACCTTATTGTGTTTTTAATTTCATACTGAACAGTGTTACAGTGTGTACTTTAGCTATTCTGTTTTGAAGCCTACTGATCAGATTTACATTTTACTTTGAGAGTTAACATTTACATATTGAAATGCCAGCATCATTTACTAGTAATAAAATAGAAGACGATCATTGTGACTTTATGGCTGAAGCAAATCACCACACTGTCAAAGGTCAATTAACTTTTTTAGAATGTATTTTTCATTCTGTTTAGAAATAAATTCTGTTAGATTTTTTCCCTTCACATTTGGGTAGCATTCAAATCTCACCTGTAGGAGTGCTGTCACCTAAATGGTGATGTAGGAGACACCAGGCTCCCCTCCACGACTCCCTATAAATATCAACAACTACACAGCTAGCCACAAACAAAAACAGCTCTGGGAGAGCCCTAGAATCCTATTAAGAAATTTAAGCAATACAGTGGAACAAAAAACCTGAGAATAACTGCAAAAGAAGAGAAGGAACACAGCTTCATTTTGCCTGTACTATCTCATGCCACAAACCAGAACTAGAACTGGTTAGTGCCAAGAGAGTTTCCCAGGCAGAGTTCCGCTCTCCAGGAATGGAAGAGCTGGATGAGTAATCAGCTTCTCCATCTTTTCAGGGCACCAAATAATGGCTTCACCCCACCCAAATGAGAAAGTTGAGACGTACTAAGATGGCTTGGAACAAGAAAGAAAAAGCAGGGGCTACAAATAGCAGCTAAACAGCAAGAGAATTCTAATTCACGGTGACCTGCTCTGCACACAAGCCCAGCAGATTTCACCACCGAAGAAACCAACAGCCAGCGCAGAACAGTGGACCACCTGCAAATGTCATCAGCTTTCACTCTTCAGGTATTCATAGTCACTCATGCCAGCCACCTGAGTCACCCCCTGCTCTTTCCCCTGAAGCCCCTGTCAGAACCGAGGGGCAACCCTAGCAACCAGCTCAGGCCTCTGCAGCTGTGACAGTGCAAGATGCCAGCTTACACCCCCTCAGTTGGCCCCCACGGTCCTGCAAATGCTTAGGGACCACCGCTTCAGCTGTGTACTTGCACATCCCTGGCCCAACCCCCAACACCAGCCTCTACTGCAGTATGTACATCCAGTGGAAAAATGTGCAGCCATGGGGGGGCATGCAACAACCAGGGCCCCCATCACTGTTTGTGGGCTCAGATCAGGTTGTTTTCTATCAACCTGCACTGCCATGCTCACCTGCAGCCAGCGCCTCTAGATGTGCACCTGCATGCCGTCCACACAGACCCCCATCACAAGCTTCCACTGCAATGTGCTGGAGGAGAGTGTGTAACCATTGGAGACCATGCTGGTGGCCAGCATCCCTGCAAAGTTCACATAGTTGTCAATAATGTGGAAACAAGCAACCTGAGCCAAAGAGACATCATGACTCCCCAGCCCCTGTGCCACCACATGCTCCCACACTAGGTGTCCTGCACTACGAGTCCCAGAATCCCAGCATGTTGCATTGCACCTTGCCCACAGGTGAAAATCTTCCCTTATCAATGGCAGTCCATAAAGTCTGGCAGAAGTGACTGCTTGTTCGAAAGTTCAGAAACACAAGGCTATAAAATCACAAAAAATCAGGAAAATATGACTCCATCAAAGGAATATAGTAAACCTCCAGTGACTGGCCCCAAAGAAATGGAGATACAGGAATTGCCGGACGAGGACAAGCAATTAATGATATTGAAAAACAATATAAGAACAAAATGAGAAGTTTAACAAAGAGACAGAAAACATTAAAAAGAACCAAACAAATTCTGCAGGTAAAGAAATAATTGAAATGATCAATTCAATAGAGAACTTCTATGGCATACTTAACAAAGTAGAAGAAAGAATCAATGATCTAGAAGATGACACAACAGTTTTATACAGTAAGAGGAACAAAAAGGAGTAGAAAGCTTGCTTAGATATTGGCTAAGAATGTCCCAAACCTAGGGAGAGATTTGGACATCCAAGTTCATGAAGCTAATGATTTGTCCCAAAGTCCAATCCAAAATGATCTTCACCAGGAAACATTATAATAACACTGACTAAAATCCAAAGACAAAGAGAGAATATTAAAAGCAGCAAGAGAAAAAAAAATTATCTCATGCAAGAGAATCCCTATAAGTTTATCGGGGGGTTTCTCAGCAGAGACCTTGCAGGCCAAGAGAGAACAGAATGATTTACTCAAAGGGCTGAAAGAAATAAACTGCTACCCAAGAATACATTAGCCAGGAAGCCGTCCTTCAGATATGAAGGCAAGATAAAGACATTCCTTAATAAAGAAAAACTGAGTGAATTCATCACCACTACACCTACCTACGAAATGCTGAAAGGAGTTCTTCAGACTGAGATGAAAGGACACTATTTAGTAACATGAAAACATACAACACACAGGGAAAGACACGCAGAGTCAGATTCAGAATACTCTAATACAGTAATTAGTATGCTAATTAACTCTAGAATAAAGGATAAAGGGTAGAAAGATAGTATTAAAAATGGCTATAGTTACAAGAATCTATTGGATACACAATATAAAAAGATGTAAATCATGACACCACAAACATAAAATGGAAGGATTAAAAGGGTAGCATTTTGTATATAATTGAAGTTAAATTCTTATCAACATAAATAGACTTATTTTTAGAGAAGGCATAACAATCATAAATACATACGCACCCAACATCAGAGCACCTAAATATACTAAGCAAATACTAACAAATCTGAAGGTTGAAATAGACAATAGTATAGTGAATTAGGGATCTTCAATACCTCACTTACAGTAATCCAGAACAGAGAGAAAAATCAACATAAAACGTTGGACTTGTAGCATACTTTAGAACAAATGGAACTAACATATATACAGATCTTTCCACTAAACAGCAGCAGAATATGCATTCTTCTCAAACACACACAGAACATTTTAAATCATAAATCATATGGTAATTCACAAAATAAGCCTCAGCAAATTAAAAATATTTGAAATCTTAACAAGTATCTTTTTGACCACAATGGTCTGAAATTAAAAATCAATAACAGGGGGAAAACTGGAAAATCCACAAGTATGTGGATATTAAACACTATATTCCTGAACAACCAGTGAGTTAAAGAAGAAATCAAAATTGAGATTTAAAAATATCTTAAAGGAAAATGTAAACATAGGGCGCCTGGGTGGCTCAGTTGGTTGAGCGACTGCCTTCAGCTCTGGTCATGATCCTGGAGTCCTGGGATGGAGTCCCACATTGGGCTCCCAGCTCCATGGGGAGTCTGCTTCTTCCTCTGACCTTCTCCCCTTTCATGCTCTCTCTTGGTCTCTCTCTCTCAAATAAATAAATAAAATCATAAAAAAAAGAAAATGGGGGAACCTGTGTGGCTCAGTGGGATAAGGCCTCTGCCTTTGGCTCAGGACATGATCCCAGGGTCCTGGGATCGAGCCCCACATCGGGCTCTCTGTTCAGCGGGGAGCCTGCTTCCCTTCCTCTCTGCCTGCCTCTCTGCCTACTTGTCATCTCTGTCTGTCAAATAAATAAAAAATCTTAAAAAAAAAACAAAACAAAAAGAAAATGGAAACATAGCATATCAAAACGCATGCGATGTTGCAAAACAGTTCTTAGAGAAAAACGTATAGGATAAATGCCTTCATTAATAAAAAAGAACTCACCCTAAATTTCCACCTCAAGGAACTAGAAAAAGAAAAACAAACTAAGTCCAAAGGAAGCAGAAGAGAGGAAATAATAAGGATCAGAGAGAAATAGGTTAAACAGAGATCTTAAGAACAATGGAAAATATTAACAAAATTAAGAGCCAGTTTTCTGAAAAGATAAACAAAATTAACAAACCTTTACCTGGACTAAGAAAAAAAAAAAAAGAGGCCTCAAACAGAAACAGAAAAAAAGGGGAGACACTACAACTGATTCCACAAAAATATAAAGGATCATAAGAAACTACTATGAACAAATATACACAACAAACTAAATAACCTAAAATAAATAGTTATATTCGAAACATACAACCTAGCAAGACTGAATCATGAAGAAATAGAAAATCTAAACAGAACAATAAAGAGTAAGGAAATTCAGTCAGTAATCCAAAACCTTCCAATGAAGAAAAGCCCAGGACTATTTGGTTTCACTGATGAATTCTGCCAAACATGTAAAGAAGAATTAAAGGCAATCCTTCTCAAACTCTTCCAAAAATTGAAGAGGAAGGAACATTCTTAAACTCACTTTATGAGGCCATCACAACCCTGATACCTAAGCAAGATAAACACAGTCCCAAGAAACTATAGACGTATATCCCTGAAGAACTTACACGCAAAATTTTCAACCAAATATTAGCAAAACAAAGTCAACAGCACATTGAAAGGATCATATGCCATGATCAAGTGAGATTTACACATGAGATTTACACCTGGGGTCAAGGGAGATTTACACCTAGGATGCAAAAATGGTTCCAACACACAAAAATCAGTAAATGTGATATACCACATTAATAAAATGAAAGATAAAAGTCATATGATCATCTAAATAGATGAAGAAAAAGCACTTAAAAAATGCAACATCCTTTCATGGTAAAAGCCCTCAAAAAAGTGGGTACAGAAAGAGCATACCTCAGCACAATAAAGACCTTCCATGTATGATAAACCCACAGCCAACATCATACTAAATGGTAAAAACTTGAAAACTTTTCCTCTAATACCAAGAAGTAGATAAAGGTACCCACTCTCACCACTCTTATTCAGCACAATACTAGAAGTCCTAGCTAGAGCAACTAGGCAATAAAAAGAAACAAATGGCATCTAAATTGGAAAGAAGAAATAAAACTGTTTTTATTTGCTGATTATACGATCTTATATGTATATATAATCTAAACACTCCACCAGAAAACTGTTAGAACAAATCAAATTCATTAAAGTTGCAGGATACAAAACCATATATGGAAATCAGTTTCATCTCTATATACCAACAAGATATCTGAAAAAGAAAGACAACTGCATTTACAATAGCATCAAAAACAATAAAATACTTAGGAATAAATTTAATCAAGGATGTGAAAGATCTATACGCTGAAAACTCTAAGACATTGATGAAACAAACTGAAGAAGACACAAACAAATGGAAAGATATCTTGTCTTCATGGATTAGAAGAACTAATATTGTTAAAAATGCCCATATTTTGTTTATGCACCACACCCAGTGCTCCATGCAATCCATGCCCTCCACAATACCCACCACCAGGCTCACCCAACCTCCCACTCCTGCCCCTCCAAAACTCTCAGATTGTTTTTCAGAGTCCACAGTCTCTCATGGTTCATCTCCATTACCAGTTAAATGCTCCTGTTAACGAAAATTATAAAATAATGGATAGTAAGGAAATGAGTGATATATGAGTGGCAAAAAATAGGCAAAAAAATACCCAGTTAAGAAGAGGATTAACATTGATTGAGATACCAATATTTAGTTATAGCATTTTCTTTTTTTTAATCAAAATGAAATAGGGCTTGTTTTATATTTTGAAAAATAATTATTTTTTAAATTAACATGTAATGTATTATTTGTTTCAGGGGTACAGGTCTGTGAATCATCAGTCTTAAAAAAAAGTGTCCATACTACCCAAAGCCGTCTATAGATTCAATGCACTCCTTATCAAAATTCCAAAAACATTTTTCACTGAAATAGAACAAACATTCCAAAACTCTGTATGGAATTTAAAAAACAAACAAACACACACACAAAAAAAAACAAATAGCCAAAGCAATCCTGAGAAAGAAGAACAAAGCTAGAGACATCACAGTTCCTGATTTCAAATTATACTACAATACCACAGTAGTTAAAACAGCATGGTGTTGGCATAGAAACAGACATAGACTAATGGGAAGGAATCAAGCGCCCAGAAATAAAACCCCATGCATACCTTCAACTAATATTTGGCAAGGGCGCCAGAATACTCAATGGGGAAAAGATAATCCCTTCAATAAAATGGTGCTGGGAAAAATGGATGCTCACATGCAGAAGAATAAAACAGCACCCCTATCATACACCACTCACACAAATGAACTCAAAATGGATTAAAGGCTTAAACATAAGGAATGAAACCATAAACCACATAGAAAAAAACTTAGGAAAAGCTCCTTGACATTGGTCTTAGAGATAACTTTTTGGATATCACAGCAAAAATTCAAGCCTCAAGAGCGAAAATCTAAAAAGTGGGTCTATAAAATAAAATGCTGCATAGGGGCACATGGGTGGCTCAGTCAGTTAAGCACCCCACTTCGGCTCAAGTCATGATCTCAGGGTCCTGGGATAGAGGCCCATGCCAGGCTCCTCATTCAGCAGTGAGTCTGCTTCTCCTTCAGCCCCCTTCTCCCCTCCCCCATACTCTCTCTGAAATAAATAAATTTATTTATCTTCTTTTGAAAAAAAAAAAAAAAGCACGGCAAAAGAAACCATCAACAAAATGAATAGCCAACCTACTGAATGGAAGAAAATATTTGTAAATCATGTATCTGATAAGGTGTTAATATCCAAAATATATAAAGAACTCACACAACTCAACAGCAAAAAAAGGGAAAAAATCTGATTTTTAAAATGCACAGAGAACCAGAACAGACATTTCTCCAAAGATATACAGATGGCCAACAGGCACATGAAAAGGTGTTCAACACCACTAATCATCAGGGAAATGCAAATCAAAACCAAACGAGCTATCACTTCACACCTATTCAAATAACTACTTTGGAAAACAGTATGGAGGTTCCTCAAAAGACTAAAGATGAAAGGGCCATATGATCCAGCAATCTCATTTTGGGGTACATATACAAAGGAAATGAAAACTGGATCTCAAAAAGATATTTGCACTTCCATGTTCACCACAGTGTTATTCATAATAGCCAAGATATGGAAACAACCTAAGTACCTGCCAACAGACGAATGGATAAAGATGTGGTATATATCAACAATGAAATAGTAGTCACCCATGTGATAACATGAAAGAACCTCGAGGACATCATGCCAAGTGAAATAAGTCAGAGAAAGACAAATACTATATAATCTCACTTATAGGTGGAATCTAAAAATACCGCTCTCATAGAAACAGAAAGTACAGTAGTGGTTACCAGGGGCTAGAATGTGGGGGAAATGGGGAGATGTTTAAAGATTATAAATGTCCACTTATAAGATAAATATATTCTAAAGATCTAACGTACAGCATGGTAATTATATTTCATAATATTGCATTAAATATTTGAAATTTGCTAAGGGTGTAGATTTAAATGTTATCACCACAAAAAAGAAATGATAATTAAGGAAAATGAGAGGTACTAGCTAACACTATGGTGGTAATCATTTTGCAGTATATAAGTATATTAAATTAATATATTGTATACCTTAAACTTACAAGGTATGTCAATTATATCTCAATAAAACTAGAAAAATGAAAAAAAATCTCAACTGTAATTTATTTTTAAAAGTCCAGGTCTGAAATATATAAAAAATTGAACTCTTTTTCTTTAATAGGATAAAATTTTAAAGAACAAAATACATTAGATAGATTAGCAACGTACTTTCCGCCATTTATATCCTTTAGTACAATAATGCATGAATAATGATTGCAATGAAACCTTTGTGGAAATATATATATGACATTCACATTAATATCTAATGAATCCATTATGATTAGTGTTATTTTGATGAATACTAATTCATTTCAGAAGGTTAAGCTACTCAATTTAACAGTATATTTAATTAATGCAAAGCTGCAGTGGAATTCTCATGACATTAAATATTATAGTTACATGATATCAATTATATTAATATTGATCAGTGCCTTGACATTGAATATGAATAGGTAAAATTTTTATGATCAAATATCAAATACTAAGGAGTCTTTGCAGTTTATTTCAAATTATTACAAATCCATGACAATATCAATAAATATAGGATAAATCAACATTTTACATAATTTAGTAATCCAAATTCACATTCCTCTTTAAAATAAAAACCATAATGATGATGATAATGAATTTTAGTTAATATCCACTGACTGCATACTTTGTGCCAGGAACTATTCTATGCTCTATGCACTTTATGTGAGTCAATTCATTTATGAGAAATAATTCTAGACTCTCTATCTAATTTACATACAATTAAAAAAACTATAGTGATGCTCTTTTTCGAGAAAGAAAGTCCCTTAACTACTTACGAGCAGATATTTCACAGCTTTGCTGGAATTGAAGACTCATTCGTATCATCTTGAAAACCATCAAAACAGATGTATGTTCATCCTCATTCAGAAAACTGTGTCTTTTAAGAAATATCGAGAGTGATACTTTATTTTCCTTACCATTCAAAGAAAAAGCATTTTTATAAATTACAACAGTGATAGACTCTACATTTAAATGCAGTAGCTTATTTGTGCGTTTTTATAAACTTAACTGTAAGTAAACATGTATCACTTGGTAAGATGTTAGATCGGGAGGAAAAGGTGTCAACATAGTGTTGATCATAATCTTTTCACCTGTATCAGCTAAATCCTTTCCCGCCCCACTCTGCACCAAATCCCAACAGAAGATTTTATTTCCAGCGTTACTGAGATTTTAACTATTTAACTTGTGCCTTCTCACCTATATTCCACCTCACTCTCCTCTCGTTCCTTTTCTCTTATGTTTCCTTCTTGGGCAAGAAGATGGTACATGTCTATCTATTTCTTGCTAGGGCTAACAACCACCTTGCACTTTGATGCATGAGGCTTTACTCTATCAATGAACCACACTCCCTTCTAAAATTTAAGTTTCTTTCTCTAAAATTTGTTTTGCTTGATTTGGTGTTATGATTCATTTTTCTCTTTCCTCAAACATTTCTTTTCTCACCCCTGTTACCTTATAAAGATAATATCCTTCCACATTCTTCTAAGTTCTTCCAAGCCACCAATCCACACCACCACAGTTGCAGTCAATTTTTCTTTTGATAATCAAAAGGTTTATCTCTTCATCCTCCTAAAATCCTCTGCAGAACTTAAATAGATGATTAATTTCTCCAAATCTTTCTTCCCTTAGCTTTCATGATGTTATAGCTCATGGAGGTTTTCTCCTACTTCTCTGAACAATCTTTGGTTTTCCCATGTTTTTAGTTTTCACACCTTTTAAAGTGACATATCATAAGATTCCATAGCAACCTCTCATTTTTTACCTCACAGATTCCTCATTGATATGCATATCTATCCCTACAATCTCATCTTTTAAGGCAGAACTTTCAAACCTCAAACTTTAGCCCTGACTTCTCTCTCAAATTCCATATCCTCATGTACAAATGATTCTTAGACATCTCCATATGAATATTTCCCAAGCACCTTAACAACATGTCCCAAGTTAAAAGGATTATTCTCCCAGACCTCAAATCTACTAATTACAATAAGAGGAAAACAACAATATCTCACTATTTTCTGTCTTCTTTCTCTTTGTTGATGCCATTAACATCTTTTTCAATTACCCAGGCCTAACACTTGAAAAATCATATTTACCTCTTCTTTCTCCCTTAACCACCACTTCTATTCAGTTACCATATCATTTTTATTTTTAGCCTCAATTCAATCAAATACATAGCCCACTTAAAAAATAACTTCTGTGGCATTCCATTTCCTAAAGTCCATGTGAATTGTTTAGAGCTCATATTCATATTAATGTGAATGTCATCCACATCCTGACTTGTACATCCTTTTCTAGAACCATCTCTTGCTATTTCTCTCCAAGCACCCTTCCACCAAATATGCTCTTCTCCCAAACTAGCTAACTTTCCTTGCTTCCATGACACTGTTCATAATACCCCTTTGGCCTAAAATCCCTCTCCTCATGTTCATACACATATTCATCAGTTCATACAGTGAGTACCTATCTACTACATGCAAGATACTGTTCTAGATGCTAGAGATGAGATGGCGAAGAAAACAATGACCCTCCCAATGCTAATGGAGCCTGTATTCCAGTGAGAAGATAGAAATTAAGTAAGTGAACATAATAAAATGTCGTATGAAAAATGAAACAAAATTAGGGGACAGAGGCTAATCCCTAAAACCTAGCACTCAGGGAAGAGTTCCCTGACAGGAGTGATATTTGAGCAGTAATCTGAAGGATATGAGAGAGCCAGACACATTATATTGGGATCTGTGTAATAGTATGGACAAAGGCTCTCGACAAGAGTATGTGTGAAGTGTTAGAGGAATAGTAAGGAAACCAGGGTGGCTGCTGTACATTGAGTGAGGGGGTTTCAAAAAAAGAAGGTAAGAAACAAGGTCTGAATAACCAAAAGTCAATTCTCCAAGGCTACAGACTAAAATAAAGATACAGAATTTATTCTCAGTGTGATAAAAAGTATGTGGAGGATGGAGAACAGGGAGTGATATGATTTTATTATTTTTCAGAAAGCTCACTTTGCAAGTGTACAGAGACTGGGAGGTGGTAGAAACAGTGAGCAGAGAACAGGAGTTAGGAGACTGTGGGGCCAGTCTAAGTAAGAGATAACTGTGTCTTAGGCTGGGGGAATTGGCATAAAGGTGGTAAGAAATTAGAAAATTAAAGATTAATATGAGAGACAGAAACAAAGAGATTTGTTGATAATTGCACATGAGGAATGAAAGAATGAGAAGAATCTTGGATGACACCTGAATTTGGGCCCTGAGCACTGGGGTGGATTATGACATGTGCCACCTTCTGAGATAAGAAACACGGAACAAGGAGCAGATTTGAAAAGAGAATCAAAAGGTCAACTTTGGACTTGCTAACTTTGAAAATGGGCATTAGACTGCAAAGTGGAAATGTCTAGTCAATCCTTTAATTATGAGTCTGGAGTTCAAGGGACAGCTCAAGGACGGAGAGTTCCATTTGAATCACCAGATTTTTTGTGTGTGTCCTTTGGGGTCATTGAACTGGATGAGATCACTCCCTTCAGTGATTCTCAACCCCGGCACACTTTTGATTCACTGGGGAAGCTTTAAATTTAAATACTGATTCTGTTCCCATCCTCAGAATGACTAAATCTAAAATCTCTGCAGGGAACCCAGGGTATCTGAATATTTAAAACTCCTCAAATGTGCAACTAGGTCGAAGAATTCCTGACCTGTGGAAATGATGGGGGGAGACGTCTGAGTACTTAACTCTGGGGCACACCAACATTTAGAGACATGTAAAGGCAGGTTACAAAAAGGAGGCCAGAACCAAGCTTTGGCCACCAAGGCACAGAGGAAATCAAGAGGACAGTGCAGTATCCCATAAGCCAAAAAAGCATTTCAAGAAGGAAAAATGAATTCAGTCAAATGTACATTAAGAGTTTAGTTAAGGTGAGGACTCAGATTACACTACTGGATTTGATCATGTGAAGGTAGCTGTAACAAGTGGTTTAGAGAGTAGACAGGGACAAAAGACTACTGCCATGAATTAAAAAGAGTAGAAGATTGTGAAGTAAAGAAAAGAAGCAACAGGAACTCTTGCCATATACATCTGTCAGTGCTTTGCCCATTTCCAAAGCCTAGTTAAAAGGCGCTGAAGCCTCTGTTAATCTCACCAGCTAGAGATAATTTCTCCTTTGGGCAATTTCTACTTGCCCCCCCCCCTTTTTTTTTTTGAGATGTCAACTTGAACTCTATTTATGCTCTTAGTGGAGAAGGATCACATTTGGTTAATTTTTCTATGCCCCAAAGTGAAGAAGTAGATTCTTAGTAACTGTTGGCACAAGGTTTAGGAAAGAAAAAGCTTTGAAATGGGGCACCTGGGTGTCAGTCAGTTAAGCATCTGCCTTCAGCACAGGTCATGATTCCATGGTCCAGGGCCCTGTGTGGAGCCTAGAGTCCTAGGGGTACCTAGGGGTAGTGAGAGGCTTGTGGCTCCCTGCTTAACAGGAAGTCTGCTTCTCCCTTCCTTTCCCTCTGCAGCACCCCCCCCCCCATGCCCATACTCTACCTCTCAAAAAAAAAAAAAAAGAAAGAAAGAAAAAGAAAAAGAAAAACTTTGAAATATGCTGGGAAAGCAATGAGGCTTACTGCAGTACGAAGTGAGCAGGACTCTCATCTCACACACCGGAAAGGGAAGATGTTGAAATTTCTCAGATGTTTCAAGTAATTGTGAAGTATTGAGAGATTTTTTTTAAAAAAAGGCAAAAATAATCAAAGAGCTGAAAAAAGTTTCTTTAATTATCTCTAATGCTATCTTCGTTCCTGAGCACTGTGAGACACTAAATGGCAGTTATGTGACATGCTACTGACATGTATAGATGACAACAAACCATTCATCCTCCTCTTAAATCACAGGAGACCACCAGGCCTCACCTGGAGCCCCAGCTTTGCCTCTACCAAGGGAATCAGCCAGAAAAGCCTGAAGTTGTTGTTAAGGAGCTGCTGTGGTCATGGTATAGGATTATTACCTCCTCCTCCATTTGTACACAGTAGGCTCTTGGGGTGAGGGCACAGTAGGGACCCAATGCCACTCACATAAACACGGCGGGGGCGGGGGGGACATGCACCTAGGACCTGTGCACTCTACTCCACATTAGCTAAATGTGAATACAGAGAAACACGTCACCCACTGCTGGCCCCAGAAATCCACCCTGTGCACCCTCGCCCAGCAGTCAGTGTATATACATACACTTCTTTTGTTTCCATGCTTTTGGAGGACAGAAGAGACAGATGTATCACTTGGGGGCCTGGGTGGCTCTGTTGGTTAAGTGTCTGCCTTCAGCTCAGGTCATGATCTTGGGGTCCTGGGATGGACCCCCATGTGAGTCAGACTCCCTGCTCAGCAGGGAGCCTGCTTCTCTCTCTCTCTCTCTCTGTGACTCCCTCTGCTTGTATTCTCTTGTGTTTTCTCTCTCTTCCTCTCTCTCTCTCTAATAAATAAATAAAATCTTTAAAATATTTTAGAAAATAAAAATAAAAGTGATAAATTTTGAGATAACAATAAAATAATAAGATTTTAAAGTGGGATTTTAAGTCAATGTAAAAATCTTAGTCAATTAAACATGGGTGTTAAGAAACAAAATTAACCTAATACATATTATAAAGACCACCTTCAGAACTCATGTTCAGGCATGCATATACATATAAACATAGCCTCACATTTTACATCTCATTAGTAGGATGGTATAGAGGCAGTAACTATTTCTCCTTTGACATTATACTCTTAGTTTCTAGCCCACTATCTTCTTGCTTTATGTTCAGTGTCTTCCATCTTGTTGATGCTAAAGGAATGAAGCTCCCAAGATACTGGTGGTGCAACTATGTATGGCCTGCACAGCTGTTTGTCCTTTGCCCGCTCTGACTCTGTTGCAAAGAGGAACTGCAGTCTTTACATTTCCCTACATCAATGGGAGCACTGTTCTTCCCAGTATGTAAAGCATAGGCTTTATGCATTCCACTTTATGCAATGATGCATTTCCAGTATCTGAGGACTTTAACAATTGTCCATAAATATCAGGCAAATTGGGCTTTGATCATCTACCATGATACCTCAGAGTCTGTATTATAGGTGTGAAGATTTAGTGGCACTGGGCCATACATCTAGTAAGTGAATCTCTTCACTGTTTTCTGCTCAAACAGAACAAACTAAATCAAATTGTTTTCTCCCTAAGAGCTCTAAGATTTTGAAAAGAATACAACTGATGTCCCCTGAAATCTATATTCTTGGTTGAAAAATCAAAAGAATACTGTTTCCATGCCTTACATGGTTGCTCTAGGTTACTTCCCTTAAGATATAACCAGGATGAGTTTAGAAAAGTAGTTTCTAATCAATATAGTAGAACTCTCCCCTTCTGTGAACTAGACACTATTTCTTTTAATGCAGCTTAAGATGGCAACAGATGGGATATGGCATTAAACACTGCCAGATGTTTCATGGTGTATATTCTGAGAGTCATCACTGCAACTCATGTAATTCTAAATGGAAGTGTAGATCACAGTTGCTATGTATCCTAACAGTTCTATTTTCATGCCAAATCATTGTCAATCATGGCACTTAACTGCCTGGTCTATATTGTAGGTCTGAGAAAATTACCTTTACTTTCTCTCATATTGATGATCTCTCATAGTGATCATTTCTTTTCTTTTTAAAGATTTTATTTATTTATTTGACAGACAGAGATCACAAGTAGGCAGAGAGGCAGGCAGAGAGTGAGAGGGGAAAGCAGGCTCCCTGCTGAGCAGAGAGCCCGATGTGGGGCTCGATCCCAGGACCCTGGGATCATGACCTGAGCTGAAGGCAGAGGCTTTAACCCGCTGAGCCACCCAGGCGCCCCAAATAGTGATCATTTCTTGCCTTATAACTTCTAAAATTATCTATTTTCCCTTGTACACGGGACCTTAGCTAGTACTATTTTTATATGAGCCAATGCCTTTTTCTAAATATGTTAACTAAAAGATGTCCTCTTTTAATTTTTTTCATTTAAATTCAAATTCAATTAATTAGCATACACTATATTATTAGTTTCAGAGGTAGGGCTCAGTAACTTATCAGTCTTATATAATACCCAGTGCTCATTATATCACAAGCCTTCCTTAATATCCATTGCCTAGTAACCCCATCCGCCAACCCCTCTCCCCTCCAGCAAACCTCAGTTTGCTTCCTATGATTAAGAGTCTCTGATGGTTTGTCTCCCTCTTTGCTTTCATCTTGTTTTATTTTTCCCTGACTTCCCCTATGATCCTCTGTTTTGTTTCTTAAATTCCACACATGAGTGAAATTATATGATAATTGTCTTTCTCTGATTGACTTATTTCTTTTGGCATTAATACCCTCTAGTTCCATTCATGTTATTGCAAATGACAAGATATCATTTTTGATAGCTGAGCAGTATTCCATTGTATATATATATCACATCTTCTTCTTAATGGGTGATGATTATTAAGGAGGGCACTAGTTATGATAAACACTGGGTGTTATGTATAAGTGATGAATCACTAAATTTTATATCTGAAAAAAATAATAAAAGATGTCTTCTTAGGACAAATGCTTTTGAGAAAAATAGCCATATTCATTCTTCTAAACAACAATCTCTTTAGCTCTATCCAATATGAAAACATACGTGGGGAAAAATACTTAATTTACTTATTCTAAATTACCTTAATATCCAATTTGTTGGAAAAGCAAAAAGCCACCTTAAAATTACATTTTAGCTGTATTAACTATAAATCTGATAGTTTCAAAATGATGTCTGAAAATTTTCAGAGAGACTTTTATCAAGTTATTTATCATAAATTACTAAAAATGCTGGCAAAATGTATGCTTTATCTCCTAACTCCTTTCTACCCCTCTGCTATAAAGCAGGATGGTGATTGTCTTATTACAGTCAAAAGAATGCAGAGCACAAACATTATATGATTCTAATAACAACATAAAATAGTCTGAGTAACTTTTTTGGATAATATTATTTTCAAATCTTTATGTAATTGTACTCAGTACAAAATAGGAGATTCATTTTTCCTACAAGGTCAATTAAATATGCAATTAAATGTTATTCCCGCATGTCTTCCTCCCATGGCTGTCAGTGCAAATTCTCCAGGGTACCGATTTGTACATTGTACAGAATCATTCATGCGAACTGTATTCCAAATGGCTTTAAAATATTAAAAGTTCCGTTTTACAATTTCTTTTGCTCAGTGATCAGTGTGGTGAATCTTCTTTATCTTGATAAAGGTCATAATTTTTTTTATTCTTCAACGTACCTGATTTTGTGGGTTGTAGCAGGAAGAAAGAGTGAAGAGGAGAGAGCAGGTCATGAAAAGAGAGCACAATCAACATCAAGAAAGAGATGATATTTAAGTAGAATTAAATAAAATTCCCCTCATTCTGGGTATTTCTTTCTACCCTTTGTAGATGGCCATTATTCATGACACAACAAAAATGTAAAGAACGGAACCTAAAAATAATCAAATTTTGTCTTTATAATTTCAAACTTCTGTTCAGAGGAATAGGAATGATTTTTATTCAGAGTCAATATATTTAGGAGAAGTTTTGATCAGTAGAAAAAAACTTAAGTTTCCTTACTACCTTTCCATCTTCCCAAAGAGGATAATCCTTTTGCACTGCTGGTGGGAATGCAAACCAGTGCAGCCACTCTTGAAAACAGTATGTGGAGATTCCTCAAAAAGTTAAAAAGAGAGCTACCCTACAACCCAGCAATTGCACTACTAGGTATTTATCCAAAGGATACAAACATAGTGATTCAAAGGGGCACATACACCCCAATGTTTATAGCAGCACTATCCACAATAGCCAAAATATGGAAAGAGCCCAAGTGTTCATCAATTAATGAATGGATAAAGAAAATGTGAGAATATACATGTATACACATATGTATGTATATGTATATATATATGCGCAATAGAATATTACTCAGTGAATGTGTATATATGATGGAATATTATTCAGCCATAAAAAAGAAGGAAATTCTACCAGTTGTGGCAATATGAATGAACCTGTAGTACTTATGCTAAATGAAATAAAGTAGACATGGGAAGACAAACACTGTATGTACTCACTCATATAAGGAATCTAAACAAAACAAAACAAAAGTCAAACTCATAGAAAGAGTAGAATGGTGGTCTCCAGAGTCTAGGTAGTGGAGAAAAATGGGAAATGCTGGTCAAAGAAAGGGTCAAACTTTAAGTGATAAGGTAAATAAGTTCTCATGCTTACTTCAGCAGTACATACACTAAAATTGGAATGCTATAGAGGAGATTATCATGGCCCCTCTGCAAGAATGACATGCAAATTCATGAAGCGTTCTATATTTTTCCACTTTCTTACAGCACACACAAAAACACATTCGAAATGGATGAAAGACCTACATGTGAGACAGGAAACCATCAAAACCCTAAAGGAGAACACAGGCAGCAACCTTTTTGACCTCAACAGTAGCAACTTCTTACTAGACACATTTCTGGAGGCCAGGGAAACAAAAGCAAACATGAACTATTGGGACTTCACCAAGATAAAAAGTTTCTGCACATTGAAGGAAACACCCAACAAAACTAAGAGGCAACCTATGAAATGAGAGAAGATATTTGCAAATGACATATCAGAAAATAGGTTAGTATCTAAAATCTATAAAGAACTTATCAAACTCAACACCCAAAAAACTAATAATCCAGTTAAGAAACAGGCAGAAGACATGAATAGAAATTTTTCCAAAGAAGACACCCACATGCTAATGGACACAAATAGATACTCAACATCACTCATCATCAGGAGAATGCAAATCAAAACTACAATGAGATATCAACTCTCACCTGTGAGAATGGTGAAAATTAACAACACAGGAAACAACGGATTTTGGTAAGGATGCAAAAAAGGGGGAACCCTCTTACACTGTTGGTGGGAATGCAACCTGGTGCATCCACTCTGGAAAACAGTATGGAGGTTTCTCAAAAAAGTTAAAAATAGGGGCACCTGGGTGGCTCAGTGGGTTAAAGCTTCTGCCTTTGGCTCAGGTCATGATCCCAGGGTCCTGGGATTGAGCCCCGCATCAGGCTCTTAGCTCAGCAGGGAGCCTGCTTCCTCCTCTCTCCGCCTGTTTCTCTGCCTACTTGTGATCTCTGTCTGTCAAATAAATAAATAAAATCTTAAAAAAAAAAAAAAGAAGTTCAAAATAGAGCTACCCTAAAACCCAGCAATTGCACTAATGGGTATTTACCCAAAGGATACAAAAATATTGATTCAAAGGGACACATGTACCCTGATATTTATCACAGCAGTATTCACAATAGGAATATTATGGGAACAACCCCAAGGTCCATTGATTGATGAATGGGTGAAGAAGAGGTGAATATGAATATATATATATATATATATATATATATATAGAGAGAGAGAGAGAGAGAGAGAGAGAGAGAGGGAGAGAGAGACATCCAGATATATACACACACATAATACTCATCCATCAGAAAGAATGAAATCTTGCCATTTATAACGATGTGGATGAGGTTAGAGTGTATTATGCTAAGAGAAGTAAGTCAGTCAGAAAGACAAATACCATATGATCTCACTTATATGTGAAATTTAAGAAATGAAACAGATGAAAACGGTGGAGGGGGAGGCAAACCATATAAGGGACTCTTAGAACAAACTGAGGGTTGCTGGAGGGGTAGTGGGCAGGGGGATGGGTTGAATAGGTAATGGGTATTAAGGAGGACACTTAACTGTGATGAACACTGGGTGTTATTCATAAGTGATGAATCACTAATTCTACCCCTGAAACTATTACTACACTGTATGTTAATCAACTGGAATTTAAATAAAAACTTGAAACAAAACAAAAAATATAGGGTGAATAAGTTACTGGGACCTAATGTACAACACAGTAACTATACTTAATCATAGTGTATAGTAGACTTGAAATTTGCTGAGAACAGATCCTAAGCACTCTCACAATGCATATACAGAAAAAGGTAACTATATAAGGTGACAGATACGTTAATTAACTTGATTGTGGTAATCATTTCATAATATATACATATATCAAATCATCACATTGTATACTTTAAGTATATACAATTTTATTCATCATAATACCTCAATAAACCTGGACAAATATCAAATAAAGGTAAAAACAGGGGCACCCACATGGCACAGTGATTGAGCATCTGCCTTCAGCTCAGGTGATGATCTTGGGGGCCTGGGATCGAGCCCCACATGGGGCTCCCTGCTCAGTGGGAAGACTGTTTCTCCCTCTCCCCCTGCCACTTCTGTTCCCTCTCTCTCTCTGTCTCTCTCTCAGTAAATAAATAAAATCTTTTAAAAAAATAAAGGTAAAAATAATAAAATACAGTGATCAATGTAATAGAAATATATGAAAACCTAGATAATATAAAAATATTCTAGGGAAATATAAACTAGCAAGTGGCCCATCATGAAGAAAACCATAAAATTAAAGAAAGAGTAGTTAAATTTTTAGAACCACAAAGACATCAGACTTACTAAGCTTTTTTTAAAAAGTTAATTTCAACTGTGGGGGAAAAAAAACTGCTTCAATATATAGAACAGAAAATAGACAATTTCTCATTTTTTAAGCTTAGTAATGTCTGTGATCCCCAAGAAAGAAAAGCACAAAAAACCCAAAAACATAGATTAATCACACTTAAAACACAGAACCGAAATTCAAACATAGTATCAGCAAATCATAGTCAATATTTCATTTTAATGACCTCATGACTAATGTTTAATCTCAAAATTCAAGGACAGCAAAATTTAAGAAAATTCACCAACAAAGTTAATTCATGAAAATAATGTACCTAAATGAGAAAAAACATAACTAAATATAGGTCAATATACCATTGAATGATATCCAGCAATCATTCATGATTTAAAAAAAAAAACTTGGCAAACAACTTTCATAAATATTTCTACCAAATATGTACAGCAAATATTTATACAGCATAGGATGCAAAGTCTAGGATAATTTACATTAAATTCAGAAATTTAAAAAGTCATCTCTTATCAACACTACTAATCAACCTTATCCTAAAAGTTCTGGCCACTGCAAAAGATGAGAGAAAAAAATAAGTGGGGAATGAATGCAGAAGTTGGAAAATATTAAATAAAATATTTTCGGTGGTTATGATCATCTATATAATCAATCTAAGATAAGCAGCCGACAAACAGGTAGATCTAAGGAGGGAATTCAACAGTGGCTAAATACAAGATCAACATAGAAAACAAAACAAAACAAAACACCTAATAGCTACCCTGTATAGCAACAATGAATCATTAAAAAAAAAATTATTCAGGACTATGAAATTTGGAACGGACACATTTAGATGGATTTGAATGAAACCGAGAACCATGAACTTTAAAATTACCTTAAGTCACACTTGCCAAATGAAACCTCCATTCCTCTCTCCTATCTAAGGAAGTCAGCCCTTCCTCTGTTTAAATATATATGTATATATTTAAGGCGACTTCCGGGTGGGACTTCCTGCTTCGGTCCATTGGACCATGCTCAGTCATATTTGGTTCCGGTTCATCTGAGAAAGGCAACTGGAAGCACTAGGCAGAGACCGTTGCTCCGGCGGTTTTTTCTCTAACCGAACGGACGCCATTTTCAAGGTTGGGGCGTAACTTTCTGCTTTGTAGAAGCCGTGTTACCTCAGCTTTTTTTTTTTTTTTTTTCCCCTCAGCTTTATTTTTATGTGGTGTCCCTTTGTGTGGAGATTTGGTGTCTGACCGTGGCGTGGACAATCTTTTGCCTCATTTTTCCTCACACCCTCTGAGGCGCGCCCTCTCAGGGCCTTGATACTGTAGCAATGGCGGAGGCTGGTGGACAGACCGCAACGGATCCCAACCGCAACATTGTAACCTTTGAGGATGTGTGCATATACTTCTCCCCAGAGGAGTGGGAGCTACTTGATGAAGCTCAGAAACGCCTATACTGTAAGGTGATACTGGAAAACTTTCTACTGGTGACCTCACTGGGACTTCCAATTTCCAGATATCATTTAATTCCCCAACTACTGTCAGTGAGAGAGCATGGGGTTCCTGCAAACGTAGCCATAGCTCCAGCAGGAGCAGGGAGAATCAGGGGGAGCCACAGCCCTTGTCAAAGAGTAGAAAATGAAGGCGCATCTTCTGAGCAGGGTGTTTCTGTAAGAGAGTCACAGGGGAAAATTCTCAGCGTGGGTCCTTCCATCCAAAAGAGCCACCCTTGTAACACGTGTGACCCAATCTTAAAAGACATTTTGCATCTGTCTGAGCAGCAGGTAACAACATCCCTTGGGCCTCACTCACATCCATGTGGGTCATGTGGAAGAACCTTCTGGGTCACTGTCAACACTGACCAGATCCCAAAGCAGGAGAGTGAAGAAGTCCCTAGGAGGAAAAAAGACCAAGATTCCTTTGTGAAGAGCCACAGAAGCTACAAGTCAGAGAATGCCTTCACTTGCAAAGAGGATGAGAAGGACTTCGTGGCCAGCTCAAGACTTGTCCAGCACCACGCCACTACAGATGAGAAGCCATGCGACAGCATCCAGTGTGAGGAAGCCCTTCACACTGGACAAAAAGATTACAAGTGCAGTGAATGTGGGAAAGCTTTTAGCACCAGAGGCAAATGTGTTAGGCACCAGAAAATCCACTCTGGAGAAAAGCCTTATGAGTGCAACGACTGTGGGAAATCTTTTGCCTGCAACTCCAACCTCCAAATACACCAGAGAGCTCACATGGGATCAAGGTCTAATGAGTGTGCTGAGTGTGGGAAATCTTTTGTCAGAAAATCTCATCTTATTCAGCACCAGAGAATACACGGCGGAGCAAAACCTTATGAGTGCAGTGAATGTGGGAAAGCCTTTGGCCGCAAAGACACACTTACTCAGCACCAAAAAATTCACAGTGGAGAAAGGCCTTTTATGTGCAGCCGATGTGGGAAAGCCTTTCTCCGCAAAGATGCGCTTGCTGAGCACCAGAAAAGCCACACTGGAGAGAGGTCTTACGAGTGTGATAGATGTGGGAAATTCTTTAGCCACAGTTCCTACGTTAAAATACATAAGAGAATTCACAGTGGAGCGAAACCTTATGTGTGCGGTGAATGTCGGAAAGCCTATGTCAGTCACTCCCAGCTTCTTCAACACATGAAAGTTCACACCACAGCAAGGCTTATGGATCAAGTGAATGTGGGTAACTCTCTGGTGACAAAGCCAACCTCATCATGCACCGGAGACATAACACCAGAGCAAAGCCGTATGTGTTCAGCAAACGTGGGAGGGCCTACAGAAGGCCCTCCCACCAGGCTTGGCACATAAAAGTTCATATCAAAGAAAGGCTTCCTATGTGTGTAAGTTTTGCTGATCCTTTAGCGACATCTTTTAAGTTCATTTAGCACCAGGAACTTCACACCAAAGGGAGGCCTTAATAGAGCAGGGAATGCGCTTTCTCCTTGCTCAACATAATATGACTCATAAAAGAGAAAAGCTCCGAAAGTAGCCTTTCAGATGGGGTCAACATCCCGAAGTTGAACTTCGTACATCCAGACATCCATGCTGGGGAGGCATCTACAAGTGCCAGGTATGTGGGAAAGCTTCAGGACCTCCTTTTACATTTTCTGAACTCCCCAGGACCTTCACCTGGCCTGAGCTATTCCATTGTCTGTGTCTGTTGCAGAGACCACTGCACCTCTGTCAGTGGTCAGGGCCCCACACCATGTGGCTGTCACGCCAGTGTACTCAGGCAAGGCACACCTCCACCCTCCCTCCTATATCCTGGAGGGAATCATGAGGGATATGAACCCATTAGGGATCCTCACTTCCTACCTGCAGATGGTTTTGGTGTGGATATGACCCAGCACCTGCCAAAAAGATCTGAGCTGGAATCTGCTGCAGTTTTCCAGAGGTTTTTGTATTCCGTGGGCAGTACTGACTCTACATGAGATAGCTGAGATGGATTTCTCCAGCCTCCAAATCACCCAGCCTTGGAACTGCCTGTCCCACCCTGATCTGCTTTGTGCCCTGAAGAAAGCCTTATTTTAAAGCCCTTGTTCTGTTCACTGTGCGGGTTGGTTGAGAAAAGAAATGGGCTTTTGAGCTCGTTTCTTCCCTTCACACCTGTATCCACGGGTGTTGAGTGTTTTCCACAGTCAGGAACAAAACTAGGACTGTGGGCTAAATAGAGTGTGCTGTCCAGTTCGGTAGGCACTAGCCACAAATGACTAGTGATCCCCTGAAATGTGGCTGGTGAGAGCTGAGATATGCTGTATGTATAAAATGCGCACTCAATTTCTAAAACATAGTATGAGAAAGAGAGAGAGAGGGTGAGATAGAATGTAGAACATCTCCTTATAATCTTTATTCGACTACATATTAAATTGATAATATTTGGGGTATATTGGGCTAAATATGTTATTAAAATTTTTAAATAGAGAGAGAGAGAGATGAGCTTTGCCAACATGAAGAGAAGAGCACTTTTTGTGGCAGCCCCAAATTTTATGTGCATCACAGAAAATGGCAGGATGGCAAAGAACAGCTCTCATTTAATTTGGCCTAATTGGCAATGCAACTCCAACCTCCTTTCCTAAACCTTCTTAGGAAAAATGATTCAGCCTTGTGGGACAGATCTTATGACCTAGATGTCAGGATCTCCTACGAGGCCTAAGCTCGCCTTGATAAAGGGGTGAGTGATAAGACAATCTCCATGTGTTCTGGGAAGAGCAGAACTTAAGTCCATTTTTCCTAGGGGTTGTCACACATTCCCCAACACTGTTGAGCTCTAGCTATCCGCTGAGATGTACCCAGAAGTTATCAGCCTCTGTGAAGTCCAAAATTTGGGAGGCAGATAAGACATTCAGAGGCTAAGTAGGAAACACAATTGATATATATCTTGTTCTGATGCATAGAATGTTGTCATTTTTCCAGCAATTCGACTTTATTAAGGGTAAAGATACTAGTTTTTTTTTCTACTTTACAAAATTTTAAGCATTAGCACTTAGTAAGGCTGACTCTGGTAAAGATTGTTTTATTTAGATATTCTAATGTTAACTTGATTATAACTTATTTAGAGAACTCTTTCAAAACTTGATAGTTAAAATATACCTTTAAGATTAAAAAAAAAACACAATATAGAAATAGTACAGAAACCTTGATTAATTAGGGAGTGGTGGAGATTGTGGCAAACTAGAGGTTATGTGACTGCTCTGAAGGGCAGACGTAAATTTCATGTTAAAGGTTAAAGGTGTGGCTCTGGGTTAAAGGTGTTCAGAAATTCTTAGAACCTACAGACCTCTTTATCTCCTGTGGCAGAGGTCAGTATCAGAGCAAACCATCAAAAGGTTTTCTAGATTCCTATACTGCCTTGTGCTGTTGACCTTAGGCCATCACTGCACAGGCAGGTACCCCAGAGCAGGGAAGAGAGAGACTGCAGTCTCAGATAGGTCTTGTGATCCAGCCAGTGTTTGGGTGAACATGGTATTAATTGTTCTCTAGTTTTTATTGCCACTGAGGCAGGGCTGACCCTACCAAGATATGAGAAGTATGAAATAGTTGAAAGAATATAGGGTTGGTTGATTTCCCAAAAGAGATGGGAGATCCATATTTTTATATGGTAGCATTATATCTCTTAATAGCTTTATTAGCATATAAGTGGAATATAATAAGTTGCACATATTTAAGTTGTACTGTTTGATGAATCTTGACATATGTAGACATCTGTGATACCATCACCATAAGTAAAGTAATGAGCATATCATTGGCCCTCAAAGTTTTTTCATGTCGCTTCATAATCTATTCCTCTTGCCCCTCGGTAACCCCTCATTCTTATTCAACCATTTATTTGTTTTATTTCACAGTACTTTAATTTGCGCATTCTGGTATTTTACAAAATATATAGTATATAATAATACATAATAAATAATAAAGCCAGTATAGCCTTTTTTTAAACCTTCTTTCAGTAAACATAATTGCTCAGAGATAAATTATTTCTTTCTGTTGCTAAGTACTATTTCACTGTGTATGGATGTAATATGGATATAATACAGTTATTCACCTATCAATTGTTGGTGGCCATTTGTTTCCAGATTCTAACTATTAAAAATAAAGCTTATTTGAAGGAAAAAAAGAGAATCTTTAATGAATTTACAGAGGCAGTTGCCTTGCAAAAGAAAGGCAACTCTTCAAAAACAAACCCCTCCACTCACATTGTCTCCCCATTGCCCTTGAGGAGTCAGATTCTAGCATGGTCTCGGGAAGGATTTCAAGATCTGGGAAGGAGATAGCACTTACATCCAATGTCATTGCAAACTGTTGCTAATTTGTGTAAGCAAAAAATCAAGAAGTATTGTGGGAATGGATATTAAGTTTGCTAGACCAAGGAGAATAGAACACAAGGTTAAACTAGGTAACATTGATCAAAATAGGTAAACTTGGACCACCTGTGTGGCTCAGTTGGTTGAGCATCCAACTCTTGATTTGGCTTGGATCATGATCTCAGGGTCTTGGGGATCCAGCTCCGAACAGCACTGGGCTCCACACTTAGTGGGGAATCTGCTTCTCTCTCTCTCTCCCTTTATCCACCCCCCATTCTTCTCTCTAAAATAAATAAATAAATCTTTCAAAAATGATAGGTAAGCTTACCTGAGGTTTGGCCTTCATGGACGAAGTGAAGCAGATGCAAGCAGATGTAACAGTTTGCTAAAGCCTGGCCTGAATGGTGGCCTACATGAAAGAGTTAAAATGCCCCAGAATTTCCCCAGGACAATTTTCCTGTATCTCAGAGATATGACTCCTGGGCAAATTACATCTCCAAGTTTTTGGTGCTCTGGTTTCCACGTAGGTTTAGCCAGTGGGAGGCACTTAAGGGAGATTGGAGGGCAGAAGGTAAGGAGGATTCAGGTTTCTTCTCCCTCTGTGCAGCAGCTGGCCGCTCTGGCAACATCTGCGTCTCCTATTCTTCCAAACAGTCTGACCATGGTTCCCACATTTAGCAGGCGATCTTGAGCCCTGGACACCATCAACACCACCCTAGGTTTGTCGCTCTATCCCAGGGGTGGTAATTGTTTCCTGCCGATACTCATGTCCGTGTTGCTCCACCTCCCCTCATTTTGGGGTTCCCAACACATCGATCAACGAAGTGGCCAATTTCTTGGCTTAAACTCCTTCTATTTAAATACTTCACTAAGCTATTTTTTGGTCAAGTCCTATTTTTCTCTAGTTACATGCTAAGTAGTGAATGAGTATGCTGAAAGAATAGGAAAAAGGTGTGAGTGAGAAATGTGAGAGCTAAACATTTTTTAGGCAAGGTTTCTGTAGAAATCAGATAGCTTATTCAAAAGGTAGTTGAAGAAACTGTAATGAAAGGGTGATTTATAGAGTTGAGAGGAAGATTAAAGAACTCAGTTGAATGGCGATGCAGCCAGAGATGAACAAGAGTATGAAGCTCTTCCCAGCCTCACAAGACAAGGCAAGAGAGAGAGCAGCGTTCCTGGAACTGACAAGATCTGTAACTATGGGAAAGGGTTCCCCAACAAGAGTTGTGGCTGTAAGTAGGGCAACATGGCCACTATTAAACTGTACACTGGCAAGGAAGGATCATCCAGAAATGGGAATAGACACCTGACCTCTCTCACTCCTGACCTTAGATCCTGTTCCAATAGCTGTTCTGTCATTGACAAAATGCAATTAGAAGCCAAAGCTCAAGGGGGCTCTGGCGATCCAGTCCACAGGGGTCATCCTGTCAGCACACAGAACAGAGAAGAGAGAGACAGAGTCTGGATCCAGAAAAACAAATTGAGATGGAGTAGCATAACCAACCATTGAACTGAAAGCTGAGGGTGCTTGCTAAAACCAATAAATCGAAAAAGAGCCATAATAGTCTGTGTCAAGGGAAAAACACAGTTTCCTCACACACAGCATTTCTGACACTGGATATATAGGTTTCTTTTCCCACACAGACCGACTCTCTAACACCAACCAAATGTCCTGTGAGTCAACTCAATAAGTACTCTAACTGGAGTTAGCAGAGACACCACCTGTTAAGGGCTTAGTCCCATAAACTGCTCCCTACTTCAGATGCTAATTGTGCATAGTAGGTCCACAGGGTACTCAACGTCTGTTTGACTTGGCTTCAAATCAGAGGTTCCCATGACCCCGTCCTCAGGTTTGATAGTTTGCTGTAAGGGCTCACAGAACCCAGGAAAACAGTTTACTTACCACAGTTTATCACAAAGAACATTTTAAAGGATACAAATGAATAGTCAGGTGAAGAGAAACATAAGGCAAGGTCGAGAAGGGTCCCAAGCATAGGGGACCCTTTCTGTCATTGTGGAGTTGGGGTGTGGCACCGTCCTAGCATGTAGAAGTGTTCACCAATCTGAATGTACCTCAAGCCCCATACTTTTGGGATTCTTACGGAAGCCTCACCATGTAGGCATGATCCAATCATTAACTCAATCTCCATCCTCTTTCTCCTTCTGTGGATAGGGAGTAGCACTGAAAGTTCCAAGTTTCTAACCCAGGGCTCAGTCTTTCTGGCTTGCCAGTCCCCATCCTCAAGCTATCCAGGAGCCACCAAGAATTGCCTCATTGGAACAAAAGAATACTCCTATCACCCAGGACATTCCAAGGGGTTTGGATGTTCTGTGTCAGGAACTGGAGTTAAAGACCAAGTATTAAAAGAGGCTCCTAGTGCTCTTTCCAGGAAATTTCAAGGGCTGTAGGAGCTCTATGCCCAGAAACGGGGGCAGAGACCAATACATATATTTTATATTACATCACAGTATATTATATATAAAAATAGTATAGCTAAAAGAGTTGAAAATGATCACTACTGAAAGTAAGATGCAAACAGTTTTTTTAAAATAAATCATAATGAAATATTTGAATATTTAAACTGTGTGTGTGTATACATACTGTTTTGTGTGCTGGTCTCAGCTAATCAACAACTGATATTGTGGCTGGACAGGTCCTTATGGTTATTACGATTGCAAGCTGCCCTTCAGCAATAACTACCAGGAAACTCTGAAAAAGGAAAAAAGGTTTATTACCTACAGATCCTGGAAATTACATGGCACACCCAGGGCCACATAGCAAGGTCACAGGTAGTGAGAGAGCACAGGCCTGGGGTTCTGCATTTTGGGGGGTCAAGGATGGGAGCCTAAGGTTTCACAAGCTCACTTTTAATTGGTGAATTTAAAAACATGCAAGTGGGGAGCCCTTGGGTGGCTCAATCAGTTAAGCGCCCAACCCCTCATTTCAGTTAGGGTCATGATCTCAGGGTCATGAGATCAAGCCCCATACAGGCTCGGAGCTGGGTGTGGAGCCTGTTGGAGATTCTCTCTCTCCCTCTGTCTCTGTGCCCCCACAAATCCCTCCCCCACCTCGGGTTGCCACACATCATGCACGTGCTCCCTCTCTTTCTCTCATCTCACACACACACACACACACACACACACTCAAGTGGGGGAATTTAAAGCAAGTGGCCCAAACCAAGATCTCTAAAACAAGGGAGTTGCATGAGTGGCCTGGCTCCTTATCTGATCCTATGACTGGCAATGTGTTTATTCAAGATAAGTGTGGTTGAAACTGAGGCCTCTGCAACCAAAGCTTAAGCCAGGCACTTGCATTACAAAAAAGGGACAACCAACGGTCAGGGTTTATGCTTACAAACGTATACACAAATCATATATGTATTCTTAGGAGAAAAGTGCTGTATTCCGTTTTGGCTGGGACAGTCCCAGTTTGCCTTGTTGCTGCCATGTGATGGTTCACAGTGCTCTCCTCTACCTTCTGTGGTAGGCTGACTGATGATAACCCCTCTCCACGGCAGCCTCATCATACTACCCAGAACCTGTAAATGCTACCTTAGATAGCGAGGGGAAAAAAGATCTTTGCTTACGTAGTTAAGGTAAGGATTTTGAGATGGGGAGCCTATCCTGATTTATCCGGGTGAGCCCTCAATGGGATCCCATGTACCTTTATGAGACAGGCACAGAGAAAAATAGGACAAACCCACAGGAGGAGAAGGTGATACCACCATGGAGGCAGAGAGGGGAGTGAGGTGGTCACACAAGGAATGTTGATAGCCACCAGAAGCTGGAAGAGGCGAGGAACAGATTCTCCCATTCAAGACGGTGGAGCGGAGGGAGCAGGGCTCCACTGACACCTTGATTTGAGCACAGTGAAACCGAGGTAGGCCTTTTGGCCCTCCAGACTGTGGGAGAACAAATTTCTGGCTTCTTAAGCAAACCGAGTTTATGGTAATTTGTTACACCGAGAAACGAGCACACTGTCAAAAGTGCCACATTTTGGAAGGTAAATTCTATGTTCGCTCTATATCTCAGCTAGTTCACAATTTCTTGGCTGTCCTTTTAGCCGATCCTACCCATTTCCCTTCACTCTCAGCTAATGAATCTAGTATCTATTTAAGCACTAAATGGACGTGTTCAGATAACAAATTTCTCAATGTCTGGCCTCCAGTTTACCCATAATTTGCATGAATATTAACCTTCACCTACTTGTTGCTTCTCTCAGAGGGAATGTTAACCTCACATTTTTGCTCTCTATTTGGAGGCAGATTTGACATCTTCAGATTACTGAAATGTTCTTTCCTAAGTAACCACGAAGCAGGAAGCCTGGACAGCGGTCACAATCCACTCAAGAAGGCAGATTGCAGAGGAAGCAATTATCTGTGAGATAGACACAGAAAGCCGCTGGCCCACACAGCACCTGTTGTGTGAATCCTGGTTGGTGCAGGCCAGCACTAGGGTGTGTGCTTATGGCCACTGTGCACCAAGCCGTCTTCATGACTGGATGCAAGAGCCCTAGATAGACAGCAGCATCATAGAAGACAAAGAAGGAAAAGTGTTTGTTAATAGGTTTGGAATTCAAAGAAGAGAGGTTGAATTTGAGTCACTGATAAACATAGATATAGAACACGAGGTGGGAATAGCTGATTACAAAATTCCTCATGGATATTTACTCTGAACTTCAGGCACTATAGAACTTTCTTCGGGATGAGTGGGCACCAAACCTTCTAACGCAATATCTTCCCAATGTTTCTGCTCACTTCTTCCTCTTGCCTTATCTCATTTCCTCAACTGCCCAGATTTCTGTGTGGGAATCATAACTTGGTAAAACCTATAATCTCTTCCTGATAGGAAACATTCAGATTTGACTTTTTTTTTAGATTGTCTATTTAAATGCAAATCCATTAGCTAATTTTAACTAATTTTTCAACTTTATGCCATGTAGATGCAACTTAAATGTAAATTTCCTAAATTGGAAAAATACAATTAAAATAAGAAAATTAAATATAAGACAGACATATCCTTTTTTTCTTTCAAAATTTTTATATGCTACTCCCCAAGGTTTAGTTGAAAATTCTGAGAAGGAGCATGAAATTAGTTTCCTTGATGAAACAAGATGTCCTGTTTAAGCAAAATAATTCCTCCTATTCAAAAGAACATATTTAGTTAAGGAATGGTAGAGAGTGTTAAAGTTTGGGGGGATGAAAAACAAAACCAGCCCTGCAAAAGACACAACTTCAAGAATAATATATAATCTTTATTACTCTGTTGATAGATAGTTATGACAATATATGAACAATTTTTTTTGCGTTGATAACACTATTCTATCAATTCCAAAATGTATAAATTATATCATGTAGTTTCTTGATGTAATGCACACACCAATAAAAAACAGATCAAAACCAAACAATTTTTCATAGGGAAATGAAAAGGAATGAAGAAATAGAGGTAAGTAAACATGCTTTCTCAATGCCATAGAAAAGCATAGTGCTACACTGAAAACATTTCTATTAGATTTTAAACCTGTTGATCGGCAAGCTATTTTTGCTATCGTTTCCCTTGGAGATGGATACGCACAACGCATAATCCTGTTCATTTCTCATATTCAACAACACTTACAAGTGAGTAAAAACAAACGGGCTTCTAATCTCATGACACTTGGAAAACAGCATGTGGAAAAGAAATTAGAGTATGAATTTGGCAGTAAAATAAAATGACAGAAGTGGATTCCCTCATCTATTCTTCAGCTTGAGGGAGATCTAAATTAAGAAGGTGGTAGAGGGGCACCTGGGTGGCTCAGTGGGTTAAAGCCTCTGCCTTCGTTGGCTCGGGTCGTGATCTCAGGGTCCTGGGTTCGAGCCCTGCTTCGGGGGGTGGTGTCTCTGCTCAGCGGGGAGCCTGCTTCCCCCCCCCCCACCGCCTGCCTCTCTGCCTACTTGTAATCTCTGTCTGTCAAATAAATAAATAAAAATCTTTAAAAAAAAAAGTGGTAGAGAGGGTAAATTGAGCCAGCCATAAACACAGCAACCTATTTCAAAGAAGCATTTCATTCTTAAATGTGCCAGTGATTCATTTATCCATCTATTCCTTCAGCATTTTTCCATAACTTGTAAATTTTCAAAGTTGGCCTTTGAGACAAGTTACTGACAACAAGCTCAATCTCTTTCAATTTAGGAAAATCAAGTCTACTCAAAGTGCCCTGTACTTAAAATTTTGCATTTTGAAAGGTAGCAAGCTGTTATAAAAAATGAAATCTCTTCTCTATGGTAATGGAGTTAGAAGCCTGCAATGCAACTGTGCTAATAATAAGATTTTGAAAGCAATTTTAACCCACAAAGTCAAGCAATGACCTGTAGGATTGATTTTACTTCACTGAGGATGTATTAATGTGTTATTTCTTTGGGTTTCAGCGGTAACAGATTTACTTCACTATAAAAACAAAACAATGAAGTCAACTCTAGTTTTTTTTTAAGATTTATCTATTTTTATTTTAGAGAGAGAGAGCACACATGTGCAGGTGGGGAAGGAGTGGGGGCAGAGGGAGAGGGAGAGAAGCAGATTCCCCTCTGAGCATGGAGCCCCGGGCTCCATCTCAGGACACTGATGTCATGACCTGAGCCAAAATCAAGAGTCGGTCACTTAACCAGCTGAGGCACCCAGGCACCGCTCAACTCTGGTTTTATTTATTTTTTTTTAAAGATTTTTTTTTTTAAAGATTTTATTTATTTATTTGACAGAGAGAGATCACAAGTAGGCAGAGAGGCAGGCAGAGAGAGAGGAAGGGAAGCAGGCTCCCCATTGAGCAGAGAGCCCAATGTGGGACTCGATCCCAGGACCCTGAGATCATGACCTGAGCCGAAGGCAGCGGCTTAACCCACTGAGCCACCCAGGCGCCCTCAACTCTGGTTTTAAATGAGAAAATTATTTCATGCCTATCTATCTATTTTATGAAATATATATATATATATATATATATATATATATATATATATATATTTAGAATTAGACCTTGGAAACTAATGTATTAAGCTAATGCTCTGCAGCTCTTAACCATATAGCTTCTTTGGCCAAATGCATTGTTTTAATCTATTATTATATGAAAATGCTCTTATGCAAATACAGCATGTATATAAATTCCACTTTCTAAGTTGACATTAAGACATTATTTAGCCTTGGGGTGCCTGGGTGGCTCAGTCAGTTAAGCGTCTGCCTTGGGCTCAGGTCATGACCCCAGGGTCCTTGAATTGAGTCCCTGCTCAGCGGGGAGTCTGATTCTCCCTCTCTCTCTGCCTGCTGCTCCCCCTGTTTGTGCTTATGCTCTCTCTCAAATAAATAAATAAAATCTTTTTTTAAAAAGACATTATTTAGCCTTAGCCTTCTCATAATAAGAACAGAAGTTGATCATGGTACTATTCAAGAAAATAGTTTTTTATATTTATAAATATTAACTACAAAAGAGAAAAACAAAACATGCTAGCATGTGAGTTTATATCTTTAGAGAATAGATATAATCCACCAAGTTCTCAATTAAACACTATTTTCTCTGGGGTGCCTGAATGGCTCAGTTGGTTAAGCATCTGCCTTTGGCTCAGGTCATGATCCCAGGGTCCTGGGATCAAGCCCTGCATTAGGCTCCCAGCTCAGTGGGGAGCCTGCTATCCCTCTCTCCACTTGTGCTCTCTCTCAGAAAGAAAGAAAGAAAGAAAGAAAGAAAGAATCATTAAGTTATTGGTATAGAATGGAGAGTGGCTACTTTCAAAATTGAATGATTTTAATGAGACAATCAAGATAACAATCATATGTATGGTACTGGGGGTAAGGCCCTGTTTTTGCCCTTTCTCACCTCCATCACTCACTGCTTCATTCTCAAACCCTTCTGGATCCTAAAAATTTCTACAAATTGGGTTTAGCCCTATCATTACTGTTTTTATCTTACAAGTTTTGAAATTTTATGAAGTAGGACTGTTATCTTCCATAGTTGCTGCTGTCTAGTATGTGATGTACCAATATGTGATGAGCAGGCTTCATTATTTGTAAAATAATTTATTAAGATCATGCCTCTCCTAAAAATTAATTCATTGCTCTACCAAATAAATTTCATAAGTTTGACATTTTAGGCTAAGTGGGACTGGGGTGAAGTTCATTACTCAACCTACTATATATGGGGCCTACAATTGTTGATGCTTTTAAATAGTTAGCAGCCCTCAGGATGCATGGATGGCTTAGTTAGTTAAACATCTGCCTTTGGCTCAGGTCATGGTCCCAGGGTACTGGGATCGAGTCCTTCATCAGGCCCCTTGCTCGGCAGGGAGCCTGCTTCTCCTTCTGCCTCCCATTCCCCCTACTTGTGCTCTCTGTATCTGATAAATAAATAAATATGATCTTTTAAAAAATAGCAGCTCTTATGACAGTTCGAAGTTTGTTGAAAAAGGAAATGGTGGAAGAAATGTCAAGGATAAATGTCTAACTCTTCTCTATACAATAAAACATAGGTCTGGAAGACCAGGGATAGACTACATGACAATGTCTTTAGGACCATTTACAACTAAAAATTTATATTAAATATAATTGTTTTATCAAATCAACTTATTTTATATACACTTACAGACACATACTGCTCTCCCGATACATATTTTGTGCAGTTGTTCCCTGTGAGGCATCAGGAAGTAAAAATCCAAATGAGCTACACTGAAAGAAATGATCCACCATACTCTGTATAGAAAACTCCATCTCTTTACCAAAGCACAGAAGAGAACTGATATTTTGGGGAAAAAAAAACAAAACAGAGGTACAACTGGGACAATGTCATTCAGCATAGGTGTCAACGCGCTAACCACTGGGCAGAAGAAACTACTAAAACCTACATGGCTTTTATTGTATTGCAGAATAAAAAGGCAGGGCCTATGTTCTTCACTTGATGTATTCTCTTCTTTTCTAATGCCATTGAAGTGTAATAGAATAGCTATTGTTGGGCTATTTTCTGCCTGTAATAGAATCTTTGATTTATAAAGGCGCTGAATCATGCATTAGTCTTATTTCTCAGTATACACACAGGAGTCATTTCAACCAGAACTGAAGGGCTGCAGCCATGATAGAACACGGCAGTTGTTTAACATCACACAATATAATCATGCATATGAAAGAGCAGCAAGGATTTCACTTTATTGATTTAATTTCAGAACATTTGCACATTACAACAGCAATCATACCAAGACATTTTCATTTTAAGGGACACCACTGGTCCTCATTTAATGAGATTCTATCCTCAATAGAATTTAAGGGTCATACAATTTCAGAGTTAGAAAATTCTTTAGAGAATCTATTTCCCTCCCCCTCAATTTCTATACTAAGACACCAAGGCCCAAAAGAGGTTAAATGATTTGACCAAGATCACATGGCTAGTAAATAGCTCTGACTAGAGCCCAATTCTGAGCCCTTTGATCTTTTTATATAGCACAATTATTGAAGAGAAAAAATATGTAATTCGATTCTTCTTATGTTCCACACAAAATCTGGTATTTAAAATACACATTAGGAACCAGTTATTCTTAGCAATTATGTGCCATGAAACAGAATGAATGGCAATCATTCATTGTGCCTTTGTCTCACTGAAAATTCCTATAGATTTTCTAGGTTTTAATACTCTACATGAGGAAATTCAATATGTAAAAGCGGATTCCGGGAGGGACACAGTGAACATTTGTTCTGAGTAGGATTTCTTTAAGTAATTTTCTTAATTTCCTGGGTCATTAACTTTTCTAGTATTCTAATCTCACACGATCTTAGACTCCTCAACTTCCTGAAATCTGATGGAGAACAAGAAAGAAACATTTTTAAAAAGGAAAAAAAAAAAAGCGGTTGAAGAAAATTGTAGCAGCATGACCAAGTACTCCTATTTTCCCAAGCATTCCATAACAAGTGACATAACTGATAGTAGCCAAGATTAAGTGAAAGGACTATATTTTATCTTAATTAATTGTTTCAGTTAAAGACTATTCATGCCCAGTTTTGACATTAACACTAGAGAGACCAAGCCCATGACATTTTTTTTTTAAATTTTATTTATTTATTTGCCAGAGAGAGAGCAAGTGAGCACAAGCAGGGGGAGCAGCAGGCAGAGGGAAAAGCAGGCTCCCTGCTGAACAAGGAGCCCAGCGCTGTTCTTGATCCCAGGGTCCTAGGATCATGACCTGAGCTGAAGGCAGATGCTCAACCAATTGAGCCACCCAGGCATCCCAAGTCTATGCCATTTTTAACTGCAATAGATGAGAAATCCAGGCTGCCTGGAACCCAAGCTAGTGGCACCATAAACACCTGGCAAATCAAGAATTACCAAACACAGAGAAAAGATTAAATGACTGAAAATACTCAGCAATAAATAATTCAAAAAAAATGTTGAATCCTTAAACTCAACCTTTAAGGCCTGATGTGATAGGTAGGTGAGTGATCTAAGTGGTTGTAAACTCTACCCAGAAGCCAAGTAAACAGTAGTTGAGGTCCCAGGAAGTAAAAGGACGGAGAAAGAAAAGCTAGGTCAGGGAAAGTCGTGGGGAGGGGTGGAGGAGCACAATTAATAACGTTTTTGAAAAGATTTTTTATATTTTTATTAAGTCATCTCTACACCCAATCTGGGGCTCGAACTCATGACCCCAAGATCAAGCATTGCATATTCTACCAACTGAGCCAGCCAGGCATCCCAAAATCATTTAAAATGCAGAAGACACTGTTACTTGAACGTACCCATATAAACCATAAATGTTCATTATTAAAGCATTGTTTTTAACAAACTGAAAACTACATGAATATACATTAATAGATATGTGACTTAATGAACAACTTCACATTGATCCTTTGAAATAGTACACTTCTATTATATTGAGTGTAGTAGATCCAGATGTATTGACTTGAAGGTATATCCTCGACATAGAAGTAAATTTTAAATGCATAATAATATTGTATACTATCATGATAATTTCATAAAATCTGTTTTTTTTTACATCTTCAACCATGTAAGTGTACATTTGTTTTTATACGTGTGCATAAAGAAGGAAGCAGGATGAAAGAAAACCCATTAGATTCCAAACAGTGGTAATACTGCAGGGGTAGAACTAGAGTGTGGTAGAGGGAGAGACCACTGATTTCATTTTATACATTCTGATAATATCTATATAATGAGCATACATAGCTCATTCAGTTAAATCACTGTTTTTTTTTAAACTGAGGTTCAAAATAACAAGTTTCTAGAAATACATACTATTTCCTTATAAAGACCCAAACAAAACACTTAGCAGTTCCTATACAGACTACTAAAATGCAAATACTTAACAAAGATATATACATGAACATATGGCCAAGAAGAAGGAACAGTGAATTGAAAGTCAATGGTATTCTCTAGAAGACAATAGTCTTAAACTTGGGTTCTCACTCTCCTCTTGACAACTGCTGTCTCAAGCAAGCTTTAAACAAGGTTTCCTTCATGGAGTCTCTGTAAAATGCAGGGCAAACCCTGAGTAAAGAAGTTATACTTCTCTTTTGAGATCCCTTTGAACTGAAATTCAAGATATGTGATAAAACAGGGTTGAAATGTGAATGTATGTGATATTATCACATGGCAAAAGCCTTAGGAATCCTGTGTAAGAGAAGATCAGTATAAGCTGGTCTGACTGAAGCAAGTTAACGATAGATGAAGGAGATTTAACTGGGCTTCGAACTTTGCACCACTAGACTTCACATTGAAAAATCCAAGAAACTGATTTCATATTGCCAGATCCAGTAGATCGCTTGCTGGATTTTGATACTCTGTTGGGCACCAATTACCACATTCTTTGATTAAAGTATCAAGTACTTTTAATTCCATGGAGAAATTCTCATTTCCTCCTGTTCTTCATCCTAACTCCTTTTTGAAGTCTTTAATTAACTTATCTTTCCTTGTCTCCTGTCTCACCTTTCATATCCTAAGGGCCCTATCCAGATCATTGCTCTGTTCATTCTACATGATAGGCCTGCATGATTTCAACCCCCTTTCCCTTCCTTTTAACTACCATTTAAATTCAATGGCCCTTGGTACTTTTTTTTTTTAATTTTTATTTATTTTTTTAAATTTCTTTTCATTGTTCCAGAATTCATTGTTTATGCACCACACCCCATGTTCCATGCAATACGTATTATGGCCCTTGGTTCTTAATCTCACCCCAGAGCTTCACAATTATATATCCAACTCTTCATTGCAAACATCCACTTAAAAATTCCATAAAAAAACTCAAACTCGGGGTCCTTCTTCTTCACTCTACAGCCCTGAGACCTGCATGTATTCTTTTACTCCATTTCTCAGAGAATATGCCATTTATAAAGTTAGCCAAACCAGAAATATGTTCTTTCTAAATTTCTTTTTCCTCCATACCTTCGAAAGTATTCAAAATATATCCCCCATTCATTTATTTCCCCTTTCATTCTCTGAAAACACCCAAAGGACCACTGTAGCATTTGTGTGTTAAAGAGTCCAATGATTCGAACACTGCTTGAGATTTCTCTTACAAAATAAAGACTGGAATTATGTATAACAGTGCTTCTCAACAAGATTTTACCCCCGGGGGACATTTGACAATATCAGAAGATGTTTTCAGTTGTCACAACGGGGAGGGAGGGCTTCCTAGTTGGTAGAGGCCAGGGATACTACAAAACATACTACAATGCATAGGACCGTCCCACCACAACAAATCTCTCCCACCAAAATGTCAGTAGTACCTCAACTGAGAAACTCCAACTTAGAGTTTTGTATTCCAGTTGGAGGACTCTTAAGACACATTACAGATTGGATTGTAGGACCAGTGTATAGCCACTCTCTAAGAACACAGCCCAATATTCTTATGTGACTAATTAAGTCACAGAGATAATTTATTTTGAATCACTATTAGTAATATTACAGTGGACACATCCCTTCTTCTTGAGATCCATGGAACCTGTGACTTACTCCTAGCCAGTAGAATACAGCAAAGGTTATGAGATAACCACCCTCTTGATTAAACCACATAAAACTCCCTCTTAGCACACGGGAGCAAGAAAGAGTCTCTTGCTGGCCCTTGAAGAAGCAAGCTGTGTTTTCAGAGGGCCATTTAGCAAGGAATGCAGGGGTCTCTAGGAACTGAGAGTTCATCCAAAAGACCGCAAGAAAGCAAAAACCTCAGTCCTATAATTATAAGGAACTGAATTCTGCGAACAGCCACAGGAGTCTGGAAGAGAATGCTGAACTACAGAGGAGAACGCCATGCCAGGACTCCTGACCCACAGAGACTAGGAGATAATAAATGTATTTTGTTTTAAGCCATTACATAAATGACCTTTTATTATGCCACAATAGATAACTAATACAAATGCCATTAAGGAAAAAAAGCAGCAAAGAGAAACAGGAAAAGTGAACACAAATGCCTTGGGTGAATAAAGTATGACAATGTCTTAAGTTTTATTCTCTTCTGGCCATTGATTTATTTCAAATCCTTTTCTTTTTTGATATTTGAGAGACTGCACTAATGCACACATTAATCTAAATACACATCTTATGATACTCCCAAGGTTTGTTTTCGCTTCAAAAGGCTAGCTATGAGATGGTCGTGGTGAAGAGAATTTTGGCTGACAGTCTGAAATTAAATACAATACTTCACCAGATGGATGGTCTAGTGTGATTACATGTATATGATATGGACATGATATGGATTTCTCTGTTTTTAGCTTTGTTTAGTAATTTAGATTTGATGACCATTTACTGTAGCTATCTTCAGTGCATACTATTAAATTTCAAATGGACATGATGGCTCTTTGGTGCAGAATAGTTAAAAAAAACACACACACACAGTCAAAATTGCTGGTAACAGCAGAAGATGAGAAATACACTGTGTAACAAACTACAGAGGAAACGTAAAGGATAGATACAAAGCTAACCTGTGATTATTTTAGCATTTTGCAATAGCCACATCCATTAAGATGACTACATTATATTAAGTATTAGAAGATTTCTTCAAATCTGAAATACTTTCCGATTTTTAGATGTAATAAAATTTTCTTTTTTCTCACAGATTGACCCTTTAAGGCAGAGATATCAAACTATGACCCAGGGGCCAAATCCAGCTTACTGCTTGTTTTTCGGATAGTCCATAAGCTAAGAATGGCTTTTACATGTTTAAATGGTTGAACACAATGAAAAGAAGAATAGTAGCTAATGGTCTGAAAACTGTGATCTTCCAATGCCAGTGCGGATAAATAAAGGGTTATTGGAACCCAGCCGCACACGATTTACAAATTGTCGAGCTACACCAATAGAGATGACTAATTGAGACAGAGACTGGAGGTAGCCTGCAAAACTTAAAATCTCTCTCTCCCTTTTTAGAAAATGTTTGCTGATCCTTTCTCTAAAATATGTTGTGTTTTGAAGATCACCCTAGAAAGAAGGAATGCATGCATATATTGTATTTAGTATTTGTAACGTATATATTTATATATTTGTATGTGTGCATATCTATAATCCTATTTTTGCTTTATTCCACCTCTCTGATATTTTGTTCAGTTTCAATTAAACATCACATTCCATAAATGCAGTATATGATTCTTTTGTATAGCTCCATTCTTCAGGACTCTAGGGTGTAGGCTTCAAGTTTGGGCTCCATTATTTTTTTTTCTTTATCTCCCTTTTCTATGGATGTTTCACGCCTCATCCTGACTGCACAAAGCCTCCAGGACATTCTTGAGATGCACAGCCCTGCATCCACATTGCACTGTTCGGAAAAGTTTCACACCATCTGGGTGACTTCTTTACAAACGCCCTGCAGAGGCAAGGAGTTTTAAATCATTGCTTGGCATTTCCAGAGGGTTAACAAAAGGGATGCAAATTCTACTAGCATGGACAGGCCAGTCCACATCATCCCTGTCTGGAGAGTTTGATAGCGTGATGTCTCTATAAAATGGAAACAGGCCCAAAATGAAGATAAAGATGCCAGTAATAAAGGTTAGAAAACTCTAGTAAAATTACTCTAAGAAACATACAGGCATCATGGCTGCTTTTGACATGTAAAAAGGGAGAGCAATGAATTAATGTATTATTTACTGCTGTGGGCAATAGGCTTCTATGCTTGTGACAGAAAGATTTTTAAACATACTTAAGATTTGTCTGATATTTATCTTCTCAGACTTCTCCAATATGTGGAATTCATTTGTAATTTGGCTTGTTAAACAAGAAGACATGACAAATTATGTTTTTGTAGGTAAGCTTTAAATTTTTATTCCTTCTTCCAATTACAACCTTAATTTTAAAAGCAATACCTGGGAATAAACCTAACCAAAGAGGTAAAGGATCTGTACTCGAGGAACTACAGAACACTCATGAAAGAAATTGAAGAAGACACAAAAAGGTGGAAGACCATTCCATGCTCTTGGATCGGAAGAATAAACATTGTTAAAATGTCTATACTGCCTAGAGCAATCTATACTTTTAATGCCATTCCGATCAAAATTCCACCAGTATTCTTCAAAGAGCTGGAGCAAATAATCCTAAAATTTGTATGGAATCAGAAGAGACCCCGAATCGCTAAGGAAATGTTGAAAAACAAAAATAAAGCTGGGGGCATCACGTTACCTGATTTCAAGCTTTATTACAAAGCTGTGATCACCAAGACAGCATGGTACTGGCATAAAAAAAGACTCATAGACCAGTGGAACAGAGTAGAGAGCCCAGATATGGACCCTCAACTCTATGGTCAATTAATCTTCGACAAAACAGGAAAAAATATACAGTGGAAAAAAGACAGTCTCTTCAATAAATGGTGCTGGGAAAACTGGACAGCTATATGTAGAAGAATGAAACTCGACCATTCTCTTACACCGTACACAAAGATAAACTCAAAATGGAGAAAAGACCTCAACGTGAGACAGGAATCCATCAGAATCCTAGAGGAGAACATAGGCAGTAATCTCTTCGATATCAGCCACAGCAACTTCTTTCAAGATATGTCTCCAAAGGCAAAGGAAACAAAAGCGAAAATAAACTTTTGGGACTTCATCAAAATCAAAAGCTTCTGCACAGCAAAGCAAACAGTCAAAAAAACAAAGAGGCAACCCACGGAATGGGAGAAGATATTTGCAAATGACAGTACAGATAAAAGCAATACAAAAACAAATTCTTTTTTCTTAATTCCAGTACAATTAACATGCAGTGTAACTTTAACAGAGTTTATTTTTTTAAGATTGATTTTATTGATTGATTGATTGATTGATTTGGCACAGAGAGAGACAAAGATCACAAGTAGGCAAAGCAGCAGGCAGAGACAGAGGGGAAGCAGGCTCCTTGTTGAGCAGAGAGCCCAAACATACAGTGTAATTTTAGTTTCAGGTGTAAAATATAGTGATTTGACACTTCCATATATTACCTGGTACTCAGCACAACAAGTGCCCTCCTTATTCCCCATCACCTGTTTCATCCATCACCCACTCACCTCCCCTCTGGTAACCCTCAATGTGTTCTCTAGAGTTAAGAGTCTGCTTTGTGGTTTGTCTTTTTTTCCCCTTTGTTTGTTGGTTTCTTAAATTCCACATATGGGTGAAATCTTATAGTATTTGTCTTTCTCTGACTGACTTATTTCACTTAGCCTTACACTCTCCAGCTCCATCCATGTTGTTGCAAATTGCAAGATTTCATTCTTTTTTATGTCTGAGTAATATTACATTATATATAATAATATATATCACATTATATAAGTGAGATATATATGTGAGAAATATACCTCTCTATATCTGTATCTATATCTATATCTATATCTATATGCATGCCATTAGGGAAAAAAGAAGCAAAGAGAAAAGACATCACTATATATATATATATATATATATATATATATATATATATATATCCATTCATCTATTGATGGACACTTGAGCTACCTCCATATTTTGGCTATTGTAAATAATGCTGTAATAAACATAGGGGTGCATATATCTTTTCAAATTAGTGCTTTCATTTTCTTTGGGTAAATACCCATGAGTGGAATTCCTGAATTCTAAGGTAATTCTATTTTGTGTTTTTGAGGAAGCTCCACACTGTTTTCCAGAGTTGCTGCACTAGTCTGCATTCCCATCAACAGTGCAAGAGGGTTCCCCTTACTCCACATCCTCACAAAAGCTTGTTGCTTCCTGTGTTGTTGATTTTGGCCATTCTCACAGGTGTGAGGTGGTATCTCACTGTGGTTCTGATTTGCATTTCCCTGATGATGAGTGATGTTGAGCATCATTTCATGTGTCTATTGGCCACCTGTATGTATTCTTTGGAGAAATGTCTGTTGATGTCTTCTGCCCGTTTTTTAATTGGGTTATTTGTGTTTTGGGTGTTGAGTGGTATCAGCTCCTTATATCTTTTAGACAATTTCCCTTTATCAGATGTCATTTGTAAATATCTTCTCCCATTCTGTAGATTGTCCTTTAGTTTTGCTGTTTGCTTCACTGTTGTCACATCCTCTCTATTGGGCTCCAGCCAAGGGTGCACTGAAGGGCACAGGTCTGAAGGAGAGTGGGAGCAGGGAGACGTTGTGCCCTTAGAAAGTTAGGTAACCAATATCATGCTGCACTGGTTCCTGTAGATGCAGGAACATCTACAAAGAACAAGAAACCCAGTATTCAATCTTACTTAGCCCAGCAAGATCTTCCCTATCGCCTTCCTATGGAAGGTATCGGAGGGGAATAGAATATGAAGAAATCCTTTATTGTTCAACGGGGCTTTGTTTCTAAACCTCACACAGAACACTATAAGATGATCTAGGTCACTTGTCAGGGTCCATAGTCCTATTGTCTGGAGGAGAGAAACTTAGAGCTTAGAATCATAGCAGGCTGAGTGGCCTTCTGGCTTCCATAGGCCCACAGTCAAAAGTTTTTGTTTATTATTTCAACTAGACAAAAGGCTGCACACAATTTTCATTAAATCCTGGCCCTCCAGCCTCACTCCTATGAACAAGAAAAGACATGTCAATGGAGAAAAAAAAAAAAAAGAGTTGCTCAGATGAGGCCAAACCATATGGATGGAGAGACAGTGGAGACAAGACAAAAATGTCAAGGTCATTTGAGCAGGCCCTTTACACACTCAGAGCACTGAGTCCAATGAAGGACTGGCCTACCAGATGAGGATCATAACATTTTCTTGAACTTCATCACTACTCCCTCCCCATGCACATATACAAAGAGGTAGCAAAAGGTAACAACATGTAAATGCACAGGGAACCCTGACTTTGGGAAACCACAATGTTTTAAAGGGGGCTGCTAGTGAGCCTGCCCAGCCTTTACTCTTGAAGGAGATACTCTTTTCTTTAACTTCAGATTGAAAAAAAAAATCTGCTTTCTGTTCTCTGCCCCAGAGGGAGGCACTTTTTATCTTACAAGGTTGCTTTGTTGCTGTACAAACAGCCTTGAAAAGTAGTCCAAAACAAAAGCTGATACAAGATGTGCAAAATGTGGGAAATTCATGGATGCCTGTCTCCCCAAGTGTATGTATGTATGCATACACACACACACACACACACACACACACACAATATTTGTACTCTTCATACTCATAGAAGTTAATTTTTGCATATATTGGATCAATTTTAGTATATCTTGTGACATGCTTTTGCCACGGGCATCTTTCCTTGTTAGCGTACCTTGTTCTTTTTAGCAACTACATAGTATTCCATAACACTTAAATGCATGATTTATTAAGAGTTTTGAGTCATTTCCCTATGAATGAACTTCTAGTTATTTCCCTAAGACTTACTACTGCAAAAAAAAAAAATTCTGGGAAAAATTGTCTTTAGAGAGCCTTTTTATCTTTGTGCATACGTCTGAGTATTTCTGAAGAAAAAATAGAAATGGAATTACTTGATCAAAAAGACATGCAGTGAAAAATTTGAAGGATATATACAAGTTGCCTGTGTCAACCTACACTCCTTCAACAGTATTTGAGAATATCTAAGTCCTGTTAGCCTATGTGTGCTAAAATACTTATATGTCCCTACTAAGGATAAACCTATGGAAGGGCATGATTTAAAATGATCATTGGCTAGTACTTTGGGTTTTAATGCAATTTTGTACTCTCTATTAAATTTATCCTTATACAAACCCTGGGAGCTGGGTATTATTAGTTCCAATTTTAGATGAGCAAAGTGAAGCATTTCAGTAAATGAGGAAGCTATGGAAAAGAGAGATGTAATCAGAACTTCCATTGCTAATTTCTTATATTTTATATTCAGTGCTGCTGGCTTCCCCTGACACAAATAAGGTATGTACAGTCCAGGAGGTCATACATCAAAGAGAACGCAAGAACTTCCTACTGGAGCATTTCTAGAATGTATTTCATCCCCCAAAGGCAACTTTACTATATAGCTTCATCACATTTTCCAAAATTGAGTTTCATAGCAATGGACTTGCAACCAGAGACTCATATTGAACCTGAAGTCAACTAAAACTTCAGGTTCTTTTTGTGCTGTAGTTGTGGTTATTATTGTTCCTTTAACATAATCTACCACTGATCAAAGTTTCCCCACATGTTTATATATGCCATTGATTTTTTATCCTGATTGAAGAACTTCATATGTATTGTTACAAGATATAAATGCACCATATTGCTGTTAGCTCATATTTCCAATAGATCAAGATCTTTTTGACACTTGATTCTGTCATCCTTCATATTAGCTGACCCTCCCAATTCTGCATCATCCATGAATTTAACAAATATACATCCATGCTATGAATTAAGTCAACTCACTAAAATGTTGAACAGGATACATCCAAACTCAAGCACACGTCTGTTCTACCAGCATCTTGTCCGAAGGTGGACATCATTCTGTTTATAACCCTGTCTTGCTTTGCACTGGGAGAGCCATTGCCCTGAATTGAAATTAGTCTGATGTCACCAACCCAGGAATGGGGTATATGAGATGACTGTGGCAGGAAGAGACACTAATGGAATGGAGAAAGCTGCTATTTTTCACACAGATCTATAGTTAAACAGGCCTCATGGGAAAGGTAGTAGAGAAGGACAGCATATAAATTGAATTAAATTCTCATAAAATGAGATGCCCTTAATTTATTTTTTCCTGAGCATCAGTGTAATGAATAATTAAAAATGCCCTTTCTCTTCTTAGATTTGCAGAAAGCAGTGAATTTCTCATATCCACTTGGCAGCTTTATTAGCTACTATTGTTCCTTTTTTCAAAGAGGTCATCCGCCTGCTGAATTGTTTCTTTTTTTTTTTTTTTTTTTTGGCAATTATGTTTCGATGCTTATATTTGCATGATTATGTTCAAAGCTCTCATGTCTAATAAATGCAATGAATGTAGAAAAAAGGCAGAAGGATAACATTGGATATGAAGGAAGATACTTTAAATGCCCATATGTAATTGTGAACTTGATTAAAGACCAGTCAAGAAGAACTTTAGGTATAAAACAATTTTCTTTCATTTCTACTTAGAACTTTCCTATTTTCAAGATGAAGAAGAAATTTTTTTTCTCAGTTAAATTGCCATTGGGAAATTTGCTCTAGTGAGAGGACCCAACTTATGTTTTAAAATATTATAATTAGGTTAATTCCTTAGTAGTTGTAGCAAAACAGTGATCAAATCTGGAACACATCCAAGCTTGAGAGGATAGATCCATGACAAGTATACATCCCCAAGGCCCTGCAGGATCCTGCTTAGGCAAGACGCAGAAGATAAGGCAGTCCCAAACCTTTTGGTGAAGGAGGGCGAAACACCGCCAGAAGAGAGGTCAGTGAAGCCCACAGGTATTACTGACGTGGCTGATCCTCAAAGCCAGGATCTGCTCAAGAGGGCAACGTTTAAGTTGCTGCTCTTTGGGGACTTCACTGCATGGTCCTATTGTGTGCCTAAAATGCTGTTCACAATAGAAAACACAACTGTTGATCATCTCACCAAATTTATTCATATTTCAAGATGAACATCAATGTGTCCAGTCTTCTTGTCCATCATGATAAAGTCTAGTATTGAAATAGCAGTGGGATTGGGATGCCTGGTTGGCTCAGTGGGTTAAGCCGCTGCCTTCAGCTCAGGTCATGATCTCAGGGTCCTGGGATCGAGTCCCACATCGGGCTCTCTGCTCAACAGGGAGCCTGCTTCCCTTCCTCTCTCTCTGCCTGCCTCTCTGCCTACTTGTGATCTCTGTCAGATAAATAAATAAAATCTTAAAAAGAAAGAAAGAAAGAAATAGCAGTGGGGCACACACCACTGCTATTTTTCTTGAATGCAAGAAGTAAATATCAAATATAACCCATCCTAGATATTTTTTCCTTGTATTTCACTTTCTTCTTTGAGTCAGTTTTTATTTCTCCCTTTCTTTCTTGTTTGAAATGACTAATTCTATGAAGTAACTACTTAGTCTAATAGGATGACTGCCAAAAATATTGCAAACAGTAGGAGGGAAATAACTATGCTTAATAGGTTATTTTTGTGCGTGGAGTAAATAGAACAAGTAACAGTAATGTGCATAACATTCATTACCTGTGGATTTATAAACATCTATCACAAATTCACCAGTACTACAGGGCTAAGGGGCACTTTAGGTATTCTTCTCCTCTTCTACAGTACTTAAGCCTTTCTAACATATGTCACCTTTATAGTTATAAAAATTTCTTGCTTCTTTTCCAGATTTTAATTCTGTGAAGTTGGCTGTGGTTTCATTGATCACTCAATCCCCAACAGGTTTGCAAGTGCCTGGCAAATAAAAGGCATTCAATGAATATTTGTTAATCAAATCTTCTCTATGTAAGGTAAAGGAACTAAAACCCTGAAAGATTGATGTGATTTGCAGGGGCTTACACAGCTACTCAGCAGGGAAACAGAGCTGAAGCCCTGGATCTTCCAGTAAAAATCTTGTATTATTAACTATTTTGTGTTTGAATCTTGCCTTGTTTCTTTTATTTGCCTGGAGGACACAAACCATGGGTTGAACTTCTATAACATTATCTTTGTTCCCCCATGTGCTTAATTTAGTACAAATGCCTGGCTCAGAGACTGCTCCACAGACGGTCTTTAAAAGAAACATGGTGGGGTGCCTGAGTGGCTTAGCTGCTTAAGCATCTGACTCTTGATTTTGGCTCAGGTCATGATTTAAGAGTTGTGAAATCAAGCACTGTGTTGGGTTCTGCAACAGGCGTGGAGCCTGCTTAAGATCCTCCTCTCCCAGGGAGGCAAATCATGAGACTCTTAACTCTAAGGAACAAACTGAGGGTTGCTGGACGGGAGGTCGGTGGGGGGATGGGGTAATTGGGTGCTGGGCATTACATTACGGAGGGCACATGATGGAATGAGCACTGGGTGTTGTACGCAACTGATGAATCACTAAATCTACCTCTGAAACTAAAAAAATTTTAAAAAGGTTCAAATTACCATTGGGATACCTGGCTTAAGGGGCAATGTACTGTAATCAGTAGGGGACTTGTTTCCCATTTTATCTTACAATGTTGTATAGCACATTTATGCAGCTGTGCTTTGATTAAATCATATTCCCATGAGTCATTAAAAAAAAAAAGATTCTCTCCCTTCCCTCTGCCTCTTCCCCCAATCCTCTCTCTCTCTCTCTCTAAAAGCAAATAAACAAAAACACATATGGACTACTTTATTTTAAAAATTGTGTTGTTAAAAATGCTTTATGAAAAAAAATGTTTTATGATCAAACCCAGCTGCTACATTATAAATTGTTGACCCACTATTTTTCCTTGCCAAAAATCTCCCAGATTCCTATAAATCTCACGGCAATGTAGAGAACATGGGATAAAAATTTCTGTCTATTGTTTGGTAATACTTCCAAAAGAAAATCTATGCCTTTGAGTGCCCACTTTAGATACTTTGCAGCTCTTAAAAATTCGGTAAGGTAAATCCTATACAGTAAAGGTATCATGCAACACTATATATCACTCTCCACCTTCTCAAGAGGGAGAAAAGTACAAAGGCAAACCACATGAACCTAAGGAACAAAGTGAACCACACAGATCTGCTAGATTTGATATAATCAAGAGAAGAATCATCCATTTCCTTTACTATGCATAACACTTCTGAGAATAGCATCACTCTAAAATGCTAATCTTACTCAGTGTTCTCTGGCCTTGCCCTCATCCCCCGTAGGGGCAATTCTCTCAGACAGTGGCCATTAGTTCAGTCACCAGTAGGCAAAGGCATAAAACTGATAAACATAAATCCCTCCGCCCTTAGCCAGGGAAACAATAAATAAATTCAACAGATATGTAAAGAGCAGGCTGCCCAGACAGTATTCTAAGCTCCCCAAGCAGGGATTTCAGTCCAAATATGTACCAGTGTGTCCCCAGCAGACAAAAAGCAGACAAAAAAAAAAAAACAAGATAAACGCATGTAGGCCCCCCAAATTCAACCAGAGGCTTAATACCCAGTAGTCATATCAATCTGTTCAGGTCAAACACGAGTACTCTCTGCCCTGGGAAGTCTCCTTAGGTCCAGCCAACAACTATATACCGTTGTTTAAAAAGGAAAGTCTTAACACAGGGGCCGGGTAGACAATATAGAAAGAAAAGGCAAACATCCTTATGGCCAATGCTCCATGTTTTGTTTTTTAGGATTTGGATGTAAAATTTACTTCCTGCTTCTGAGAATTGTTTTTCAGCCATAAAGCTTTCAAAAATTCGGTACACCTAATTCAAAGCCTTTAAAATTTATGTTATAAAATTTATTATAGTGCCCTTATAAATCAGCACTTAGTAGTAACAAATTATCAGAATGTGCCATATATTAAAAAGATAAGTCAGAATTAAATAGTAAAGGGAGAAGGTGTTTTCAAATCAGACAGCCAAAGCACTAACTAATGGGAACATTTGCAAACACGACAAAGATTTACAGCAGGGCTCTTGGTTACAGTGCATAAATCTAGCAGAAGATTTTTGCATCTATCAACTGGGACTTTTGGTCCATTGTTTATAAATCAAGAAGTTAATGAAGAGTCAGGGATCTGTAAATCCAGACACTAAATTAGAGATTTGTAGCTTCTGATTTATAAATGTTACCTCAAGAATTACGTATATAAATAAGCAGAAAAAGAAATTGCATTTAAAATCAGGTGGAGGTTAGCATTTATAAATTACGGTTGTAAATAAAAAGATTACCAATATTAACTCAACCAATTCTACAACTCTGCATTTCATAAGATTGTAATGGGGATGTGTAAAGCAGAATGCCAACACTAAACAACTTCAGTGAAATAATTAGCTCATTCTTATTCCTTTAATTTTAATAGGTTATTTTTTCAAAAATATGGTATTGACAGTACAATATTTTTTGCTCTACCATAAAAGAACCTTAAAAAATGACAAATCATAACCCCAAAAGACACTGTTTTGTTATATAAGTGAACTTCAAAAATGTTCCTTTTCCCTTCAGATACATACACACATACAGAGAGAGAGAGAGAGAGAGAGAGAGAGAGAGAAAACATCCCAGGTAAGGACAATTTTCTCAACTTTTGGTTCGCTTCCTAACTTTACTTCCCAATGGAATCCTAGACAAACACATGTCATTCTGGGAGCAGGTTGCTCAGGCCCGACATGGCTGCTTTCCAGAAGCCACAAGCTATGACACTGAAGCACATTAGCTTGAGGGACCCTCATAGACCTCCAGTTTGTTCATTCCCAAATATTTCCTGAAAGGAGAGGGAAGACTGTCATCACAAAAGAACACAAGTAAAGCAGAATCAAGGAATATTAAAGAGCACAGGGCTAAGGGACCCAGACAGGTGACTGACTCAGAATGAGCTTTGACTGGATAGGTTTGCCTTTCCCTGACTCTGTTTCAGAGAGATCTCATTGCTGGATTGTCTTCCTCGGAGTTACTAGGGAAGAGCAGGTCCCAGTGGAGTTTCAGGGAGACTCATCATGTCAAAACTCCACTCTGTCTCATATCTCCACCTCCCAACCAACCCTTGAGAGTCAAGTGCCTTACTTCCAGGGATACCCTGAGGCTGATGTAAAATATCATGCCTTCCCATTCCCACTGCAGCACCCCTGCTTTCTGTCTTCTCTCCATATTACATTGGTTAGTGTTTCACTAATCAGTAAAATCATGTATGCTCCACATTTGAATGGTGGTTAATCCATGCCCCATGTGGACTAACAGCTTGACATGTTAATAGGACCTTTAGTACTCTTCTTTCAGGGAGGTCTGAATATGGGACTTTATCAATACAGGACTTTGTCAGTCACCTGCATCATGAAGACTAAAGACTTGAGTAGAATATATCTACCCTAGCCATCAGGGAAATACAAATCAAAACCATAATCAGATACCACCTTACACTAGGAAGAATGACAAAAATTAACGAAAGAGGAAACAACAAGTGTTGGCAAGGATGTGGAGAAAGGGGAACCCTTTACACTGTTGGTGGGAATGCAAGCTGTTACAGCCACTCTGGAAAACAGTATAGAGATTCCTAAAGATGTTGAAAATAAAGCCACCCCATGACCCAGCAATTGCACTACTAGGTATTTAACCCAAAGATACAGATGTAGTAAAAAGAATGGGCACATGCACCCCAATGTTCATAGCAGTAATGTCCATAATAGCCAAACAATGGAAGGAGCAGAGATGCCCTTCAACAGAGGAATGGATAAAGAAGATGTGGTCCATATATACAATGGAATATTACTCAGCCATCAGAAAGGATGAATACCCACCATTTGCATCAACATGGATGGAACTGGAGGGGATTATGCTAAGTGAAGTGAGTAGAGCAGAGAAAGACAATTATCATATGGTTTCACTCAAATGTGGAAAATAAGCAATAGCATGAAGGACCACAGGGGAAGGAGGGAAATCCAAAGAGGGGAGAAATCAGAGAGGAAAATGAACCTGAGAGGCTATGGACCCTGAGAAACAATCTGGGGGGTTCAGAGGGGATGGGCTGGGGGATGGGTAACAGGGTGGTGAGTTTTAAGGACGGCACATGTTGTGATGAGTACTGGATGTTATACCCAACTAATGAATCATTGAACACTACATCAAAAACTAATTGTGTACTATATAGTGGCTGACTGAACATAATTAAAAGAAAAAAAGAAAGTATCCACCCTTTTCTCTTCTTTGTTTTACTGACCAGTTATTTGTTGACATGTACACCCTGGACTTCCCCACATAACTCTTGCCCAAGGTCTGAGACAATAACATCTTAAGGCAGACACAGTCTGCCAAGAGGAGTGAGGAATAGAACAGAAGACCTGAGGTTTATCCTTCCAACCTCACTCTCCACCAAGACTTCATAACATGCCCCTGTTTCTCTTTACTTCACACAGACCTCACTATACAGCAACCCCAGGTCCACAAATTTTGGACTATGTACTTCTGTTGACTCCCTGTCTTTCAGTTGGGCAATTATGCTACTCTTCACAGCATGACATTCTTTGGGGAAAGTACATAAAAATGTACATCAATTGTGTCCTCATCTCTGACTACAGATAAAACCACTCATCCTATTATGCCATCAGGTCCCTTAGGAGCTACCTAATGTTATTTGTTAAATTTTTAAAACACAGGATTAAGGACACAATGCATTTCAATGCTTGTTGAAAGGTATTGTGGTATAGTGTTTAAAGCAAATGTGTATTTCATAAGTTCATTGAATGACATAAAAGAGCACAGATCCTAAACCTGGAGTCTGAAGGTAAGACTCTTTCTTCCCTTAATATTTACTCTCAGGTTTATTTAACACCAGTCCTAAAGTTACATCTAGGGGTTCCTGGGTGGCTTGGTAGGTTAAGTCTCTGCCTTCAGTTCAGGTCATGATCTCAGGGTCCTGGGATCAAGCCCCGCATTGGGCTCCCTGCTCAGTGGGGAGCCTGTTTTCCCCTCTCTCTGCCTGCCTCTCTGGCTACTTGTGATCTCTCTCTCTCTCCCTGCCAAACAAAGAAGTAAAATCTTTCAAAAAAATTTTTTAAATAATGTTAGAACTGATATGGCATTGCAGACTCATTGTACCTTTCTACATTTTGCTCAGAACTTTGGAGAGCTGACCAATAGAGTATTGAGTGTATTAACGAAGTAGAAAACCAGAGTAGGTGGGTTGATAAGTTAGATACAAAATTCTTCCATCATATTGATGAAGAAACTCCATTAGTTTCAATGTAAGCCAAGTAAAAACTATGAGACTGTATAACACGATATTTTGCTTCATAAGCATTTGCTTATGTTTCATCTATTTGGAAGAAAGAAGAGCCATTAGTCAGGAGACAGATACACACACACACACACACACACACACACCAGTATATGAACATATATTGATTCTAATAGAGAATAAAATAAGGAATTTTTTGGGATGCCTGGGTGGCTCAGTGGGTTAAGCCGCTGCCTTCAGCTCGGGTCATGATCTCAGGGTCCTAGGATCGAGCCCCGCATCGGGCTCTCTGCTCGGCAGGGAGCCTGCTTCCTCCTCTCTCTCTGCCTGCCTCTCTACCTACTTGTGATCTCTGTCAAATAAATAAATAAAATATTTTTTAAAAAATCAGGGTTTTTTTCACTTTTCATGCTTTCATTTGCAATGTTAAATAGAATGATGCTAGCTGTAAAGTTCCAAACACTTCAATGTTTTCTCAATTGAAAATTCTTCAACAATAAACATGTGTTACCAAAATTGTAATTATTCTAATATCATCTACCTCAAGAGGGCTACCAAAGCTGTGTTGCTGATAAAATTTTATTTTCTCCAAGAAAATGCAGTACTTGTTTCTAAATTGGAGTTTATACATTTTGACCAGTCCTCAAATAAAGATCAATATTTTTTTAGCTATCCTGGAGAAATGGGCTGATTTGTGAAATAGATAATCTATCTGCAAATTACCAGAGAGCACTTGCACACAGAGATGGAAATAAAGGCTGTGTAAATAAATAAACAATCAAACAAATAGCAGCTAGAACTTATGACTGCAAAAAGAACAACCAAATCAGGATTTGGGGTCTCCAGAAGATAGGTTCCATTTGCACTTAGACCTACTGAAAGCTGTTCTCTGTTCTTCTTTGTGCTCAGGGAGGCTCAGTGTACACCACCTGGGTTCCTCCACACTCTGGCTTCTGTTGGGTTTGGTCAACAGAAGGTGTCCACAGGGGCTTGGAGGGCAGAAGGAAAGCAAGGTCATGGAATTTGTTCCTGTCCCTTCTCCTGTCTAGGGCAGTTGTGGCAGTGGCTGTATCTTTGTAGAGCTACAACTTCTGCCACCAACCCTTCCCTCAAGGCTCCCTCTCTCCACCATTCACCAAAACACCTTCCTCCTTCAAGTGTGGTAAAGGCTTCTGTTGTTGCAGGTCCCTAGGTGCTTCAATCATTCCCCTGGGGTTCCCTAATCTTGCTCATACCTCTGTAAATAGCTCTATATGAAAAGAAGTCACCTAAAGGATGTTCTTGTCAACCACCCTCTTTGTTTCATAACAGATGAAACTCGTCAAATATTGTACAGCTACTGCAAAATTGGGATTAGAATTTAGGTCTGGACTCCCAGTCTGGGCCATGCCTTAACACACCCCTTTGCCATATTCCCAGATGGAAGAGGTCCAGAAGTCAGGGGTTAGAGTGGTAAGAGGAAAACCTATGGCACATCCATAATGAGAAAGTATGAAAGGTCACGAAGAGAGAGGTGTCATCTGTGCACGTGCATTGGTGTCAATGGGGTTATAAAGAGGGCTACACCCCTTAGAGGTAGATCGATTGCCATCTGCTCTTGAAGAAGTGCTCGTGCAGATTTGACTTCCCTTTCCACAAAGGTCAGCTCACATTCCACCTTCCTTTTGAGGCCTCCTTGGATCTGAAACCACCACACAAAATTAAATTCCCATAGAATTTATTGTTCGTAATGCTGTGAAGATCAAGTGGGACAATGCATATTGGGATGCCTTGTACAAAGTGATAGATTTACAGTGTTACTGATGACAACCATCAGTGAAAGATGAAAAACCTTGCTCCCTTGGCATGGTGTTTTTTTTTTTTTTTAAGATTTTATTTATTTATTGACAGAGATCACAAGTAGGCAGAGAGGTAGGCAGAGAGGAAGAAACAGGCTCCCTGCTGAGCAGAGAGCCCTATGCGGGGCTTGATCCCAGAACCCTGAGATGATGACCTGAGCCGAAGGCAGAAGCTTTAACCCACTGAGCCACCCAGGCGCCCCGGCATGGTGTTTTCTGACATGAAAGGAAACATGCAAACGATGTTACTATCTTAACCTATAATTAATATTTCTGAACTTTCTTCATAAGGTTCAAATGAAAAGGTTCAGTGAAGAAAGCGTAAATAAATTTGAAATGGTTGGCATCAGAATTTTGGCTTCGATGTCTGCTTATGTCTTGATGTATCAGTGGTAGATAATTTTTTTTTTACATAGCAGAGGATGAGATGGTCGCAGTAGAGTCTAAGAGCGTCTGTACAACGCACAGGGTCACAGTCTTTCTGACTGCCCAATTTGTAGAACATAACTAAAATCTTAGCTGAATTGTCCAATTTGGATGGGTTTCATCATCTCCAGCAGATTTTCAACAACCGTCTAATAAAACAGCTACCACAAAAGATGAGGATTTACTAAATCCCATTTTTCAGAGGAATCACTTGGCTCAGAGCTGGTAGAGTCAGCTGTAAGAGAGAAGGAAAACTGATCTTTCCCTGAGCTATACTTGATATAAAAGCAGCCAGAGAATACTTCGAAACTGGGCCTCACAAAGAATGTGTGGCTTCCAAAGCCTGCTAGAGGTGCCAGGATCTCTCAAAGCAATAAAACCCTAACAGTCAGCAGGAGTCAGACATCCACTTTTCCATCCGAGCTGAGGATGCCGCCAGGAGTTCAGAGAAACAGTCTGAATGGGGAAGAATGAAGCCCCAGTTGCAATGAAGTTCCATTTCCCCTCAAGAACCTCGAGAAGAACTACAAGCTGCAGAGGCAGCCAACTCAGTCCCCCCCGCCCCCAACGGACACCTGAGGAAATTCTGCTGGTTAATATTCACTGAGCAGCAGTGGATGCAACATCCTCTTCAAGGTGCTCTCAAGAAACAAGTTTCTTATGTGGAAGACACAGGTCTAGATCTCTCACATAGTGCCACTAGCCGCAGAACCACTCCAGGCCGGTCTGCAGAAAGCTCAGTCAGGCAATTCACAGAGAGCCCAGAGGAGCTGCAGCTGCTGTGGGCGCCATGTGTGCTCAGCTGCCACACAGGCAAGTGGACAAACAGACAGACGTACCATGACTCTTGTAGACAACCCTTTTGTTTTCATAAACCTAAATTTGCAGCACCGTCAGCATGTCTGGAAGAAAGCAGATAGGTATGTCCAGACACTTCTGATTTAGAAGAGACAGAAAGTAATTTGCTTTTATTTAAAGGACCACGAAGATGCAATGCTGATTCTGACCTAAACAATAAAGTGGAACAGTTTGGTTCAGAGGAGGACTTTTAGGGGAGTCAGTTTTCATTTAACTCATGTTGCTGTTATGGTCAAATGGTGGGAAGAGCTCTTTGAAGTTGGGCCACAGGCACAGGCCCTAGTCCCTGGAATACCGGCCTTAGGTTATAAGTTAAGAAAACATTTGCCTTTGGAGCAACAGAGATCAAGCAAATTTTCCAGGCTGTTAGGAGACCATTTAGCCATTTGCCTGCGGACCATATGGTAACCCTTTGTCATTTTGAGAAGGGCTAGGTCAGGGACCGGGGTGGCCTACCACCCCGACTAATTCTCCCCAGGAGCTTGATACTGTGAGAATATATCTGACCTCGGGGCTTAAGTTGACATCCGCAGATCTCAAGAAGCACTTCATAAAGGGCTTACACTGCAGGTTTTCAAGTCAGTAAACCTGTTGCCTGCACCTTTTATGTGCCACCTCTAGACTTTTGATTGGCAATAACGCTCTAAAGGGGCTATTTGGACTCTACCTGCATCTCTCCTCAGCTTGCCTGGTGGGTGAGCGCCCTCTTATACACATGTCTGTTATTGCCCTGGACAGTCTGTCTTCTGGATAAGAATCTGTTTCTTTAGGGGAATGTGTATTTAACCTTTATTGACATGCAGCATTCTCAATACGAGACTTAATGCACAGAAAAATGAAATATTTGTAGAAGATAGAAAGAAAAGGAGGAAGCGAAGGAAGAGTGAAGGGAAAATTACAGAATTATAAGTAGTAATCATTGTCACCCTCTTCACATCTTCAGTATACAACAGCAATGACCTTGCTCGCTTAATAAATATTTTCTCATGAAGGTCTCAGAGAAACTCTAAGGTATCATTATCTCTCTCCTAGTAGAGAAAACTAAGCTCAAAAGAGCTAAATTTACCTCAACTCCCAGAAAGGAAAAGTGGTAAAATCCACATCTGAAGCCAGTTTTGACTAACTCCAAGCTCTGTGTTCTTCTCTACCAAGCCCAGGAAACACAAGAGCCCAGAGAATCTGAGTAAACGTACCTGATGCCATAACTAGTTAGTGGAGAAGACTCCTGATTCTAGCAGTTAAAAACTCTTTGAAGTCAAGTGATTGGAATCATATCAAGCTTAGTTAAACCAAAATTGTGCTCTGTAAGTGTTTCACAGATCACAGGAAAAAATGACAGTATTCTAGGCCTCAGGAAACACTGCAAACTACAGATTGGAACCCTGGCTGAGAAAGACACTGGGAGCATTCATCTCACTTCTTGATTCCTCTGCACATCTGTTTCACTCCTCCTTGTAGATGAGCATTCTCTGCTTCTCAGTTCAGTGGAAAAATTGCTGTCTCACAGTCCCTGAACATAATGACTCAGACACGCCCACAGAAAAAGCCTTAGATAGTCCCAGGCTAGGGTTTATGGAAGAGCATGTGATTGCCGTAGACAGGTCTAGATGTCCACTCTGGTCCAAATGCTGCAGGCAGAGGGATAAAGTCATGAACTACTATGAGGACTGAGAGGCACTCACGGGGGTCTGTGATCCTGTGAATTCAAGGATAGGTTCAGTCCTAGATTAGGGAAAATAACAGTAAGGAGGAGAGATACTCAAAAATTATCTACTTGTATTTGTTCAAGCTTCTTACTGTCCATATTGTTTTTCAGCCCTGTGATTAAACTAAATTTAGAGCACAAATGAACACATTTTACCTTAAGGAGTTTTGCTTACAATGAAGAAAAATGGTTAAATTTTTATTACTCTATAGAAAATTTTTGAAAATGTATTGTTTTACAAAGGTTTTCAAAATCTCAAAATTCCAAATTCAAATTCAAAATTCCTGAAAAAGAGCAAACTACTGGTACAGGCAACACATATTATACCTTATCTAAAATAGAAAAAGAAAAGCAAAATATTAAATTAAAAAAGCCTCGACGCCACTGAAATTTCTGAATTATTTCTCTGGAAGTTTCAGAGAGGACCAGAGTATCAAACATTAAACACATGCTAGCATTGCCCAAATGAAAACCTTAGTTCACGTAACAACTAAGCTTTCCCAGCTAATGCATAGATTTGTCTCATTTGCAAGAATAAAATTTTCTTAGTAAGAATTATAGGTTCTTTCATACATATAGTTTTCATATATTATTTTATGTGTGTGTATATTCATTTGAAAATAAAATGAATACCCACTCTTAGGTATTTTCCCAAGAGGAATGAAAACATGTTCACACAGAGCCTTATACAGGAATGTTCCAACAGCTTTGTTCATAACACCTCAAAATGGAAATTGCCTAAATGTCTTTCCACTGGTCAACGAAAAACTAATTATGATATGTCAGACAATGGAATACTATTCAGAGTTAAAATGGAGCAAGCTACTGGTACAAGGCAACAATATAAAAGCATGTCAAATGCCTTACGCTTCATAAGTGAAGAATGCTAGGCACAAAAGGCTAACATACTGTGAGATTCTATTACAGGACAAGATTCTGGAAAAGTCAAAACTATAGGAACAAAAATCAGACCAGAGTTGGGGATTCAGAAAGGGATTGATTACAAAGAGGCATGAAGAAACTTTAGGGAAATGTTCTCTATTATGATTATGGTGAGGGATACATGTCTGTTTATATTTGTCAAAATTCATTAAACTGTGTACCACAAAATGGTGAATTCTAATGTACCTAAGTTATACCTCAGGGGTGTCTGGGTGGGTCAGTCAGTTAACTGACTCTCAGCTTTGGCTCAGGTTGTGATTTTATGAGTAGTGAGATCAAGCCCCCTCAAAGGGGTCCATGCTCAGCAGGGAGTTTGCCTGGAGATTTTCTCCTTCTGCCTCTCCCCCAGTATGTATGTTCTCTTGCACTCTTTCTCTTTCTCTCAACTAACTAAATAAATCTTTAAAAAAATTCTATCTCAGTAAATCTGACTCTTCAAAATAAAAGATATATGTATTTATGGTAGATAATGAATACAGCATACAAATGTTCTCTTAAATCCACAAAAACAGGTTTGATTTATATAACATATACTTAAAAACTTGAACTGTATTCTGTAATCTCTTGAGTATTCATTACTTTAATTAATAATAATGCTTTTTGATGCATTGGACAGTAGTAACACTGTGTTGATCAACCCATTCAAAACCTAAGTAACGTAGGAAAACATTGCAGTTTTGTTCTTCTTTATTAAAAGCCAACATGCAAATACTCACCAACACATACATACATGCGCAGGGAGCATATCAGGAAATTCCAGACAGCCCTGGTTTCATCTGACATTTAGATATCTAATTTATTATAGCACATTCTGAAAACCAAGTGCATTGCCATTTAATCAATGTGAGGTTACTGGGACCTTGTAAGATGGAAAAAATCAATTCAATCATTGACTAGGTCATCCTGGTCTTTCCTTTATAGAACATTTCTTCATTTACAATTTTCAAAGGAATAGGACTCTTAGGTACTCCAGATGATGAATTTAAAATTTAACTCAGTCTTGCAGAAAGAAGCAAGTGAAGGTAAAGAACAAAGTGAAGGAATCCAAAGATGAAGAAAATGAATTCCTATGGACAACTCCAAGGCAGGAGATGAGAATCTCATTCTTGATGAGAGACTTCAGAGTACAAAAGGTTCTTCCATTCATCAATGCTAGAAGTTGGGCCAAAACCTTTACAGCTCCCTCATGCCCTGGAGTTCAGCTGTGGTTGTTAGGCAGAAAAGCTGCCTGTGTGAGGTACTGTAAGGACGTGCACATCCTCAGTTGCAAGACAGCTGAAACCAATGGTTCCCAATGGAAGTGCACGGCATACAGGCCTACGTGATGTCTTTCCTAGCCAGGTCTGGACTTCTTACGAGCACCACTGTGCTTTTCTGCAGCCCTGGGATCACCCCAAAGTCCTATTTTTCCAGTAAGTGCTGGAGTCAGCAGAATGAACCACCTGAAGGAAAGTCCTCTGGTATAACAAGAAAGAGAAGCTGGCATGGGGTTCTAGATGCTTTGTTGGGGCTACCATCTCCTAAATGTCAAGGCCCCTCCAGGGAGGAGACACTCAAACAAGAATTGAGCATCAGGTATCCCCCCCCCAGCTCCAGCTCCCAGAGGCCCATGTGCATGCCTGTCTCTCCAAAAGGGACAGGTTGGCAACTAAGCATAGAAACAGGAGGAAAGAACCAGATATTTGTAGCATACATGCTATAGTTGTGTTTGTTGTTCTCCCTCCAAAATGGACCTTTTTTTTAAAGATTTTTTTTTTTTAATTTGACAGACAGAGATCACAGTAGGCAGAGAGGCAGGCAGGGGGGCAGGAAGCAGGCTCCTCGCTGAGCAGGAAGCCCGATGCGAGGCTCGATCCCAGGACCCTGGGATCATGACCTGAGCTGAAGGCAGAGGCTTTAACCCACTGAGCCACCCAGGCGCCCCCTAAATGCAGTTTTATGGTGTTCTTTGGTACAAAGAATTTTTTAAAAGATTATTTTATTGGCAAAGGATAGAGAAGTTCTCAAGTAAAATGCAGGGATAGGAGTAGTTTAAAATTGGACCTGACAGCAGAATGCCATATTGACCTAAGGCAGTTCTGAAGATTGCCTCTCTTTTCTTTGTCCTGGGAAGTATGGTTTTCCACTAGCTATCCTAACTCCTTTTTGGTCTATTCCATTGCATTACCTGTTCTCCAACAACCGGTATTCTCTATTTATTCATTGGTTTTTATCCCTCTTGATTTTAACCTGACTTTTACCAAATTCACTATCCTCCGTAGTCAGTGTCATGTGGTGCTTAAAAGAGGCTCCGGAGTCACATAGACCTTGGGTTGAAGCATGGCCCTACCAGTCATTGTGTGGGCAAGTAACTTACCTTCCTGCAAATTAAGAGTGCCTGGGTCATAGAGCTATTATGAGGATGTAAAAGATAGTCCATGGACGGTGTTAGGTAGTAGCAGACACATGGTAGGGACCCTGTAAAGGTTAGCTTTTTATATCCTCACTTCATCCCTTCAGCTTCTGTCTCCAGTTTCCGACCTGTAAATTATTTCTGACTCTCTGTGTTCAAATCCCTAAGAATGAAAATCAGGTTAGCATGACTGTCTTTTCAAATCACATGGCTATAAGGCTGCTCATGGATTAATGAGTCTTCAGTTGGAGATCCTCTCTAGACCCCCTCCCCAAAGCCTGGACATGAGCTTAGGTTACAAAACCTTCCTACCAAGGCAGAAGAAGCTCTGGGGGTGGTAGTTTCCTGAAGTAGAGGCAGAGTTGGTTGGTACTGATCAGCATTCTAAAGTTTGTTTATATGTGTTCCCAATATTGAACCATTGTTCCTTTATATCAGAAATGATGATGATAAATGCTTGTTATTGGTTTTTATGAATTTAGGTGGTAGTGTACATCTGCCTTTTTCTTAAGCCTACTTACTTGGAGAACTTCTGTTGTTTGATTAAGGTCATCGGCACAATAAAAATAATTATTTCAAAGATGATTCTAGAAATACAAAATAAAACTGTTTCCATTAAACTGCCTTCACAACAATCAGTCTCTACCACACACAACAATCAGTGGGTGTGGTAAACCTGAACTCTGCCTGCCATTGCCTGTGTGGTGAGCATTTTCCTGAAGGTAAATTAGCTTCACATAACAGGCAGGCATGCCAGAAAACATCCACATAAACCTACTAGAAAGGGGTTTGGGGAGATCAATTCAAATGAAATCATCTGTGTGGGGAGCTCTGTGAAGCTGATGAGTATGTTATTTACAGGCCAATTCCGTGAGGTTTGCTGGCTGAGTAATTAGGACAATAGCTGCTCTGGCCTCTTGACCCCCTCTGACTCAGCTGACACAATTCATCCACTCAGTTGAACAGACCAGTTCTCCACCTCTTCGGACCAAACACAACACCGTCTATTGCAGGGCATAATTTTATTGCCAAATTATTGTTGACTTTGGCACAATGATTTCTTTTTTCTTCATTCATTTCATTTTAAAACTACTAGGAGATATCTTTTCTAACTCAGTTGTTAAAGACAGCAAGACACCAGAGTCAGGTTCCATTGATTCAATTACCTATTTGTTTAGCAAGTATTTTCCAAGGACTGACTTATGCTAGAGCTTGTTTCAAGTACTTGAGATCATTTATGGACAAGACAAAAAAAATCCTATCTTACTAGAGCTTACCTTCCATGAAGATAGAAAATAAACAAGATAAATAAGAAAAATGTATGGTATGATGGAGAGTGTAACAAACGGCTTTTTAAAAGAGTAGCAAAGGAAACACCTTTGTTACTTTTAAGGTAGAGGGGTAGATAAAACATTCATAAGAGTAATAATCATCCCACGAGTGTCTCCCTTCTATATCCTCAAGTTCCTAAAGTAACATTGGGAAAACCGCTCACATGGACCAAGCCATCTGGACCAACCCAACAAATCCCCACTGGCCTATAATCTCAGGTAGAACAGAAGTTGGGGGTCTCAAACCAGCTAAATTCTACTGAATTTAGAGGGAGGAAATTCTACTGAAGATCAGGGGAGGAGATATGTAAGGCCACAGAGCAGATAAAAGCAAGGAAGAGATTTAGAAACTTAGTAATCAGAAGAGGAAGAATTGTCAGGCAGGTAATTGAGAATAAGGCCAGACATCAGAGCAGGCAAAGCTGGACAAAGTATCCTATTAGAAGCTCAGAGAGGGGTAGGGGTAATTGAGAACCAGATTCCCGAACAGGATCACAGTTATAGGAGACAGAAGATGGGCAAAGAGCTTGAGAAACATATTTATAACAACTCAATAAAATTAACCTCAACTCTAAATCAACATTCACTCTCAACCAGAAGCTTTGAAAAACAGCTTCTAAGGGCAGAAGTCAACTCATCCTGTCTGAGCCTGTAGGTAAAAGGAAGGGAAAGTAGCTAAGATAGTAATTATCAGAGACACTATTTAAAGTACTTCACAACCACTATTCCAGTGTAGTGTCCCAGAAAAATGGAGACAGGTCCAAATACTGAAGAGGGTCCCAGAAAGCAGTTCTAGAAATTCCCCTATAGTCGGTGAATGGATCATATAGTAGTGAGGAGGGAAAGTGTAGGGCAATGATGGAGGAGGTCTGAGAAGTGGCTGATGATGCACTGGTACTCAAACACCTCAATATATTAATATAGTTTGCCCATGGCTCAGATACTAGAACTTAAATCCAGGGCAGCTAAATCCTTAGATCCTTAACCATAAGGATCATAAATCCTTGAATCTTTAGATCTTAGCAGGGCAGCTTTAATAACAAAATATAGCTTTTCCCATTAATACCATTTTGGTCTGGTGAGGAGCACAGCATAGTTTTTAGGATACCGAGAACGAGCTAAGGTACTTGCAGGCTGTGTCTGTAGCACGTTCCTTACACATGACTCCCCAGCAGCAAAATGGGGGTGATGGCACCTACCTCCCAAGGGTGTTGTGACGATCAAAGGAAATGGGAAGGGCTTGGAGTAGTGACTGCACATAGGAATTGTGCAGGAGTCACTGGCATATAATGTTATACTGGGAGGGACCCAGGTGAGATCTCATCCAGTCCTTTGTTGTCCACATAAGAAGCTTTATGTCCGGGGATGTTGTCACTTCCTCATGGTTACCCAGTAGTTAATCACGAGCTTGGAAGAGGAACCAGGTTTCCCACTCCCAGCCGAATGTTCTTTATTCTACTTTACACGGTATCTCTTTGATTCTTTACAAATAATTACTAGTACCTTTGCCCCTCTGGCATGTTAATAAGATAGTGTTCATGTTCATAACTTTTTGCCATAGAACACATAGTAGGGAAGAGGGGAAAGTAAACATGAAATGAGGTTTTATGCAGAAAGGATAAAACTTATAGACATATGCCTCTTGAAGGGACTTAGAATGTGGCGTGCGGGGTTCTGACAACAACAGCACATGTTTCATAGAGACTGTGAACTCCTTCTTTCAAGAAGGCTCAGTCCGCATCATGCTGTCTTCGCCCATTGCCCCCACACGTATTTCCTGGTTTTTCTCTGACTTGACTCTCCAGAAGCTCAGGTAGAGGAGTGTATTCTGACAGAATACAGACCATCTTGCCTTGGGAACTGTTGGCTCTGAGTCTTCTGTGAATCTGCATTTCACAGCTGGCTGCTTCGGGAGAAAGTGTGTAAGCAGCAATGTTAGGTAGATAGACGCGGCCCCAAGAGGGCTTGCGCGAGATCGGCACCACTCCTGCCTGCTAGGCACAGCAAACTCCTTTTTAAAGAAAGCTGCCAAATATGTCACCCTACTCCGTGCTTTTCCTCTAATTATCTATGTCAGTAAATGTTTTCGTGTGTGCAGGAAGCAAAGGAAAGGAGCATCAGGTCTGGATTTTGGCCGCCCTCCCTTTCCCTCCCTCCTGCCTAATCTGTAGATCATAAATGAGCTGCTCCACTGATGGAAGTTGAGATGTGCTTCTCTGGTTCACTGGTGTGTGTGTGTGTGTGCGCGCGTGCGATTTTGCCATATACACAAACTCTTAACAGTTACTGAGGCAGCAGAATGTGTCTACCTTCCAAGAAGCAGAAGAATCAGTCACAATCTGTCAGAAAACAACTGTTTGCCAAGGAACTCTTCCAGAAGCACTAACCTTTGTTTAATATGTTATTGATTTTCTAAACTGTTAAGTATGGTTTATAATGGCAATAATCCACATGATACCACTCATTACATCAGTTAATACCTAGTTTATTAGAACATTAACTTTTGCCACAGGCAATTAACTGACAAACTGTGTGTGTGTGTGTGTGTGTGTGTGTGTGTGTAGCAGAGAGGGGCATTGTGGGGTGGAAAGAGAGAGACTTTATAATGAGAGATTTCCAAGTGAACATTACTTCAATACTTTTAAATAGCCTGTGGGAGCCCAGCAGTGGAGCCCAGAATCTTCTTGTCATTACCTTTTCTTCCCAGAAGAAACAGGCCAGTACTATGCATATATGGAGCCCCCCACTGACATTAGTAAGTTAATCCAAAATTAGCTATTGGAAATCATGTGCATAATTAATTAAATGTCACTACTCATGGCAAGATGTGTGTGGGTGTGTGCAGGGGGATTGGATTATTTGGGAGTAGGATAACGAAGATTTCTAAACAATGTAAAACATTAGTACTGCCCCATTATTGGTGCATGGTAAAGATTCATATTTATTCCTTTACAGGGAGGTAGCATGACAAAAAGAAAGTTCTTCATATTTTATTGCATCCTAAACTTAGCATATTTCCATGAAATAACACTATCTACCCTATGTATACTCGTACAGCAATTTTTTCCTAAGGCTCTTTATGAAAAATGTTTAAGATTCTCAGTAATCTATATATGAAAACGTATATGTGCCTAAAGAAGAAGCCTTGATATTTTTGGTTTTTTTTTTTTTTTTTAAGTTTTTACGTATTTAAGTAACCTCTACACCCAATGTGGAGCTTGAACTCACAATCCTGAGATCAAGAGCCATGTGCTCTTCCAACTGAGCCAGCCAGGTGCCTCTATAGTTTTGTTTTTAAAAAAGTTTAAAAACTGGTATTTAGAAGTTGACAAGACTTCCAGAATGGTGGAGTAAGGGGATTGGCAGATTTACCCGACACACAATCACACAACTGGACAAATTGTCAAAACAGTTACGTTCGAACATTGTTTGCAAATTAACCAAAGGCATATAACGATCTGAGAAGCTTGAAAAACTGCTGAATTCAGGCCTCAGGTACAAACGTCCGTCTATGGCATTTCAACTGTACCTCCTCCCTTTTTTCCCCTGCCCCCAATTAAGCTCATTCTGGATGGTGATTCTATTAAAGTGGGCAAGCCATGAGAATCAGGAGCTTTACTGCCAGTGGAAGCTGATCAGATCTGGCAACCCACATGCAGGGACAATCTGAAACAATAGGTATCTTGGAGGCAAACGATCAAGGAAGGCCAACATCACAGCTGTGTGAGTTGTGATAGTGGAGAGAATAATTTACCATACTACCCAGGATACTCACTCCTAAGTATCTACCCCAAAGATATAAACACACATATCCACACAGAGCTTAAACATAAATGTTCATAGCAGTATTGTATATGAGTCAAAAACTAAAGATAACCCAAATGTTCACCAATTGATACATGTATAAACAAAACTTGGTATTCCCAAAAAGCATATTATTCAGCAACAAAAAAGTAGTTACTGCTGCATGCTACAACAAAGATGATTCTTTGAAAAAATAACTACATGCAAGAAGCCAATACAAAAGACCATGTATTATGTAATTTCACTTATATGAAATATCCAGAAAAGATAAATCTATAGATACAGAAAACATGTTAGTCTTTGCCACGGACTGAGGGTAGGACAGTGGAGTGAATTTAACTGAGCAAATGGGACTATTTCAGATTGTGGTTAATGGTTCACAGCTCTATAATTTACTAAAAAACAACTGTACTCTTAAAATGGGTGAATTGTATGGTATGTAAGTATACCTCAAAAAAGCTCTTAAAAGTTGGTATTTTATAGAGTATGAAAATATGAGTAAAGATGTTAGCACTAACATCTAACTAACATCTAACTAACTAATGAATAATCATTAGCTCTATTATAATAATCTAGCTTCTCTTAAAGTATGAAGCATCTTGAAAAAGCATTATTAAGATTCTAAGCAAGTTTTATAAAGCAAGTGTCTTATTGCTTCATAATATACTAAAATAGAAAATTCTAAGAGCTCCATTATTTTCCTCGGTATATCTGAAGAAATTTTCCCATTCAGAAATGGTATCGTAAATAATGATAATAATAATTTCAGATGGTTATAAGAGAATATGTTCTGAAATTACAACATGTGTTATAATAAACTACATACCCCCCCCAAAAAAACCCTGCAGGAATTGCTCCATATTCCAGCTATAGAAAGAAAGAAAAAATAATGGCTAATAATTTACTTTGGCATTAGCTTGGCACTAGACAATGCTCTGAACAAAAGAATGAATACCATTTCAGATAGTATCTACCAAGGTCCTCTGAGATTAATGTAATTGTCAATTTTTAAACTAATTGAGGAAGCTGAGACCACTGTCTTTATGTTCCTTTATAGAGTTTCTTTGCTAGAGATTGATCAGAAGCTCAGTTTTATATTTTGTTAGAATAACAGCAACTCAATAAAATGGTCGTTTTGTGCTGAAAAGATTTTTCCTAAAAAGTAGGAGGTAAAATGATGGCCACTATGCTTTCTCTCTCTTTAAACTTAAAATGTCAGGAAGGCCATTTCCACCTATGAAAGTTCCATCAGAGATATGTGGGTGCATGTACATATATACATATATGCATATACACATATAATATATGCAGATACTTAAGTAAATAATACTACCCAGTGTCAGTAGAGATTTGGGAAATTTGATAATACCGTGTGTTGCTAGTGACATTGCCAAATAGAAAGCAATCTGTCAGTGTGCATCTTGAAACATGAAAATCTTCATGCCTGTGACTAGTAATTCAGTTTCAGAGAGTCTATCCAAATCTCCTGATAGTTGGGCACTGCTTGAATCAGTGCAGCCTCTTTTGGGTCCAGAGTATGTATGTGGATATGAGAAAGAATAACCAGACTCAAAGAACCTTAAAAATTTGCTCATTTCAGAGAGCCTGTCTACATCATGATAAAAGAATTAACAAGGGCTAATGGCATAAATCTCTTTTCCCCTCTGACACATTTTCCACAAAGCCCTCCCAATTGTTTCATCATTGTGTCAATCCATAACCCATATGAATTAAGAGAGATATTAGCAAAAGATCTTGGCAGAATTGAGTCTAGAATTGTAACCCTTAAGGCTAACGTAGAAACATTGTCATTTTGGGTCCCCTTTGGTAAGGTTTTATTGTTTTAAGGTTTTGGGCACCTTGTGACCTACAGTCTGTGCCAATGAGCATGTGCAGAGCCTTCATTTGGGTCCCTAAGTTTCTGATAGCTTTGTACCAAGCATATCATTTATGTCACAGGATGATAAATGCAGTTCTTCCTGTAGGCTCAGAAAGAGGCCACAAAGGCTGAGAAGAGAACAATAGTTGCCTGGTAACCACTTGATCTAAGCCAAGGGGCTGGCTCATCTATGCAGGATTTGCAAAGCGGGTGGCCCAATGCTGAGTGTTACACAATTAACAGATCACCTATCTCCTTTCAGATAAGAGGGTGAGATTAAAAAGTCAAGACAGTTAATTTCATTTTTGTTGGCTTGTTTTGGTATTATTTTGCTTTATAGTTCTTACTCAAGTATTACATTCAAAAGAGAAGTGCATTTATTGTTAAGAGTTCAGCTCAATAAAATCTTATGAAACTAAATTTGCGCAGAACGCCAGCACCAGATCAGGGAACAGAATATTACCAGTGCCACAATTCCTCCTTCAAGCTTCTTCCAGCCAATCTCCTCACCATTCTTGACTGTTATCATAACATAGAGTAACCTGACCTATGTTGAGGATTTTATATAGTGTCATACAGTATATATACTTTTGTGCCTGGCTTCATCTGCTCAATATTGTGTTTTTGATATATTTGTGTGTTTTGTTGTGTATGTATGTAGAACATAAATCTTCTATGAATATGCTTTTGTCGAACATATGCTTGCTTGTCTGCTAGATATATGCCTCAAGAGTGGAATTGCTAGGTCACAGAGATTAGACATGTTTGGCTAGAGTATATAATGCCAAAGCATTTTCTAGTTATTACACCAATTTATACTTCTACCAGTAGTATATGAGAGTTCCAGGGGCTCCCCATCTTTACTAACCCTTGGTATTTTCTTTTTCATTTTACCCATGCTGGTGGGAATGTAGGGGAGGGTAGTGGTGAGAGGATTTATTTCAAGAAATATTTAATTGTGCTGTGCTTCACCTTCCCTCAACTTAAGTGATAGGAGCTTTGAGATCGATAAGAAAATCTTTAAGTGTGTTTGCAAGAGCTCAAGGAACGAGAGGAAAAGCTCTGACTCCTGCCTACTAGTTCTAAAGGCAAGCTCTCTGGCTGGTACTGTCCCTCACTCTGCTGGCAGAGTGGAGAGGGTTGCCCCGGGAGCCAGCTCCTCTTTCAACCAAGGTTGAGGAGAGGTGCAGTTTCCTGGAGACCAAACATGAACTTGAAAAAAGGGATCCAATCTGGGTTTATCAGTATTTACTCTGACCTGGGTGATCGATTGGAAATACGTAGGGACCCCAGTTATAAAGAGCTAAAAGCCCAGAGGCCAAGGGTGAGTTTGGATATAGCCAACCAGACAAAAAGCATTCCTCCCACCAAGGAGTTGCAGTGGGAGGTCTCCAATAGGAAAATTGCTAAGAACCCTGTAAATGCACCCCTTAGGAAGGAAAGACTATCGCCAAAGTGCCCCAACACCAGATTCCAACTGGTCTAGCCACTTAAGCTCCAGTCCTTTTCACCATTGCCCTGGGGTCAGCCATATAGTAATCAACAAACAATGAAGATAAGATAAGACACTGATAGTTCTGTCCTTTCCTGTTAGGAGCTTCCAATACTCAAGAAGCTCTGTGCTCAGGAGGGAGAAAACTTAACTCTGAATAAGTTTGGCAATTGAAATACCACTACTATACCACTAGACTGGAGTTGAGTCATTATGAGATGATATTGAACTTGTCAGTGCTTTAAAGAGATTAATTTTTTTATTGTTTAGGAGGGACTGGAAAAACTAGAAGTCATGTCAGAAATTTTATCCAGGGGAAAGGAGAAAACTGGCCCACAGTAAGACTGAAAAGGAGGATGAGAAAGAATATGAAAAAATTTCATACTATAGAGGTGATTGACTCAGTGTCTAAAAAATAAAAAAACTCTGATAATCTCAGTGTTACTTTACCCTATGATATTCAGTTGTTCACAGATACAGTTCACAGGCATGCCGTAAGTAGCAAACTATTTGAAGTTCATGCGAAAGTTGCTGTAGCACATGTAGAAACAAATCAACTTCAATACTATCTAATCATGTGCCTCAGAAAAGGAAAAATCTTTCAACAGAAGATGTAAGATTGGTAGGTCTGAGTGACCATAGTCTCTACTTCTCAGTGGACAGTGATAACTTCATGCCTATGCATTAACCTTCTAGAAATTTCTATGGAATCTTTCTTAATTTAAATTTCTTGGAATCTTGCTCTGAAGACAGGTCCACTGACTTGTCCTGACAGCTCCTGGGACAGTAACAGTTCTGCTCCAATTGCAACAGCAACATCTGTGACCAACACTCAGGCTAGTGAAGTTTCTGTACCACAAGTAAATGTGAGTGAAATTTCAGGGTGTACATCGAGTATAAACATGTCTCAAAGTGCCACACAACCAACCATTTCTCCATGACCAAAGCCTACTGTCCCTAGAGTCCAGTCTTCAACATGCCTTGTAAACCAACCACCTATACCTTCAGGAATATAGCAGCAAAATAACCTATTCCTGTAGTAGGAGTCAAGAGGACATCCTTACCAAATAAAATAGAGTGTCTCAAGAAAACCAAACAGAAGGGAATAAAACAAGTAAAGAAGCTAACAGTCTTGTTTTGAATGGACATGAGAAAACAGAAATAAATGAACAACTTTATATGAAGAAAATTACAACTCAACTAGAAACTAAGGGGCTTCTCTGTTAGCCCCTCACAAAACACCTAATATGGACCTTTCCAATATCCTTGCTCAGTCTGCAAATCCTATTCTTACTATCAAAGTTTCAATAAAACTGAGATTTACCTGTCAACAACTTCAGGGATCCATAAACAGTATCTGCCAACTCAATCTCTTGTCTTCAAGTGCTAAAAAAAAAAAAAAAAAAAAAAAAGGAGAATAAAAATAAAGGAGAATAGGGGCGCCTGGGTGGCTCAGTGGGTTGAAGCCTCTGCCTTCGTCTCAGGTCATGATCCCAGGGTCCTGGGATAGAGCCCCTCATTGGGCTCTCTGCTCGGTGGGGAGCCTGCTTCCTCCTTATCTCTGCCTGCTTCTCTGCCTACTTGTGATCTCTGTCTGTCTGATAAATAAATAAAATCTTAAAAAAAAAATAAAGGAGAATAGAGTGGATAAGGTTAACATGACTGAAAGAAATGGTTTAGATTTACTTGGTGACCTCACTTCCTGGGATAATCCACATTTGTTCAGAAGTCCTAATTAGTAAGTGCAGAGGTAGGAGTGTTATTATTAATTTGCTAACAACAGTCCATGAAGGATGTCAGATATTGAGAAACTTACTCTTTCTTCATCAGGGCAAATAAAACAGATTTTTCCAAACATGTTTTATGAATCCTCCATTGGGCTTATTCTATCATATTTGCACTTTTCATGCTTAACTGCAATGATTCAAACTCTTCCTCTTTTTTAAATTTTTTAAAAGATTTTATTTATTTGATAGTCAGAGATCACAAGTAGGTAGAAAGGCAGGCGGGGGGGGACAGGTGCGGGAAGCAGGCTCCTTGCGGAGCAGAGCCCAATGCAAGGCTAGATCCCAGGACCCTGAGATCATGACCTGAGCTGAAGGCAGTGGCTTAACACACTGAGCCACCCAGGCACCCCATCTTTTTAAAAATTTTTAAAAGATTTTATTTATTTATTTGAAGCAGAGAGAGAGATGGGACAAGGGGGGGGGGGGGGGGAGAGGGGGAGAGGGAGAAGCACATTCCCAGCCAAGCAGGAGCCCGGTGTGGGGCTTAATCCCAGGACCCTGAGACCATGACCTGAGATCATGACCTAAGCTGAAGGCAGACACTTAACCAACTGAGCCACCCAGGTGCCCCTTCCTCTCTCTGTCTAAAGTAATGTTCCAAAGTTGAAGTATAGTCTTACCACCCTTAGGAGATATACTGAGGCTTTCTTTTCACCATTAGTTTATGCTATCTAGTAGACACTATTTCTTCTTCCCGCATTTTCATTCTCTGTAGTCACTTTGCCTTCCCTCCCACTCTCTAAGAAAATATTGTTACACTAACAGGTATAATGTTTTGTGTTTTGTATGGTGTTTTGTGTAGCTATGGATTTAGATTGAAACTTCCCCAGCATGGATTTCAGTTTTGTCATTTTGTGACACAATGGGGAAAATTCAGCTTATTAAACATTTTGCAGAATTGCACCCAAACTTTGCCAAGCAGGAAAGTTGGACGTTTTCTTTGTAGTGACTTTTTGATTCTAGTTTTCATAACCTAGAGATCAGACTGTTGCTTTCACATGATACATGTAGTATCTCATGAGTGGACTTTGAGTTTGTTTTGCCTTGAAATATCTAGACTCCTTTTATTTTTTAAGAGCTATATTGTAAACAGAATTAAAAACACATTTTTAACATAACAAACTTAGAGAACGAAGGGAGGAAAGAAAGAAAAAAAGAAAGAGACGGCAGGAAGGAGGGAGAGGAGAAAAGGGAGGAAGAAACAGGAGCAACAACCAATACCAAGCTTACAGAGAAAAATTCAGGGATGAAATATGCTAAATGTTCAGGATTAAAGAAACTGGGATTGGGAATATATTTAACTATGCTCAGTATTTGTAATTTTCTGTGACAAAAGTATAATTTTCTAATGTTAAGAACATAAAAATACCAGCTGGAGCTGTTCATTTAGAACAAACATTAGAGATTTAGAGCTAGAGATTTAGGTTTTATTATAAATGGTTAGATAAATTTAATGATAAGCTTTATTATCTATACATTTAGGAGTTATCTTGGGAAATCATTTATAATACTTCTACTAGATATATTTTGATACAGGTAATATATACTATATATATGCATGCATAGATATGTGTATATCTCTATCTCTATTGAGTGTGTATGTATGTATATGTGTACAATTAAAAAACATTTTATTGTCTAGCTCATTACATACATATAATACTTTTTAAGTTACAGTTACAAAACGTTATAACAGATATACAAAGCTGTCTTCCTAGATCCTGGAAAACTGTAAAGCATTAGGAACAAATAGGTCTTTTTTTGTTTTCATGTGGTTTCAATGGACTTATGGCCTATTTTATGGCAGAGATGACACAGTGTTAACAGAATTATTAAATAATTCCTAGAAAACATTTCTAACATCAATATCTGAAGCTTGTTTTTAATAAGTTATATTTGTAGCCCTTGGTCAACTATATGATGTCCTTAAGCTTAACAACCCTAAGCTCTTTGTTAGAAACACAGTCTAGGGCCTTTAAAAAAAATCTAGGTAATATTGGTCTCAGATCCTTGTAGATAGTCCAATATCCCATCAAGGAGTTTTGTAAATTCCTGGTAGGGGTGTTAGAGAAGAGTTAATTCTTATCCTCTACTCTGTGTCTCAGGAGTGTTCCTTTTCTTCCATCCTAAGGGAAAACTTAATATGAGACATACACTCTACTCCATGAGGGCCCAAGCCAAATGTGAATAGAATATGATTCTAAACAGCATTCTACTGAAAAATGTATAAACATGGTATATCAAGTAAATTTAAATTGCATGTTGGATATGCTTATCCTTCAAATCCATTGATCACCTTGGTATAGGAGATTTCTCCCATATTCCATGGCCCCAAATAGCACTCTGTCCTCTTGACATTCCCTGAATTCCTCTATTCATCAATTAAACCATTTTCCCCTAATGACACTATTTTCTTACTCCGTTATAGAAAAGATTTCAGAGATTAATATCAGTATCTATAGCAACCATTTATAACCACCTGAATAAGAAAAATAGCAAAACAAAGCCATATGGACAGGAGATCCTCAGAAGGGGAGAAATATATATTTATTTTTAACAGATCCATTGACTGAATTTATCCTGTCCATTTAAAGGAGACTTGAGACAGCATTAATTCATCTGTTTTGAGAAATGCTGGCACTGCACTCGGTTCTAAGGATACTGTGTTGAGTGAAACAGATAAAGCCCATGCACAGACATATTGACTTGTCTGGAGGGAATACACTATCACGTAAGTAGACACAGAGAAGAGCCATGAGGAGTGCTGTATAAAGTGTAAATTTATATTGCTAAAGTATACAAGGAACCTAATTTCAACTGAAGACTCAAGGAAGGCCTCTCTGAAAAGTAATAATGTGCAGCATGTCCTCAAGGATGAGAAGAAGCCAAGTATCGAAAGGGCAAGGAGAAAGATGAACAAAGTCCTTAAGGTGAGACCTTTGAGTGTTGGAGGGAATGAAAGGAGGCCCAGAAGGAGTAGCACAGACAGGGCATTGGCACGGCAATGGAGTGAGTGCAAAGAGCGTGTAGAGGAAGGCAAAGGTCCGCTCCCAAAGGATTCAAAATAGTATTTTAGGTATAATGGGAAATCCTTGAAAAGTTCTGGGGAGGACTTAACATGGTCCACTTGACATTTTAAGGAGATCACTCTAGTTTATGAAGAACAGATCCAAGAACAAAAGGGGATGGCATTTACTTTCATAAATCTATAAGATGTTATGATTGGGGACATATCATACAAATTAGATCTAAGACCTTTTTTGGAAAGGGTCTATGTAAACATACATAGCCATTTCTTTAGAGACTAAAGTCTAAAAAATTATATGGCTCTCCATTTGGATTTGGATGGCCAGATTGTTTTATCATCTGATGTAGCACTGCTTGGGCAACTTAGAATTTCAGCACTGTGTGAGCTAAAACTGGTGAAGTTAAATGTTTAGATGAGGATTCTCTATCTCTTTCACTTCCAGGTAGGGACAGGAAAGTAGAGCTTCAACTTAGTCTTTTTGCTATTTTATCTATCTACCTATCTAGTTGCCTAAATAAATAGGTAGGTAGGTAGGTCGATATAGATGCAGGTAATTAAAAGCTCTCATTTACTAAGAACCTACTCTGAGTTGGGCTTCTTGTATACATTACCTCTAATGCTGACAAGACTGTGCTCATTTTACAGATGAGAGAATGGAGATTCAGAAATGTTAATTCACTTGCCCAAGGCCACACAGCTATTATGTAGCCCTGCTTGTAGTAGACCTACGTAGACCGACTACACAATACGGACGGTTCCAAAATCTATTAACTTCTCCCCTCTATTCTGCTGCTTCCACATGCATTATTCTTTCTGAGCAGAGAAAGTAAATCCGGCAGAAGAAAGAACTGCTGAACTTCCCCCTTTTATCCCTCTAACAACACAAATATTTCCTCCCTAAAGTGATTTTAAATGGAAATTGGAGAGCTAAGATTTATTATGTAACAGTACATAATTTAAAGGAATAAACAATTATCTGGTTCACTTGAATTTTATTTGACTTATTCCTTCAGACAGACACTCACTGCTTTTAGTGTGGCTGACAGAATACATGTGGAAATAAGGAATCATCGGCTTGTGATGATCACTTCACACAGATCACGGGCAAATATGTGTTCTTTACAGATCACGGGCAAATATGTGTTCTCAAAGATGCACAGATTCATACGGAAGCGAGAAAAACAAAAACCAGTACTGAAGGCCCTGTTGTCTAAATAAAAGAATAGTATCACAAAAACAAGAGGCAGCAAGGCTTCTTTGATCAATTGTCTACCGGGGATACTGTCAGCAATATTCAGGTTCAACCCTCTTTTTCTTATCAGAATGTTCGTCTGGCAGTGTTCTTGCGGATTATCTATTTCTGCTGAATAACTTGCAGCAGGGCTGCTAATCAAGAGAGAAAAGAAGCTGCCTTTGGTGATGAAAATTGCTTTCCAGTGACTGATTGTGCTAATCAATCTTCTACAAGGGAAATCAGGAGTAAAAGATGGCCAATAATTGCAAAACACTGCTGCATCCATGAAGAAAAATAACTGACGCACAAAGCCCAGAAAAGCAACTCTTGGGAAAATGTTGCAGAGTTGGCTATTTAAAACACACATACGTTGGAAAGCAGTTTTTCACAGTTTTAGCCTTCTATGTAATATGTAGGTAAGGACTGTGCCTACTTTACTCTGGCATTAGAGAATCTGATGGCACTTCATAATTGGAGGGTAATCTGGGATTTTTCATTTGGAATCTGAAAACTGATTGAAAGTTATAAAACTTATCAAGACTGTTGATGCAGGGATGACGTTTAGCCTCTGATCATAACTTCTTGTGTGTGATAATTACAACTGAATTAAGGGCAGAAAATCTCTTTCTAATGATTCCCAGCTGTCAGTGCAACTCAATTAATGATCCTTAGTGGTTCAGTCCATTTGTTTAGAGTTTGCTCACAAGTTCCTTGTGATATTAAGTATAAAATTGGATATAATGTTGATTCTATATCTAGTTTTATGCAGACATTGTAAAGTAGAAACTAAAACTTATATTCCTCCCATTAAAAAACAGAATTATTTTTCCAATCTGGTGTGCATTTAGAGCAATTTTTTAAGACTCTGCATAACTTAAGAGTCAACTACATAAGAGATCTAGAATCATACATGTTGAGTAAAATATGTGAGATAATGCCTGAAATTTGAAAAATCCGTTTTGGCTGCTTAGAATCACATATCGAGTTTCTTCAGATCTAAAACAGCATCAATTGTAAGGCTCACTAAAACAATTGAAGAAGAAATAGATCACAATCTAAATTAATATATATTGCTTTAATTTAAAGCAATTTGTAAGTTGCTTTAGCATGATCTAGTCATACAAGCATTTTGCTTTGAAGTTTTCTATTTCCAAGAGATTTGGAAATTTCTCTTGCCTAAAGTGACATCTCTTGGAGTATATGAGGTAATTCCAAAAGAATGTAACAAAACCTACAACAGCAACGTCTACTCATGATGGGACTCTCTCTTCCGTCTCATGAAGCATTTTTATATTTCTTTGCACAAAACCATGAAATGGTGTTCACTCCCCCAATGATAAATATTTTCTTTAATAGCATTAAATTTGCACCCCAGTGCTGTATTTTCATGGCCAAATAATTCTATATTCCAAAATGCATGATATTATAATTACTGATAAAAGTGTAAAGCAATGAAACTCAACATGTTTGTTTAGTAACATAACTCAGCTGAAATGGTATTAAAAGCAATGACTAAGAGTGCATATGAGCAGGCAACAACAAATACAACATAGTTGGTACCTGGACAATGACAACTGGAAGATACAGACATGTCCTGATTTCAGAGAAGTTAAAATGTGGAAAATGTGCATCTTAGAATTGGGAAATACATTAATATTGCAAGGTGAAACTTTCAAGATAATGATTTTCAATTCCCTCATTTTCCACGGTAGGTCCATAAGGCCCAATGAATTAAGAAAGCCATTTCAGATGGTGGTATAAACTAGGTAAGACAGTTTATATTCTATTAATTCATGTTTTTCCTGATCCCCTTTTGAATGATTTGTTACTTTGTGATATTCTTATTTTCTTGGGCTTAAGGCTGTTACTTGATTGAAGACTGATTTAACTCGTCCTATTGATGACTGATGATTGAATACACTATATAGGTTGCTTCTATGCTCTATTAAGTGAACTTACTTGGTAATATAGGATGTTCTTAATCTATGTAATTCAATATTTTATTTAGGTTCTAGCAACTAAAAGATAAAATTACTATCCCTGATTAATCTTTCCCAAAATATTTTCATTCTGCCAAATTAAAGGTCTTTCTTTTGTTTGCTGCACCACTTCTAGACATTTCTATCCAATTTTTGGGGGGGGGGGCGGTGAAGAGATGGAAGGGCAGAGGGAGAGGGAGAGAGAGAACTTAAATTGTCCATGGAGCCCAACTCGGGGCTCAATCTCACAATCATGACCTGATCCGAAATCACAAGTAAGCTGCTTAACCAACTGAACCACCCAGGCGCCACTCCATCCAATTTTTGAGGCTTTTCATAACTTAGCCTCATCTAAATCACTCAATTTTATTTCCCTCTACTTGAAGCCATATTACCCTGATTTTTATTTTTGTCATTATCAACACTGTTACAATGTTACAAGGCAGTGCATTTGACAGAACCAAAAAAGGAGGATCTGGAATCAACATAACACTGGCAATGGGGCTTATATTAGTTTTAACTTCCTCATCTGGTATTAAAAGTTCTCTCTAAAGTTGGCTTTAATGGGTGTGCAGGAGAGTATCATACGATCAGGTGTATGTGAAGGCATTCTCAAGCAGAATATCACCTTTTCCATTCTTTTCTCATGACACTATATTCTGTCAGTAACGAAGCTTCTTCCTAAAACAAAAAAGCAAACTTAAAATCCATTAAATAAGGCATCACTGAATACCTTAAAATTATTAGTGTATAACAGATGGCTCATACTCAGTTCTGGTTATTCTGTCCCCCACATATTTACTCTGAAAAAAAAAAAAAAGCTCAAAAAATTCTAAAGGACTAACTCAATATGAAAATAAGAAACTTCATTATAGGGGCACCAGGGTGGCTCAGTGGGTTAAGACCTCTGCCTTCAGCTCAGGTCATGATCCCAGGGTCCTGGGATGAAGCCCCACATCGGGCTCTCTGCTCAGCAGGGAGCCTGCTTCCTCCTCTCTCTCTCTGCCCGCCTCTCTGCCTACTTGTGATCTGTCAAATGGATAAATAAAATCTTAAAAAAAAAAGTAACTTCATTATAAAAGTAGACTTAACTAGTACCTGAATATGTTTGTCATCATTCAGAAAGTATTCTGGATTAGCAGAAGTATGTTTAGCTATGGATCAAAGAACTAAGGAATTACAGAGTGTCTGAGTTGGTTTATGATAGCTGATAATTTCCTTTCACCTTTTCTCTTCTTCTCTAACTTGTTAAACTGAAGTCCTAAGGACAATTCTTCACCTGAAAGCCATGACCACTTTGCCATTAACATTAGTCAACAAGATATATGATATAAACTCTTTATCATATTTCCATTTCAAATAAAATTATACTACCCTAGATTATATAGATATGATTTAATCACAATTTTTAACATAATGAAACATACACATGTAGAGCATTATATACAGCACCGTACAGATATAAAATTTTAGATTATGAGCACAGGATTTAGGTTGCAAATTAAGGTTGCAGAAATCAAGTACTGTATCAGAAAATAAATATTTAGAAACAGATAATTTAATTAATATGATGGAATACAACCATTAGAAATTGTGGCTTCAAGTAATTTCTCACTATATAAGAAAAGTTAACCTTAAGTTTTTAAAAGCATATCATGTGATAAAACTAATGTGATCCTAGTTAAAATCTATACATATTCTATGTAGCTACCAATATATATTTATCTGTGTATTAATATTTAGAACATATATATCCAAATGTAAAATGAGAACAGTGATTGATATGAGCAATGACATTATAAAATATTAGTCTAATCAATTAAAATAGGATTACTTTGATGTTTTACGATGTTCATTTTATGTTTTTGTTCTTTATTTCTAATATAGAGCATTCATATTTTATGGAAAATTTATTTATAATACAATATGAAAATATCCCATTATGCCTACTGAGAAAAAAAGAATCTACTAATAGGCCAGGATATTGCAAATTGCATGATAATGTTAAATTACTTTGGTTATCATAAAAAAAATCAATGGTCATATCTATAGAACTGATAGATCCTTAATCTGACAAATCTATATAACCCCTGCCTACAGTGAGTAAAATAATAGGTAACAGGATTGCTTTAAGAATTAAATGCAATAGGGACACCTGGGTGGCTCAGTCCATTAAGCAACTGCCTTCAGTTCAGGTCGTGATCCCAGGCCCCATGCTGCATTGTCATTGGGCTCCCTGCTCAGCAGGGAGACTACTTCTCCCTCTCCCCCTGCCTGCTGCTCCCTCAGCTTGTGCTCTCTCTCTGTCAAATAAATAAATAGATAAATAAAAAAATAAAAAAATAAATAAATAAAATCTTAAACAAAATGGAAGTAAATGCAATAATGTATGTAAAGTACCTAGTGTACTTCCTAGAAATTAGTAAGCATTCAATAACAATGGTTAAATTTTTCATAATAAAAATGCGTTATTTGGGGGCACTTGAGTGGCTCAGTGGGTTAAGCCTCTTCCTTCGGCTCAGGTCATGATCTCAGGGTCCTGGGATCGAGTCCCGCATCGGGCTCTCTGCTCAGCGGGGAGCCTGCTTCCCCCTCTCTCTCTGCCTGCCTCTCTGCCTACTTGTGATCTCCCTCTCTCTGTCAAATAAATAAAAAAATAAAATAAAATCTTAAAAAAAATTTTAAAAATGTTATTTTGGATGTTTTTACTGAATAAAATCATATCAGCAAATATATGTGTTTTAATAAAAATATGACAAATTAGTTAAATAATGTTAAACCAAGAACTGAGGGATTCATTATACCATATAATAATCAAACAGAACTTGTGCTTATAAATACTTTAAAGTTTCATACATATTTCACCAATCAGTTGGTTCTGGGCCTATCTGATGCTGTGTTAAATGATAGCTTTTCCAAATCATAGGTATCTACCTTGAGGAATTAATTTATAATTATATTAATCCAGAATGAATGTCCTGTAAACTTCACTTCAATTCTCCATACTTCTTATTTTGCCAGCCATGTCTACAACTTTTGAACAATTAGGGAAGAAAACTATGACCTTCCTATTAAAATAAAACACCCAATAGTAATGGAATGAGAATTTCCCAGAGGGCAATTATGACTGTACCTCAAAACCCCAAAATATTTCCTGAAATTCATTCTGTTTCTTGCTTGTTACTATACAGACCACCATCTTGGTTGAGGGTTGAAATGGAGGTTGGAAGAGAGACAAGTAGAGAAACTCCTGAATAGCTACAAAAATCTCTAAACATCTCACAGCACTATTGACTTTATTTAAGGTTAAAGTAGTGGTTTCAGTTGGACATTTTCAAAAAATTCAATTAACATGGAGCTGTTCCAGATGAAGCAGAATTCAGGAATCTTAAAGCTTACCTTCTCAAAGAGGGTCTTTGGAACCCCTTGATTTTTCCACTGAAAGGGGCTTTAAAAGACCTGAGTTAGAGAATATCAAAGGGAAATAAACACAGAGGAAAATATGAACCTAGATCATCTGATTCATAAGGTGCGATTTTCAGTTTTCAGTTTGAGGAATTCTACAGAGAAGCCTTTCTGTGAAACTCATAGTATATTTCCATGAAGTCTTTACTTGTGTTAGAAAATATCTGTCATGAAAAAGAGGCCATACATACAAAATTCTATATTCCTGAAGATCTAAACTCAACAAAGCACAGTTCAAAATGAGGCTCTTTTGTTCAGTCTCGCCCAAATTTGACTTTACTTCCAGCTTCTCCTTGGTGTGAAAATACCAAAGTAGTTGATGCTATCAGGACCTATTAATTTGAATATTTCCAACTTAACTGATCATCACCAGAAGATGGCATAAATACACTAAATAAGAATGTGAATAAGTATTTAGAGACCCTTTCTTTGTTAAAGAATACAAAGGATGTTTTAAAATTATACTGCATAAAAAAATAGAAAATAAAATTAGAGTGAATAATTCAACTTTAATTTTTTCCTTATGTATTATATTCTCACAGACTTCTTTATTGTGGAGACTGTATCATAAAACATGCAAGCATGTTCTTTTCATATATACTAATGTCAGTAACTAGAATTTTTAAAAGGTAAAAATCTGTTTCAGTCCAGAGTCAAATCTAAAAAAAGTAAAATCCTTATTTCAGTTGATATTTTTCAATATGAAATATCTATTTTTCTTGCCACTTTAAGGGAAATAAACATTGACAAATGTTATTAACATTCAATGAATGATTAATAGCATTGCCTTTTCCATAATAATTTATTATAAGAAATGTTTTATCATTTTCAAGAGACACGTAAATAATTCTATGCAATGCCATTTATAAATGCTTTATAATAGGTTGATGGAACATTATTTAGAACCTGTTACAAACATGAAAAAGGTAAAAACAAGTCTCCTAATGACTAAATCTTAAAAGTCTGTGTTGTCATTAATCAAGTTTCTTAAATCATTTCTAAATGTTACCTCAATTTAAAATGCAACTGCCATTTCTTATTCAGTTGTTCCCTCAAGTAGGGATAGAACAAATCTATAGCACTCAACCTGGAGTAACCACCATGGCTTAGAATTGTTAGGTGCAGTAGCAGCAGAAAGTTCCAGAGAATTACCTGTCATCAAAGCCTAGAATATTCTGATATTAATTTTAGACAGATGTTAAGTAAGGGAGGTGGTACAAACAAGTTTATGACAGATGTTTTTTAGGTAAACCTTTTAAACTAATTTACCGATAACTAGACCTTGCTTAGAAGTGAATGCCACCTGCATCGCCTGGGTGGCTCAGCTAGTGAAGCGTCTGACTCTTGGTTTCAGCTTATGTCATGATCTCAGGTTCATGAGATCGAGCACCTCCTCAGGCTCCATGTTCAGCGGAGAGTCTGCTGGAGATTCTCTCTCTCTCTCTCTCTCTCTCTCTCGCTCTGCCCCTCCCCCTACTCACGTGTGCACGCTCTCTCTCTCTTTTAAGTAAGGAAATAAATTTATTTTAAAGGACTCACATTTAGGTAAAATAGAAAAATATATTTTACATATGTCTAGTAAAAGAAAGAAACCAAAATTAAAAAAATAAAATAATCATGAAATTCCTACAGGGCTACAATGAATGCCAGTCCATAATTGCACAAAATTTCACAAAAGAAATTTCACCGTAAAAGGTCTATTTAAGGACGCCTGGGCGGCTCACTGGGTTAAAGCCTCTGCCTTCAGCTCAGGTCATGATCTCAGGGCCGTGTGATCGAGCCCTGAATCAGGCTATCCGCTCAGCGGGGAGGTTGCTCCCCGGCTCCGCCCCCCCACCCCGCCGCCCTCTGTCTGCCTCTCTACCTACTTGTGGTCTCTGTCTGCCAAATAAATAAATAAAATCTTTTAAAGAAAAGGTCTGTTTAATTCTGTCATTGTTTTGTAAATAGGAAAGAGTTGTTCAGCTAATGTCTTCTTCACACCTTGTGTGTTCTCACTTGGTTATCTCTGCACCACTGATTTTTTTAAAAAAATATTTTATTTATTTACTCATTTGACAGAGAGAGAGTGAGCGCAAGAAGGGGGAGCAGCAGAGGGAGAGGGAGAAGCAGGCTTCCCACTGAGCAGAGAGTCTGATGTGGGGCTCCATCCCAGGACCCTGGGATCATGACCTGAGGTGAAGGCAGATGCCCAACCACCTGGACCACCCAGGCACCCCTTCACTAATCTTTTTCTTGTCACCACCACCCTCCCTGTTGTGACTTGTTCTCCCTGCTTTCTGCTCCTTTCCTCTCCATGTCATCTTATACACTTCTGCAGGATCCCTTGTCCTAAATGTTACACTGGTCATACCACCCCTTCAGGGACTTGTCCTTTACATTAGTATTTCTCATCCAAGATCCTCAGAACACATAGGTATCTGGACACATTACATGCTGTTTGATGAGGGGGAAACAGTAATCTGTGATTAAATACACCTGAAAAATATAGGGTAAACAGAATAAAGTTAATTTCTCTACTTCTCATAACCTTTGATGTCCCAAAAACTCAGTGTGAATTTCCAGGTTAGAGCTAAGATATGAAGCACTTCTCAAATTTATTTCTACATCAAAATCATTTGCTGCAGAACATCCTCCAACATCTTCTAAGACACTTGAGAACACTTTGAGATACTGGTTGACAGTATAATTACTCAATTCTAAATCTGATATTCTATGAACTTCACAGTAGGGCCCTATATTAGTTTCCTAGGATTGCCATAACAAAGTACCATAAACCAAATCCTTAAAACAACAGAAATTTATTGTCTCACAATTCTAAATGCTTAAAGTCCAAAACCAAGTTATCAGCAGGGCCATGCCCTGAGGTCACATGCTGAGGTTCTAGATGGTCATGAATTTTTTTAAAGATTTTATTTATTTGATAGAGAGAGAGAGCACACATGCATGAACAGGGATGAGAGGGAGAAGTAGGCTCCCTGCTGAGCAGGAAGTCCCATTCAGAGCTCTATCCAGGACTCCAGGATCATGACCTGAGCCAAAGGTAGATGCTCAACTGACTGAGCCACCCAGGCACCCTCACATGGTCATGGATTTTGAGGGTACACTATTCACCCTAGTACAGGCACCAACCATCTTTGTAATATTTCTCTCACTACTATTTTAGTGTTTCCTGTGTTTAAACCAATAATGTTTAGTTACTGCCCCCTATAATATACCCTGGACTTTTTCCCTTGGCAGTCCAGACTTAGAGACAGTGTGCGAAGATCAGTTACCCTTGAGGCAGATGTTATACGTTGGCTCACTCAACAGCTTTATCAACCTATTCTTCACTTTCCTCTACTCTTAAATCTAGACAGGAAAATACTCGACTTCCCAGCCGCTCTTGCACCTAGAGGAGGCCATACAACAAGTCTCACACCAAAGTCCTTGAGGAAGATTATTATCAAAAAATAAAAATGCAAATGATCATGAGGAGAAAAACATTTTCCTTGTTCTTTTATATTTTTCCTGTCTTCCTACCTGGAAAATGGGGAGACATGATGAGTAGAAGTCCAGCGGCCACCTTGTGACCATGAGGGTGAAAGCCATACACACCACATGTGGTAAGGCAGGAAAATCAAAGGAATGTGAGTGCTTGAAAAGAATATGGAGTCTCCTGGGATGCCTAGGTGGCTCAGTCAGTTATAAGTGTCTGCCTTTGGCTCAGGTCATGATTCCAGGGTCCTGGGATTGCACCTAGAATCAGCCTCTATACTCAGCAGGGAGTCTGCTTCTCCCTTTGTCTTCTCTCTCTCTGACAAATAAATAAATAAAATCTTCAAGAGAGAATGTATTAAAAATTTAAAAAGACTAGGGAGCCTCCTAATACTGTGGATTGCCTATTCCTAGACTTTTGTGCATGAAAGCCGCTGTTCAGAGGGTTTTCTTGAGCTAGCAGCCATGTGTAATCCTGATTCATAAATCTTTTCCATTTGTTAAATTCAGTTTCTGTCTGTTCTTAATAATGACACTGCTTTCTATAGCTGGAAAAATGCTTTTCTTCTCTGAATTAACATGACTGATTTCTAGGATTCATTTATCAATATTCTCCTGCCAGGCAGCATTGCTCTTTTTCTATTCAAACTGTTATTTTAATAGCTCATGTACTATTTTCATATTTACCTATATAACTAAATATAACATAGTTGTCTTAGATGACTCAGGAAATATAGCATACTTAACAGAAAGTATAGCTTCTGATATTTCCTTCTACTTCATAGCATATAATAGCTATTCACAGCTTCACAGCATATAATAGCTGAAAATATTTTCTCAAAACATGTCCACTATGTGATTAAGTTGGGGGATCTGTAAAGTATCTGTAAAGGTGTTGCCTACTATTTTCCTCTCAAGTAGTTCTTTCTGCTGAATCTCCCATTACATCCATTAGACCATGCTCCTCATATCTTATTGCATAAGGAACCTGAAGGCAATGCTGCAGACATTTTCTATAAGAAAGATATCACTCATAAATGGATTTCTTGGAGAGAAGAAATTAAGAAATTAAGGATCTGTCCTCAAAGCGTCAGTCCAGAGTTCGTTTTCTGTTCAACCAAGACTTCTCTCTGCCCTTGGAACTTGACTCTTGGCAGAAAGATCGACAGGCTTAAAATGTTCTTGTGGGAGTCCAGAGAGAAGGAGCCAGAAAGGACTGATGATGATGTTTGGAATAAACTTTGAAGAATCTGGTAAATGTTCCATGTGTCCTAATATAACCTTTTGACAATCTTACAGGAAAATCCCTTTATAATAATGGATTCTGAATATAACTATATATCTTTGCCTAGGCCGGGGCCCATAGCAGGGACAGAGCCAAGCTTCTATCTAGTGCCTTTGTTACACACGCACATACACACGCATTCATAAATATATACACATATCCAACACATATGCATACACTCATAAATAAGCATAGAAACACAGGCATTCATAAATACACACACTCACACACATTCAAAAATAAACACAAACACGTCTATAAACACATATACACACGTACGCACAAATGTCTATGTACACACAGAAACTCTACACTAATCCTTGCATATATTGACTATGCCAGATTTATTTCCAGGTAAAGTGGAGAAAGAAATGTCCAAGTTGTTTTCAGCATAAAATTTACAAGGAGTATCTGTTGTCTCACCTTTGAGGTAAGGAACACCACGAACTAATGACACCTAATTTTTTTCTGGCAATTGGGGTTTATTTAATGAAAATTTCAATAATGTGGCAATCGTAACTTTCTTTTCAAGCAAAAAGATAGCATGAGAGAAGTCCTAGATCTCAGATTCTGCAACAAGTATTGTTTTAAAAGAATACCATGCCATACCCTCCCTACATGAGCCACACATCCTGGCATTCACTTAGTTCCTTAAATGCTGTACCATCTTCCTTCCTATTCATAGACTTCATCCATGTTGTTCCTTTCTGTCATCTAATTAACTGGTACTTTTCTTCCAAATTATGGGGTAAATGTTCCCTCCTTAGGGAAACCTTACCTGGAACAAGGACTAAGTGAACTCCTCCTTTTATGGTCTTTTATATCCTTGGGTGGACTTCTTTTTTGTGCCCAAGAAAGGTTGCAATTTTACATTTATTTGTGTGATTATTTAATGAAATTCTATCTCCTGAAGTAGACTTGCATGCTAAGAAAAATAAGGGTTATCTTGGGGCGCCTGGGTGGCTCAGTGGTTTGGGCTGCTGCCTTCGGCTTGGGTCATGATCTCAGGGTCCTGGGATCGAGCCCCGCATCGGGCTCTCTGCTCCGCAGGAAGCCTGCTTCCTCCTCTCTCTCTCTCTCTCTGCCTGCCTCTCTGCCTACTTGTGATCTCTGTCTGTCAAATAAATAAATAAAATCTTTAAAAAAAAAAAAAAAAAAGAAAAATAAGGGTTATCTGATGTGTATAATAGTGTCTTGCATCTAGTAGAGTGACTGGCACATACAGAGTAGTTGAACAATAAATATTTATTGATTTGATGGAAGGTTGTCTCTGAAAGATGGAAAAACATAAAGTATCTGAATGCATTCAGCTGCAAAAAAACAAAAAACAAAAAACAAACAAACAAAAAAAAACCAAGCTGAATATGGCCCACACAACAAAGGTAAGTTTTTGGTTTACATAGTGAGAAAATCCAGATGTGGGGTTAATTTCAAGGATGGTTTGATTAAAAAGATAAATGGGGTCTACAAGAGTCTTGATTCTTTTCATGTCTCTCCTTCTACAGCATCATCTTAGACCTGGCTCCCCTCCACAGTCACAAGATGGCTGCCAACAACTCCAAAGATTACATGCTTTCTTGTCCATATTCAAAAGAAAAAATACCTGCCACAGTAAAAGAAAGAAACATATAGGTATATAGTAACTGGGCTGGCATAAATCATGTGTCCAGCACTGCACCAGGGACTGGCCAAAGAGAATGGCGTACAGCAACTGATCTAAAGAGAATGGGGGGGGGGGTGGCATGTCTGGGTGGCTCAGTTAGTTAAGTGTCTGACCCTGTTTCAGTTCAGGTCGTGATCTCATGGTCCTGGGATGGAATCCCCGGTCAGGCTCCCTGCTCAGCATAGAGTATGCTTGTCCCTCTGCTCCTCCCCCTCGTGCTCTCTCTCTCTCTTTCTCTCTCTCTCAAATAAATACACTTAAAAAAAAAATAAAGAGAATAGAATATACTGACTGACCATCATTAACAGATGGATAACTAAGGGAATATCTTGGTAATTTGAAGAAGGGGAGGAGATAAATGGATATTGCATAGACATCCAACTAAAATATGTCAATAAATATTGCATGCAGCACATAGTTAAGTACAGCACATCGAAAGGGTTATGGATTAGTGTGAAGAGTGCTCATAGAGTGTTGAGGACTGAATTGAGTCCCTCCCAAATTCCTATGTTGAGGCCCTAACCCCAGTAACTCAGAACATGACTGTATTTGGAGACTTTATTTGGAGATAGGGATTTAAGAGATCATTAAGTTAAAGTGTGGTCGTTATGGTGAGTCATAATTCAATATAATTGATGTCACTAAAAGAAAAGGAAATTAGGAAACAAACAACATAGACAGAAGGATGACCATATGAGGGCACAGCAAGAAGGCGGCCATCTACAAGCCAAGGATAGAAGCCTCAGAGGAAACCAAACCCACCTACACCTTAAATGGTTCTATCATCTAAAACTGTAAAAATATATAGTTGTTTCAGCCACCTAGTTTGTAGAATTTTGTTATAGCATCCCCAGAAAACTAATACATGGAAATAATGTAATTTCCAGATTCATTAACCAACTACATAGAGCTTAATGGAAGTACCATGATAATACAGTTCTTTCGGGGGTATCACACAGCTACACGACTTCTCACTAGACTCTGGGTGCCTTCATCATACACAGCTTCCTGTGATATTCTAATGTAAGTAAATTTCTGTCAGAATTGCAAAACGTTCAAATACCCACTGTTTTATACTCAGGCTTTTATATCATTGTTCTCCTGTAATCACACTTACAAAGTACTCTTAGAAGACTTAACATGAAAATCTATATGTTTCTATTTAGCAGATGTTTATAAATACTAGATATTTTGTCTCTTGAACAAAACTGAATAAGAGCATATTCACATTACTTATTTGTTAAGAGAAAGTAAGGTCTTCCTAAATATGTTTCCTTTTTTTTTTTCCCTAAATATGTCTCTTTAAGAAAATATCCATGTCTCAGCCTTCCAGGTTCTGAAAAGCCAGCAACCCCACAGTCTAACTTCAAAGACTATTATCATAAATGCATCTCTTCAGCAAATATTCCCACGTCAACAAGGTGAATATTAGTAAATTTGAGGTAAGGGTTGACATTTTCCAACAGCTGGAGGATGATAGGCAAATTCAGGGCCCTGCATCTACATAGCTTCCTCTAGAATCTATAAGCCCTATTACCCCTCCAGGGGTATTTCAGAAACCTCTAGATCAGAAGAGGAAATAACAGCAGCATAAACCTACTATCCCTGGAAAGAACTGAAACCCAGATCATCTTCTTTCTTCCTCTTAATTTAGGGTTCCTATATCAGACATGAACATAGGGCCATAAACTCAGCTGTGCCAGAACTACAGATTCATTTACTGCTTTAGAGCTCATTTTAATTTCTGTTATGATGTTCCATCCTACTGCCATGCTTCTTAGATTCCACTGGCCCCACCAGATCCATTCTTACCTGTACCCTGCTTGGTTCTGAGCCTCAGGCAGCTGGCCTCAACAGACTGCATATCTTAGACTCCCTTGTTCTCTGGCTTCCAGGTGGGTTTTGGCCAATGGGATGACAAAGAAGGTGGGTAGTTCACTATCCTTCACTCCGCTGCTGGGCAAAGCCCTGGGCAGGGTAGAGTAACCTTCTGCTGCATCACCTATGCTTCCTGCCTACTGGACTGTGGGGAAATCTAAAAATTCCCAGGGGAGGAGGTGTCAAGCAGGCTGGTAGGAAGCAGGTGGGAGATCCACATGGAAGTTTGTGGCAACAGCCATCACCAAGTGGTGCAGGAATATTGCCAAATGTTAACAATCATTTTAGCTGAATCAGTTCTTAACTGACTGAACTTCAGCCCTAGTTCTGCTCTTGTCCATTGCCCAGCCGGTAGCAGCGAATGTGGGGCTTCTTCTGGACTATTCCATGGCCTAAATAAGGCATAGCAACCTCACAGAATTAGAACCCAATATTTTTTTTTAGAAACCCAGAATAAAACTATGATTCTCTCATTTCAATAAACAACTACATTGAGTCTCAATTTCTTTTTTTATTCTTCAATTTCTTCAAACAAAAGTGGAGATGGTACATACCTTTTAGGATAACTCTAAAGGTAAGTTAACTCAGCATGTGTAATATGCTCAGTATTATAACTGACAGCTAGTTTAATATTGAATTTTCAATCAACATAGCATTATATACTTATGATAGCAAAATGGAAAGCATTACTTTTCAAAATAATTAGAAATCCTCTCTTTTTATTCTGCTGGAGTATACTCTCTCCATAGAAAAACCAGAATGGATCCATCCCCTCTTCATTACAAGATAAAATTTTGTGAGGTAGTGAGTTCAACCTTATCCCAACCCAATCCTCGCCACTCTCAACAGTTGCACTTTTGCTGTTCTGGTTTTTCTCCTCCTAAGTCAGAGAAGAAAGTGCTTTCTTTTAGATTTTTGAAGTCTTAAAATAGTCAAGAAAAATATTTTTACATTGAAATGAACCATCTGGCCACTTTATCTTGTTCTACATTGAACATCCGGAGTTACTATAATATTTATTTATTGGATTCTTTATTCATGAAAGTGCTATTACAACTGGAAATTGCCATGAGTAGTCAGCAACTGCTTTTAACTGTTTCCTTTCCTTTTTAAAACTAAGAAACATTCTTTATAAGAACTAGAATTAAGAAATGTTCATGAAAATTAGAGCATCAATTAAGAAATCTAGACCCAAACCTTGGTTCTGCTACTAACTAATTTTGTAATCACCAGCAATTCATTCAAATTCCTCACCAGTTAAATGTAGGATTGGCATAGGTGATTATCAATGAACTCTTCAAATTCACTTACTCTATCTTGGTGTTTCTAAGGTATTTTATTTCATGTTTTTAAAGGATTTTATTTATTTATTTGAGAGAGAGAGAGCACGAATGCAAGAGCAAGCACCAGCAGAGGGCTGGGGGGAGAAGGAGAGAAAGAGGGAGAGGGAGAAGCTGGATCCCCACTGAGCAGGGAACCCAGAACCATGACCTGAGCCCAAGGCAGACATTTAACCAACTGAGCTACACAATCACTCCTATTTCTAAGGTATTTTTTTAAAGATTATTTATTTATTCATTTGTCAGAGAAAGCAGAAGCGCAGAGAGCTGCAGGCAGAACAGGCAGAGTGAGAAGCAGGCGCCCCGCTGAGCAAGGAGCCTGAGGAGGGACTCAATCCCAGGACGCTAGGATCATGACCCAAGCCGAAGGCAGATGCTCAACCAACTGAGCCACCCAGGCGTCCGATCTAAGGTATTTTAGCATAAAAGAGCAGATAATATACATTCAGCAATTATACCTTGGACCATGTGCATTTAATAATCAGAGCAACCCTACTTTTTGGATAAGAAACAAAACTGTGAGGGTAACTCCCTGACTCAAGATCTTACAGGTAGGTAGTGGAAGAGTCATAGTTTAAAATGGTCATTTTGAATTTAAATTGTATAATTCAGTGAATATCATCTTATTTTTGTTATGATTTCCAAAATAAAGTACCTTCTATGACTGAAAAAAAAAGAAAGTAAAATTTCACAAGTGCTAAGTCGGCCAGTAAGGAAATAATCAACAATTTTAGCAAATTTGAAAGACGGAGAGGTATTAAAAATGTGTCAGTTTGGAAATGTGGAGGTATTTTCTATCCATTTATAAACAAACTACAAATGTAACTCTGCATTGTTAGGAAACAGAACAGTAACAGCCAAAAGAATGAGCACCCTCTTACTGCCTCGATGGAACCAGAGATTGTTTTACTCCAAGCGAATCCCAAAAGGATGACACCTGCTGCCTATTTCTCTGCTGTGCTTTTCAAGTAAGTGTTTCTTTCTTGGGTGCTTGTGGAATTCAAAGGATGGTTGGCTCATAATCTGCAAATGGTTACTTATGTACTTATTTCTATGATCAGTAGATTATTTTCTGGATAATAGGATAGATTATAATGGTTTCCTAAAACTCACATGAAACCAGTGACTCAATTTCCTATTAGTGGGAGTTTAAAAAACATTCACAAGCTAGGCCTGGTGGTGGGTATTAAGGAGGGCATGTATTGCATGGAGCGCTAGGTGTGGAATATAAACAATGAATTCTGGAACACTGGAAAATATAAAATAAAAAAATGATTCACAAGCTAGGAGTATTTTTAATTGTTTTATAAATAGAAAAGACTAGGAAATATAAAATAATTTTAAATGAATAATTAAAATTTAATAAATATTTTAAATTAATGTGGGGAAAGGAAATGACAATAGCCATTTCTGTGACAGTATTGTGGGGATGAAAGGAATAGTAGTGACAAATAATAGTAATGACAAAACTTTTTCCCAAGCATGAGATGATACTGCTTTTGGTTGACTATTAATCTCATTTGTAAAGTCTTTAAAAAAAAATACCTTTCTGAGACAGTGATGACATTTTTCCTCCATACTACATACTTATCTATGTACAGTGCTATAAAAAATAATCTTTTCAGGATATAGAACTTAAACTTTATTTCTATTTACTGATATAAAAGCATCAGTAACTAGAAATGTAATTAGAATCAGTGCATAAAAGTGACACTTCATTTCTATTTGGATATAGTCTTATGTCAGTTCTTCTGACTCATTGAAGTTAAAGCTCAATGTACTTCTTTCCCTTGACAGAGAAATAGAAAAAAAATTCATTGTAAATTGATTAAGGTACAATTTTATAGCTAATGTGTGGTGTCAGGCCCCCTGACAGGATTTTAAAACTATCATATCTATTTTTCACAGATGATATGAAAATGCTATGATTCTATGAAAACCCTAAAGATTCCACCAAAAAAATCTGTTAAAACTAATAAAATAAACCCAGCAATGTTGCAGGATACAAAACCAACACACAGAGATGAGATGCATTTTTAAACATGAACAAAGAACAATTTGAAAAGGAAATTTAAAAAACAATTTAATTTACAATAGCATGTAAAAAAATGAAACACTTAGGAAAAAACCTAACCAAGGAGATGAAAGGCTTGCACACTAAAAACTATGAAACACTGCTAAAAGGAATGAAAGAAGACACAAATTAAATGGAACGACATCCTGGGTTCATGGATTAGAAGATTCAATATTGTTAAGATGTCCATATTATCCAATGTGATTCACAGATTCAATGCAATCTCTACCAAAATCTCAGCAGCATTTTTTGCAGATACAGAAAAGAATCCCAAAATTCATATGGGATCTCAAAGACCACAGGCCTTCAAAATTATCTTAAGAAAGAAGAAAATAGTAGCATTATACTTTCTGATTTCAAAACGTATTACAAAGCTACAATAATAATTAAAAAAAAAAAAAAATGGTGTGGTCTAGGAATAAAACTAACCAAAGAGGCAAAGGATCTGTACTCAGAAAACTGTAGAACACTCATGAAAGAAATTGAGGAAGACACAAAGAAATGGGAAAAAATTCCATGCTCATAGATTGGAAGAATAAATATTGTGAAAATGTCTATGCTATGTAGAGCAATCTATACATTCAATGCAGTCTCTATCGAAATACCATCAACTTGGGCGCCTGGGTGGCTCAGTTGGTTGGACGACTGCCTTCAGCTCAGGTCATGATTCTGGAGTCCCGGGATCAAGTCCCGCATCGGGCTCCCAGCTCTTTGGGGAGTCTGCTTCTCCCTCTGACCTTCTCCTCGCTCATGTTCTCTCTCACTGTCTCTCTCTCAAATAAATAAATAAAATCTTTAAAAAAAAATACCATCAACTTTTTTCACAGAACTGGAATAATTAATCCTAAAATTTGTATGGAACCAGAAAAAACTCTGAATAGCCAAAGGAATGTTGAAAAAGAAAATCAAAACTGGTGGCATCACAATGCCAGACTTCGAGCTCTATTACAAAGCTGTAATCATCAAGAAAGCATGGTACTGGCACAAAAACAGACACATAGTTCAATGGAACAAAATAGAGAAGTCATAAATGTACTCTCAACAATATGGCCAACTTATCTTCAAAAAAGGAAAGAATGCCCAATGCAAAAAAGACAGTCTCTTTAACAAATGGTGTTGGGAAAATTGGACAGCCACAAGCAGAAGAATGCAGCTGGACCATTTCCTTACACCATACACAAAAATAGACTCAAAATGGAGGAAAGACCTAAATGTGAGACAGGAACCCATCAAAATCCTAGAGGAGAACACAGGCAGCAACCTCTTTGACCTTGGCCATAGTGACTTCTTGCTAGACATGTCTCCAAAGGCAAGGGAAACAAAGGCAAAAATGAACTATTGGGACTTCACCAAGATCAAAACTTCTGCACAGTAGGAAACAGTCAACAAAACCAAAAGACAACTGACAGAATGGGAGAAGATATTTGCAAATGACATATCAAATAAAGGGCCAGTATCCAAAATTTATAAAGAACTTGCCAAACTCAACACCCAAAGAACAAATAATCCAATCAAGAAATGGGTAGAAGACATGAAAGACATTTCTCCTAAAAAGACATCCAAATAGCCAGAAGACACATGAAAAAATGCTCAACATCACTCGGCACCAGGGAAATACAAATCAAAACCTCAATGAGATACCACCTCACACAAGTCAGAATAGCTAAAACTCACAAGTCAGAAAATGACAGATGTTGGTGAGGATGTGGAGAAAGGTGAACCCTCCTACACTATTGGTGGGAATGCAAGCTGGTGCAAGCACTCTGGAAAACAGTATGGAAGTTCCTCAAAAAGTTGAAAATAGAACTACCCTATGACCAAGAAATTGCACTACTGGGTATTTCCCACAAAGGTACAAAGTAGTGATCCAAAGGGGCACATGCACCCTAATGTTTATAGCAGCAATGTCCACAATAAACAAGCTATGGAAAGAGCCCAGATGTCCATCAACAGATGAATGGATAAAGAACGTGTGGTATGTGTATATATAATGGAATATTACTCAGCCATCAAAAATGAAATCTTGTGGGCGCCTGGGTGGCTCAGTGGGTTAGGCTACTGCCTTCGGCTCAGGTCATGATCTCAGGGTCCTGGGATCGAGTCCCGCATCGGGCTCTCTGCTCAGCAGGGAGCCTGCTTCCCTCTCTCTCTCTCTCTCTCTCTGCCTGCCTCTCCATCTACTTGTGATTCCTCTCTGTCAAATAAATAAATAAAACCTTTAAAAAAATGAAATCTTGTCATTTGCAATGATGAGGATGGAACTGGAAGGTATTATGCCAAGCAAAGTAAGTCAGCCAGAGAAAGACAATTATCATATGATCTCACTGAAATGTGGAATTTAAGAAACAAGGCAGAGAATCATAGGGGAAGGGAGGAAAAATGAAACAAGACAAAACCAGAGAGGGAGACAAACCATAAGAGACTCTTAATCTCAGGAAACAAACTGAGGGTTGCTGAAGGGATGGGGTAACTGGATGACGGACATTGGGGAGGTTATGTGGTATAATGAGCACTGAGTATTATATAAGACTGATCAATTACAGACCTGTACCCCTGAAACCAATAATACATTATATGTTAACTAATTTAATATAAATTAAAAAAAAAACAGTGTGGTGTTGGCAAAAAAGGCAGACAAATACACCAATGGAATAGAACAGAGATCCCAGAAAGAAATCCTCACATATATGGCCATCCGATCTTCAGCAAGAGTGCCAAGACCACACAATAGGAAAAAGATACTCCCTTCAACAAATGGTGCTAGAAAAACTGGATATTCATATGAGACAAAAAAGAAAATGGACCCTTATCTTACACCCTATATAAAAACTGAATCAAAGTGGATTAAAGAGGGGTGCCTGGGTGGCTCAGTCAGTTAAGCATCTGACTCTTGATTTCGGCTCAGATAATGATCTCAGGGTCTTGAGATAGAGCCTCATGTCAGGCTTTGCATTCAATGGGGAGTCTGCTTGGGGTTCTTTTCCCCTTCCTCTCCTTCTTCCCCTCCCCCCTGCTTGTGCTCTCTCTCCCTGTCTCTGTCTCTCAAATAAATAAATAAATTGTTTTAAAAAATAGATTAAAGACCTAAACGTTAGACTTAGACCTATAAAACTCCTAGAAGGAAAAAGTACGAGAAAAGCTTCCTGCCATTATGCTTGCAATGATTTCTTGGATATGACACCAAAAGACCAAACAAAAGCAAAAAATTAGACAAATGGGCTACATCAAACTTGAAAACATTTGTATATCAAAGAAAACACTCAACTAAATAAGTAGGGAACCTACCAAAATGGGAGAAAATAATTACAAACCCTATATTTGATACAGGATTGGTAGCTAGAATATACATTTTTAAAAAACTCCTCCAGCTTGACAACAAAAAATAAAATAACCTAATTAATAAATGACAAAGGACCTTAATAGACATTTTTATATCATCCAAAGATGATATATAAATGGCCAACAAACATATGAAAATGTGTTGAACATCACTCACCATCAAAGAAATGCAGTTTAAAACCACAATCATCTATCACCTCACATCCACACTATCCAAAAAAAAAAAGAAAGAAAGAAAAAAGAAAAGAAAATAATAAGGGTGGGCAAGCGTGCGGAGACATTGGAAGCCCTGTGCACTGTTCTGAGAATGTAAAATGGTGCAACTGCTATGAAACATAGCATGAAGTCTCCTCAAAACATTAACAATAGAACTCTACCACAATCTAACAATCCCATATCCAAAAAACTGATAGCAGAATATCAAAAGACATTTGCGGGCGCCTGGGTGGCTCAGTGGGTTAAGCCGCTGCCTTCGGCTCAGGTATGATCTCAGGGTTCTGGGATCGAGTCCCACATCGGGCTCTCTGCTCAGCGAGGAGCCTGCTTCCCTTCCTCTCTCTCTGCCTGCCTCTCTGCCT
>NC_081575.1:94140988-94141622 GCF_022355385.1 Mustela nigripes
TATTTGTAAGCACTAACAGGTGGAAGCAACCTAAGGGGTCCTGGACAAGTGAAAAACTAAATAAAATGCAGTATACACAGAGAGTGAAGTATTACTCAGTATTAAAAAGGAAGAAAATCTTGTCACGTGTTACACCATGGATGAAGTTTGAGGATATAATGCTAAGAAAATTAATCCAGTCACAAAATCATAAATACTGTGTGATTTCACCCATATGAAGTATCTAAAACAGTCAAATTCAGGGAAACAGAAAGTAAAGTGGTGATCACCAGGGACTGGAGGAAGGTGAACAAGGGGAATAATTGTTTAATGGGTACAGAATTTTGGGTTTGCAAGATGAAAAAGTTCTAGAGATCTATTTCCCAACAAGGTGGATATACTTCATGCCACTAAACTCTACTACAAGAATGGTTAAGATGGTAAATTTCATGTTATGTGTTTTTAAATCACAATTAAAAAAAAAAATCATGATACCCAGATCATCTCAACAAGAATATTGTCAATTCTTTTTTTTTCTTTCTTAAGATTTTCTTTTTTTTTAAAAATTTATTTATTTATTTATTTATTTATTTATTTATTTAGATTTTTTATTTTTTTATAAACATGTATTTTTATCCCCAGGGGTACAGGTCTG
>NC_081575.1:94142022-94144444 GCF_022355385.1 Mustela nigripes
CAGGGAAATACAAATTAAAACCACAATGAGATATCACCTCACACCAGTCAGAATGGCTAAAATCAACAAGTCAGGAAATGACAGATGCTGGTGAGGATGCAGAGAAAGGGGAACCCTCCTACACTGTTGGTGGGAATGCAAGCTGGTGCAGCCACTCTGGAAAACAGCATGGAGGTTCCTCAACAAGAATATTGTCAATTCTAAGCATCCTCTTCCACAGCTTCTAACAATATTTAACACATTTCACCTACAGCACTCACCTGGCATGTGAAATATATTTCTAAAGCTTTGATCTTGGGAAATGTACTTTCAAATGAAGAGTTAATTATGATCACCCTCAGGGTATACAATAGAACCACAACAACACTCATGGTGATTATTTGGCTGTCAGTACTAACAAAAGTAACATTCGAGCTTATTTTCCCCATAATTTCAGCCATCGTTAGAGAAAGAATACTTGAAGCAGAGCACATCTTTGTCTCTAAAAGAAATGTTTAAAAATTAAAATCTGTGTAAAATGACCACCATAAATAAGGCTTCTATTCATCCATGGATAGGTTTGCTTTTCATATCATGACAAAAATCAGGCCCTCCTGCCGAAAGGGCCATTTATTCCTAGACCAGCACACTCTTTCAGCCAAATTGCCAGTAAACAAAATACTATACTCTCTGCCATTGAGCTATTTCATATTTTAGCTCTTTGGCCACAAATATGTGTATGAGTTTCTTGGAAGAAATTAGTGCAATTCAGGGTTCATTTATTTAACTGTAGGGCTAAAATAAACTTTGAACACTTTTTTTTGCTGTAAAAATAAATGTCTCTTAGTAGCATTTTACACAATAAAATGAATGAATTATATATAATATGCATATTTTATATATTTTTTAATATTATAGCATTTTATGCAATAAAATAATTTTCTCTTCTTTTAAAAAAATTGCTTATAAATGTGTATCTTACCTTTTAGCCATGGTAAAAATGTTGGAGTCATTCTTCACACTTTCCTCTCCCTTAGAAATCGCCAGTTTGTTCATTTTGCCAAATCATGTTAACGAATCCATTCTTTTTGACCAACAGCTTGTCTTGGATTTGTTAAGACTGTAGGCTCTGATTGGGCTCCCCTCTCAGCTGGAAGTCTGCTTCTCCCTCTCCCACTCCCTCTGCTGAGTTCCCTCTCTTGCTGTGTCTCTCTCTGTCAAATAAATAAATAAATAAATAAATAATCTTTAAAACAAAACCAAAAAAATACTGTAGGTTCTAAAGCAACATATCCTGGATTTGTGTCCAAGCTCATCTACCTCTTAACTCTGATATTCAGCAAAGTATGTTCTTAAACGTTCTTGGCCATAGTTTCCCCAAAATGGGCATAACAGTAATTACTATTGATATGGTTTGTTGTATTATGTGACTTATTATGTAAAAAACCAGGGGTGCTTGAGTGGCTTAGTCAGTTAAGCGTCTGCATTTGGCTCAGGTCATGATCCCAGGGGTCCCGGAATCAAGCCCCAGTTCCGGCAGGGAGTCTGCTTCTCCTTCTGCCCCTCCACCCCCTTATGCTTACATTCTCTCTCTCTTTCTCTCTCTCTCTTAAAGAGATAAATGAAATCTTAAAGAAAAACATAATATATGTAGTATATACTGTCTCCTAAATATTAGCTATTTTCAGGATTGTCTCTATTATCACTCTCATAGTTTCAAGTCCTGTGGTCTCATCACTGGAGAGCTCTAACAATCACTGAATTGGTCCACTTCAATTTCATCCTCCAAATAACCTCTAGAGTGACTAATCTGACCCCATCACTCTTGTACTTAATAATCCATTTGCAGCTTCCTGCCACTGACCATACAAAACATAAAGGTTCCTAATAAGACCAACAAGAGCCCTCTTAACTAGATGCCATATTATCTCTTCAGCCCTATCTTTTGCCATCCAGCCTTTCACATTACACTTTAACAGCCGTCAACAATTTATAGTTGCAGGGTATGTCATGTTGTATTGTGCCTTTATACAAGTGAAACCATGCTGTGCCCACCTGCATTTCTTGTATTGATAATACCCTCTGGCCACAAAGGCCCATTTTCTCACCTGTATGACAGACAGGCAAAAAGTGCTAGAGAATCAACACTTCCAAGGAAAAACCTTCCACCGATGACCAAAAGGAGCTAGTGTATAAAAACTCCTACTCCTTTGTCCCATAGGAATCACTAAAGATAACTCTGAATTGTATATTCTACACTGTCTCTCAGAATTCCCCAGTATGATCGAGCTCAAGTTCCCCACAGCAACTGCATGAAAAAATCTTGTTTTTAAATTGTTTTATTTTTTCAGCGTAACAGTATTCATTATTTTTGTACCACACCCAGTGCTCCATGCAATCCATGCCCTCTCCAATACCCACCACCTGGATCCCCCAATCTCCC
>NC_081575.1:94144544-94193709 GCF_022355385.1 Mustela nigripes
GAGTCCATAGTCTCTCATGGTTCACCTCCCCTTCCAATTTCCCTCAACTCCTTCTCCTCTCCATCTCCCCTTGTCCTCCATGCTATTTGTTATGCTCCACAAATAAGTGAAACCATATGATAATTGACTTTCTCTGCTTGACTTATTTTACTCAGCATAATCTCTTCCAGTCCCGTCCATGTTGATACAAAAGTTGGGTATTCATCCTTTCTGATGGAGGCATAATACTCCATAGTGAATATGGACCACATCTTCCTTATCCATTCGTCCATTGAAGGGCATCTTAGTTCTTTCCACAGTTTGGCGACCGTGGCCATTGCTGCTATAAACACTGGGGTACAGATGGCCCTTCTTTTCACTACATCTGTATCTTTGGGGCAAATACCCAGTAGTGCAATGGCAGGGTCATAGGGAAGCTCTATTTTTAATTTCTTGAGGAATCTCCACACTGTTTTCCAAAGTGGCTGCACCAACTTGCATTCCCACCAACAGTGTAAGAAGGTTCCCCTTTCTCCACATCCTCTCCAACACATGTTGTTTCCTGTCTTGCTAATTTTGGCCATTCTAACTGCTGTAAGGTGGTATCTCAATGTGGTTTTAATTTGAATCTCCCTGATGGCTAGTGATGATGAACATTTTTTCATGTGTCTGATAGCCATTTGTATGTCTTCATTGGAGAAGTGTCTGTTCATATCTTCTGCCCATCTTTTTATTCACCATCATCTCTTCACCGTCTTACTTCCTCACTGGTGTGTACTGGTGTCAGTGCTCAAATAAACAACTTGTTTTCAAATCTGCCTGTTGGGGTCTGTTTTGGGCAATCTCAAACTAAGACTTTACTATATTAATTTGGGTAATTAACACTACCTGAAGCTACAGTTGGATCATCTCATAACTAAACACAATTGATGTGTTTTCTGACTTTTGTGAAGTCTAATGAAGACTGGTCAATAATCTATTTTCTTGCCATACCATCTAGAACACACAGTTTCCTGAGTCATGTCAGCAGGCAGAGTAGAATGGATGATGCACTCCCACTCTCGACTGCCATAGCTAAGTGACTTATGCTACTTTCGCTCGTTATCCATTGGCCAGAACTCATTACTCGGCCTAACCTAACTGCAAAACAAGCTGTAAAATATAGATGGGATCGTTTGGTGAGCATCAGCTATTTTTCACCTACCTAATCTCCCATTTTATTACGAAGTCCATTACAGTTCAACACCTCAAACCCATGATACTAGATCAAAGGTCGTTCTGTGTGATCTCATAATGCTTTCTATAAATCTCTATTAATTGTACCAAAATAATTTATGTTTTTGTTGGTCAGGTTAAAATACCACCCAGTGAGCTCTTTGAATTTAGAGATAATGCCTTGCTTTTTTTGAGCCAAGCTCTCAATAGCAAATACATTTCTCTTGTGGAAGAGCTTACATTATTAGTATTTTATAAAAGATTCTGATTATTTATGATCAAATTCCATAAGCTTTTATGTATCCATTCCATGGCTGCCAGAATGGAAATCAGTAATTAGGAGAAGTAAGAGAGAAGTTCAGAGACTGTGTTTTATTCATCTCTCTGTCATAGCACCTGTCCAATTTCCTAGTACTGCTAGAGAATGTGTGAAGAAACACATCATTAAAATAGAGATCAAATCAAGCAGTTTTTTTACTTCTAGATTTCAGACTACCAATTTGGAAAATGGTTGTTCATATTATATACTAATAACTATGGTTTATATTTAGTTGATTTCTAGTAGACTTGAGTGATAATATAATTGGATATTTTCCTGAGACATACTAAAATATTGTTTTCTCCAATTTTTACCAATAATTATTAAATTATCAAGATTAACTCATTATTATAGTTACCTCTTTCTTCACAGCACATAATCTTTTGGGAAAAGGTCAAGGTGAAACAATATACTTCATATTCACATAAGCCAAACACACAAAAGAGGAAAATATTACATATGAAGGGAAGGAGGGAGTGTGTGAAGTGGCTTTTATTTCAAGCAGTATAGCAGAGACTAGTCATTGAACATCCCTTCTAAGGAAAATAATAAAAAATTACATAAAATGTAAACCTGTTTTGAAATGTTACCGCTGACCTACAAGAAACAAAGAATGGACAAATTACAAAAAATAAAAGGAAAACAAAAATCCCAGAATGTAAAAAAGGAATAAAGGTAAGTTTTATCCTCAGGGCATCTGTAAACCTTGGTGACCTTGAGCAGAGCATTCTCCGCTGCTATGAAAGGCACAGGAACAGGAGCTTGAGGCTAGGGCTTGCCCAAGTCTAATACAACTCCCAGGTTGAAGCTAGGATCTAGGAGGGATAGACCTTCCATATAACGGAAATGAGAAATACACCTGGCACACCAATGGGGCAATAAGAAAACATGCCTGTCTTCGCATTCACCTTGTATGCAAGGGAATATGATATCCCCTAACAATATTTAAACACAAGCAGTCCTCATACATTTGTAGCCCAAATTCACATAACCAGAAACGTTGAGAGGAGTGTTTAAAATAAGTTTTCTGGACCCCTAGATGACTGACAGAATTAAACAAATCGTTCTTGAGTGAAACAACTATAACCCAGTCCTCAAATCACTCCCACAGATAACAACCTAAGGAACATGAGATCACAGAAAAACAAATATCAAAGCCATAAGAATAACCAAGAGGCAGAATCTGCTGTGCAAAGAATTCCAGTGTTGGAATCATTAGAACCAGAATACAAAATAACCGTGGTTATGTATTTCAAAACAAGAAATAGAGGTCTGAAATTTTAAACAAGAAATATGAAACAATGAAAAATAAAAATGCAGATCTGAAATTAGATCTAAATAATTTGTAGAAAGGAAAACCATAATAATTAAAGTTAAAATTTTGAGAATGGGTTAAATAGTAAAATAGCTAGAAAGAAGAAATAAATGAAAGATGTATCCAAAAGAACGCTCTGTAAAGAAGTTCAGGGAGACAACCATAAGTGACTCTTCATCTCACAAAACTAACTGAGGGTTGCTGGGGGGAGGGGGTTTGGGAGAAGGGGGTGGGATTATGGACATTGGGGAGGGTATGTGCTTTGGTGAGTGCTGTGAAGTGTGTAAACCTGGTGATTCACAGACCTGTACCCCTGGGGATAAAAATAAATGCTTATAAAAAAAAAAGAATTTCAGGGAGACAGAGCATTGGAAAATCTTAAAGAGATTAAATAAAGTATGCATATATTTAGCAGGGTGTGGGGGGTGCCTGGGTGTCTCAGTTGGTTAAGACTCTGACTCCTGATTTTGGCTCAGGTCATGATCTCAGCATCTTGAGATCAAGTCCTGTGTCAGGCTCTGTGCTAGGTGTGGAGCCTGTTTAAGAGTCTCTCTCTACTCCCTCTGCCATAGACCCCACCCCTTTAAACCACCTCCCCCCAGTACTCTCACATGTGCTCTCTTACTCTAAAAAAAGTAAAAATATAGATTAATTAATCAATCAATTGATTGATTGATTAAATAGCTAGGATAAACATAAAAAGAAACAGACATAGAGAATATTACACAGAAATATAATGGAAAACTATAATAAACAAGAAGAAAAACTAGCAATGTTGACAAAAGGGATAAAGAGTACAAAATGAATCCTGAAGATATGAGAAATTAATTCTAGTCTCTCAGTAATCCTATAACAATGTAAATGGACTAAACTCAACCTGAAAGACAATGATTTCCCAGACTATATACAAAATAAAATAAAATCCAACCATATGTTGTTTACATGAGACCTATCTCAATTATCAAAATACAGAAAGATTAAAAATCAAATGATAGAAGGATACACCAGGAAAATACTAACCAAAACAAAGGTAGTGTCAATATATTTGTAATAAACCAAGCAGATTTTAAGCCCAATGAATTATTGAAGATAAAAAGAATCCTGCATAGTGATCAGAAGCTTCAGTTTTCCAGAAGATAATAATGATCCTTTACTCATATAGGCGTAACAGTATAGCTTCAAATGGTGCAAAGCACCAACTGACAAAATTGAATGGTAAGTTATGAAAACTATCATATTGGGAGAGTTTAGCAAATATCTGTAGCAACTAATGGATCAAACAGATGAGAACTTACAAGAATATAGAACATTTGAACGTCACAATGAAAAGTTTGACTTAATGAAAATATATGTAATATTGCATGCAATGAATGAAGAATATATGTTTTCTGGAAGAACTTGAGGAACATTATGAAAATCTACCATATCCTAAGACAAAGTAAATGGCAATGCATTTTTTTTCTTCTTGCTTCCCTTTCATCCGTATTGATTATTCTCAACTCCACAACCAGAGTGATCATGGGTAAACCTAACCTGGATGAGTCATATCTCTCTTCAGATTTCTCCAGTGGCTTCATGTCATGCTACAAGTGAAAGCTCAAGTCCATAGTCATTTTAGCTGGTTTTGCCTCTCCCATCTCATTTGCTTCCCTCTCCCTTACTCAGTGTGCCCCAAGTACACTGGTATCCATTGTTCTATTGACATATTAAGCCTCACTTTTTTTTTTTATTTGACACACACACACACAGAGAGAGAGAGAGAGAGATATCAAAAGTTGGCAGAGAGGCAGGCAGAGGGAGAGGGGGAAGCAGGCTCTCTGCCAAGCAGAAAGCCCGATGTGGAACTCGATCCCAGGACCCTGAGATCATGACCTGAGCCAAAGGCAGAGGCTTAACCCACTGAGCCACCCAGGTGCCCCAAGCCTCACTTTTAACCTCCAAACTTTTCACTTGCTAGTTCTTCTGTGAGGATGCTTCCTGTGGATATCAGAACATTCACTCCTTCAACCCCTTTAGGTCATTTTACAAATACTATTTTATTACTGAGGTCTTCAACACCTATGCATAACTCATTCCTTATCCCTCTAATTTTTAATTCTCCTCTTCTTTATTCTTCTCAGTTTTTCTCTAAATCATTTCACACCATCTCAAGTATTAATTTTATGACCTGTTTCCCTTCACTAGACTGTAACCTCCTGAAGTTTTTATTCTGCCTTATTTTTGTTGTATCACTAATCATTACAGAAGCCCCTGGTACTTTATCTTTATGTAGCAAATACTAGTTGAATAAAGAAAGAATAAATGAATTTGGAAATTCAAAAGTAGTTTCTTATATAAACTTGGAGTCAGAAAATAAATTTTAATAAAATTATAAAGCATTTTAAGCTAAGTGACCAAAATCAACCATATTTATCAGAACTGTAGGATATAGCTAAAGTGGTACTTAGAGCATTTTTTATAGCCTTCGGTATATACATTAGAAAAGAAGAATCATTTAAAAATAATTAGCCAGGAGCACCTGGGTGGCGTAGCTGGTTAAGCATCTGCCTTTGGCTCAGGTCATGATCCTAGAGTCCTGGGACTGAGCCTCACGAGCCTGCTTATCCCTCCTTCTCTCATAAATGAATGAAATCTTAAAATAAATAAATAAATAAATAAAAATAATTAGCCAGACATCCAACCTAAGAATAAAATAAGAACAATATGATAAACTTCCCACAAATAGTAGGGAATAAACAATAGAGATCATGAACGAATGAAATAGGAACAAAAGACAAGAACCCCACAAATCCTCAAAAAACATTTGAAGAGACTAACAACTTGCACAAATCTCTGGTTATATCAGTAAATAAAACAAAATATAAAAAGCGAAATAGACAATATTAGGAGCAAAAGAGATGACCTAACTACAGATACCATAGTGATTAAAGAAATTAGATAATGTTATAAATAATTTTGTTAGTAAATTAAAAATATTTGATGAAACCAGAAAATTTTCTAGAAAATTGTAACCTACTTAAACTGGTTCAATTGGAAAAAGAGAAAACTATTAAAATATAGAATAAATAGTTTGAATTATCCCATCAAAAAACACATTAGAATCAGATGGCTTTACAGGAAGTTCCAAAAAACATGAAAGAACAAAAAATTCCAGTAAGAAACTAAATTTTCCAGTAGAGAAAAAGAAGGAATACTTCTTCCAATTCATTTAATGATGACATAATAACAGTAGTAAAAATTTTTTAAATTAGTGTACTAAAAAGTTATAGAACTGGGCTCCTTGGAGAAATGGCTGACTGATTCTAGAACTGGGGCTGAAAATACACACAATGAGCTTGAGCATCCTGCATGACAGAAAGAAAGGAATTGTTTGGAAAAATAAAACAAAACAAAACAGCACAATGATTTGGATATATCAAAGGAACATAGAACCTTACACTTGAGTAACAAAATAAATAACATAGTATTGAATTGTAACCCAAAGTATAAAAGAAATACCATGATGGTATAAATAAATGATTAAATAAAGAAATAATTAAGGATGAAGAACTAAGCCTCCCACGCAGAATTCCAAATAATTTAAGTAAATACTTCTCCCTCAAGGAAGAAGAGGTTGTCTCGACTCCTTATTCATGAACTATATAATGATTTCTTTTCAAAGAGTATGGTTTGGAAAGTTGGACAAACATTTCAAGAATACAGATGCACTACTCACAAACTACCAACAACCTGAATACATTCCCATTGAAAAAATAAATCATTACCAAATTGATATTATCCTAGGAATTATTTTAAAACTAATAAAAATATCAATAAATTCACTACATTAAAAGACTATAAGAGGGAAAACACATGATCATTAAACACATCAATAAAACACATTTAATAGAATTCAACATTTTTTCCTACTAAGAATTTTTAGAGAACTAGATATAAAAGGGAAGCATTAACCTATGGAAGACAGATCAGCAGTTGCCAAACCTAAGTGATGGGAGTGGGGGTGCGATGAGGAGGGACTGATTGCAAAGGAACATGAGGGAACTTTGTCGAGGTGATGGAAGTGTATTTCATGATGATGGTGGAGATTATGCACTTATATTTATCAGTCAAAAATCATTGAATTGCACACTTAAAATTGGTAAAGTTTATTTTATGTTTATTTTACTTCAATAAAGCTGACAAAAATTTAGGCAGAACTGTTAACTTGACAAAGGACACCTACAAAAACAAAAAAACTACAAAAACTATAAAACTTCTTGTGTACCACTCCTGTATATCAACTCCTATTTCATCTCCTGCTGCAGCAACCATTTCCATGCTGCCTCTGAAATGTTCATCCTAAGGCTCTTTGGAAATTCCAAGTGTTCATAAAGAGAAGGAGCAACAGAAACACTATTTGTTGGTTCACAAACTGGCCCTTGTATCCCGGGGGGCAAAGGAAGGCAGGCCACTCTAGACTGCTAGGGGGCAGGTTTAATAAGCAAGGGAAGTTATAAGACTTGTTTTGGGTGGCCATAAGACCGGTCGATCTTCATACCTGCCTGCCAGAACCTTAAGGCTGATATACAGGCTTTAACAGAGTTTGGTCATGTGCCCCGCCCAGAAGGTCTCAACAACACCTTACTCTCTCAAGGCTATACAGCCTTAGAACAGCTTCTAGTGTGGGAACGGCAGGGGGAATAAACATTCCAAAGATGAGGAGTGGGGAGGTGAGGTGGTGAGGAGCATCTGATTGCCCTAATGTAGCTCACAGTTTAACCTGTGGTCATGTAGCTGGGATGATCTCCTCCAACATTCGTGTGCTGCTGGTGGAAGTATAAATTGGAAAACAGTTTGGTATCATCCAATAAAAGTAAATAAGAGCATACTGGAGGACCCAGAATTTCATTCATTAGTCCATAACACTTGCATATAGGCACTAAGTCATGCTTGCCAGAATGTTCTGAACAGCATTGCTCTTAAAGGCAAAAAAATGGAATCGGCTATTACTTTCTACAGAACAATGAACAAATATCCATTCATTGTATCAACAGTTCCTGGAATATTATACAGCAGGAAAAAATGGGGAAAAAACCAGAACTGCATGCATCAGCAGTTGTGAGGTTCAGAAAAGAGTCGCAGAAGACACACTGTAGGGTATCACACTAAAAGATACAAAGCCAAATATGATATTATGGGGTAAAAATATAAAGTGAGAGAAAATAATATAAATTTTTGGACCACGAGTCCATTTAGACCAAGGAAAGAAAAGGGAGATCCATAAAGACCATGCAGGGGACTCCCAGGTGCTAACACTCTATTCTAAACTCCGTGTTGGATACATGAGCCCTTGTTTAATTGTTATTGGTTAAATTGATATAACTCCCTTTTGTAAATATGCATAATAAAAAATGTGATCCTAGGTACAAACTTGCAGTTAGAAGACAGAGAACTCACAGAGATGAAAGTACAGCATAGGAAATATAGTCAATAATATTGAATAATATTGTATGGGGACAGATGGTGACTATACTTATCATGGTGAGTGCTGAGTAATGTGTAGAATTGCCAAATCACTACATTGTATACCTAAAGCTAATATAATATTATATGTCAACTATACTTCAAATAAAATTAAAATAAATAGACTCATATATAAAACTGAGCAATGAATGAAAAGTTTCAATGTTTTCATAGTATTGGGCTAAATACAAAATATTTACAGAGGCATTTCTTTAAAAACTATTGTTATTTGGGGACCTGAAATCCAAATGCATCTTTTTCCCATTTTTCATTCTATTTCCAAAAATTACCATTAAAATAAATTAATGTTGTGTCTCTTTTCCTCTCTGTACATTCTAAGTCACAAGAAATGACTATAAGTAGCTAGCACATGGTACAGTCTGCACTGTCTTATGGACACACATTGCCGTATTCTAATGTACTCATTATTGGTTTGTTAATGTTTTAATAGTAGTAGAATATGAAAAAATTGTGACTGTGAAGATAAATGGATTTAGTGTTGACAGTTTGCTCAGAGGTAGGATCTGTCAGATGCTTCTCTGGACTTGCCTCTCTAGAGTTCAGGAACTGATTTACAACATTTACGGTGATTTGAACATAACCTCCTCCAAGGACCTACCCACACCATGTTACAGTACCCATCCCCACCTCACTCAGACCCAGTGGTGTTTTCACAAAGTTAGAAGAGTGTATGTAAACCCAGTGAACACTGAAAAATGTGTCTTTAGCTGATCAATCACCCAGTATTTTTCAGGCCATGGGAAAACATGTGAAAGCTCCCTCTTAAACAGTGGAAGGCCTTGGTTGTCTTATAAAGATCTATGGCAGCTACTGCTGCTTCTCAGAGAATTTTTCTCCATTCTCTCTCCCCTCACCATTGCAGACCTCATGAGATATCATCTCATTCCCTCAGTTCCATCTGGCTGCCATATACCTAAGTTACACTTTTAGGTCTGGCACCTTGGGGTTGAAAATCTGTTTACATAGTCTGACTCGCTTCTCCTCAAGATGCAGCCTCTTATATTCTTCCACTGTCTGTACTCATTGCACTGCCATGAACAACTAACGCTCTGGTCCGAAGCTAAAACCTGCCCTGCTCTTTTGTGAGTGAGGAAAAGGCATAACAATCTGCTTTGGCTTTAGTTGTTTTAATGGCAAATTCACATGATTTTTGTGATGCAAAAAAACAGAACAAAACAAAACCAAAAAAAGCCTAACCTGGATAGAGTGGAGTGCAAATATTCGTCCAACTGCAATATCAAAACAGTGAAGTTAATATCAAAAACTATAAAGAATTTTTCTAGGATATGTCCCTGTAAGTGAAATTATTGGATGAACCAAAAGCAAGGGAATAACCATAAATTAAATGCAGATATTATAATGTCTTTTGTATACAAATCATGGTTTCTCTAAATCTGTAGCTTTTTATACTTAAAATAAATTATTTATTTAATATCTCATAAATTTATTTATTGTCCTGGGAAGATAACTAGATCATTTTATATTCAAAATAACAACATTACCTAAGATGGGATTTAATGTTTATGACTTTTTCAATAGGTAAGGATGTAAACAAAGTCATATCTCCTCTATTTTTCAAATTGATTACTTAAGGCCTCCTATGTCCTTATTAGCAGTTCAGCCAATTTCACCTTTTTCAGGGCTTTAGTTAGCATTAACCAAGAAAAAAAGAGTTTACTTTTTCCAAAGAATCTATTATTTTCCCAGAATCTATCCACATAGAGAACTACAAAGTCTGATTCTAACATCATTGTGTTGTTGCCATATGGAGTCACAGGAGGATGCTGGTTCTTTGATGGTTACTTGTCCACTGCTGAGGTGAAGCTTTTGGTGGTTTAGATCCTTTTTGGGACACAGGGGTACCCTAATCTAGGAATCCAACTTTACCTTTGTGTGTGTGTTGTGGGAGGCAGTTCCTAATGTCACATTCATATTCTCAGTCCTTGTTCTTTAAAGTAATATGGGACTTCCTCAGAGACTGAGCACCTATTTACTAATTTTATGATACAAGCCCAAGATATTTCCTTTGAATAAGAGTGCACTGATAAAAGTCTCCTAATATGTTTCATGAATAAATGATTATCTTGTTGTTGTTTTTTATCTTAAGTACAAAGAGAACTTAGACACATAGGAGTCATTCTGGATCTGGACTATATCGGGATTTTTGTCTAATTATTTCCCATTTTTTTAATCATTGCTTCTCCCACAGTTAATTTGACAATGACCAGATGATGCACCTGTAAACTGGTATCATAACAAACACAAATCTTTCCTGGTAAACATTCATCTCCATGGTGAACTGGACCATAATAGAGTAGCCTATTAAGTATGCATTGGGTATCAGTTGGCTTGCTTTACAAAGACAGTAGAGAGTGTTAGTTAATTTGAGTAGTTGGTTGAGAAGAAATAGATTTCTTACATGAAATCATGGTACATTAAATGATATATAAAGTATGACAAGACAAAACAAATCTGAATGGGGAGACACAGGTTTCCCTACATTGATTATCTTTCACTTAAGATACCCTTCACTCGGGTGCTACCCCCCCCCCCCCCTGTCTCCCTGCCTACTTGGGATCTTTGTAAAATGAAAAAAAAAAACCTAAAAAAAAAAAAAAAGATGCCTTCACTCAGGGGAGGAGTCAAAATGGCAGAGGAGTAGCAGACTGAGATGAAATCAGGTTGCAGTAGTTCAGCTAGATAGTTATCAAACCATTCTGAACACCTACAAAGCCAATGGAGATCAAAGAGAGGAAGAGCAGCAATTCTAGAAACAGAAAATCAACCACTTTCTGAAATATAGTACATGTGGAGAAGTGAATCTGAAGTGAAGGGAAGATAGACAGGGGGGGGGGGGGGTGCAGCTCCCAGCAAGCAGCGGAGCAATGTAGCACAAAATTCAAACTTTTAAAAGTCTGCTCCACTGAGGGACATGGTTCCAGAGGCAAAGCGAGGGTGGAGCCCTCAGGAGTGATTGAACACTTTTCTCAGAAGACGCACTGAGGAGTGGGGCCCTGAGCTCTCAGCTCCTCCAGCAGGAGATTGGGAGGCCGCCATTTTCATTCCCGTCCTCTAAGGCTCTATGGGAAGCATTCAGGGAAAAAAAGTTCCTGAGAGTGAATTGGAGCATATTTCTTATCCTGGCTCCTAGGAAGGGCAGGGCAATTCTGCCTCTATCAAAGTCATTTGAGAATCACTGCAACAGGCTCCTCCCCACAGAAGATCAGCAAGAACATCCAGCCAACACCAAACTCACTGATCAAGTAAAACAGTGGAATTCCAGAGGAGGGGAAAGCAAATATGGAATACACAGCTTTCTCCCCATGATTCTTTAGTCTTGCAAAGTTAATTAAGTTTTTTTAATATTATTTTTTTCTTCCTCTAATTTTTTTAAAACTTTTCCTCTTTTCTCTTTTAACATTTTTAAAATAGTTTATCTTAACAATGCCTTTCTTAAAAAAATTTTTTTAAACCTTCATTATTATAGTCATATTTTATCCTTCACGGTATCTAACTTTATTTTTTGTGTACAAGTAGGATTTTTTCTTCTAAAATATTTTGTGATACAATTTCTTCTAATAGATCAAAATATACTCTACATCTAGAATAAGCTTTGTTCTAGTCTCCAGCTTGAACAAATTCTTTCCACTTTATTTTTATTTCTTTTTCCAACCAACTTATCTTATCAATTCCTTTTTTAGAACATTTTTTAAATTTTCATCTTTACAATCATATCCCATCCCTTCATCATGTTTATGCTTATTTGTGTGTGTGTGTGTGTGTGTGTGTGTGTGCATTTTTTTTCTTTCTTTCTTTAAAATTTTGGGAGGTAGTTTCTTCTAAGAGACCAAAACACATCCAAAATCAAGGGGGTGGCTATGTTCTATCCACCAGTCTAATTAATATATATCTTTATTGTTTAATTTTTTTTAATTAAAAAAATTTTTTTTAAATTTCTTTTTACTCCCTTTCTTTATCCCCCAGTTGTGGGTCTCATCTGATTTGGTTAGCATACATTTTTCTGGGGCCTTTGCCACCCTTTTAGTATTTCATTCTCTCATTCATATATTCTTATCTGGATAAAATGACAAGGCAGAAAAACTCACCACAAAAAAAAAAAAGAACAAGAGGCAGTACTGATGGCTAGGGACCTAATCAATATGGACATTGGTAATATGTCAGATCTAGAGTTCAGAATTATGATTCTCAAGGTGCTAGCTGGGCTCAAAAAAAGGCATGGAAGATATTAGAAAAAAGCTATCTGGAGAAATAAAAGCTCTCTCTGGAAAATGAAAGAACTAAAATCTAACCAAGCTGAAATTTAAAAAGCTATTAATGAGGTGCAATAAAGCATGGAGGCTCTAACTGCTAGGATAAATGAGGCAGAAGAGAGAATTAGTGATATAGAAGACCAAATGACAGAGAATAAAGAAGCTGAGCAAAAGAGAAACAAACAACTACTGGACCACAAGGGGAGAATTCAAGAGATAATTGATACCATAAGACAAAACAAAATTAGAATAATTGGGATTCCAGAAGGAGAAGAAAGAGAGAAGGGAGCAAAAGGTATACTGGAGAGAATTATTGGAGAGAATTCCCCTAATATGACAAAGGGAACAAGCATCAAAATCCAGGAGGCACAGAGAACCCCCCTCAAAATCAATAAGAATAGGTCCACACCCCTTCCTCTAATAGTAAAACTTACAAGTCTTAGTGACAAAGAGAAAATTCTGAAAGCAGCCCGGGACAAGAAGTCTATAACATACAATGGTAGAAATATTAAATTGGCAGCAGACTTATCCACAGAGATCTGTCAGGCCAGAAAGAACTAGCACAATATATTCAGAGCACTAAATGAGAAAAACAAGCAGCCAAGAATACTATATCCACCTAGGCTATCACTGAAAATAGGAGAGATTAAAAAGCTTCTAGGACAAACAAAAACTAAAAGAATTTGTAAACACCAAACCAGCTCTACAGAAAATATTGAAAGGGTCCTGTAAGCAAATAGAGAGCCTAAAAGTAGTAGACCATAAAGGAACAGAGACAATATATAGTAACAGTCACCTGACAGGTAATACAATGGCACTAAATTCATATCTCTCACAAGTTACCCAAATGCAAATGGGCTAAATGCCCCAATCAAAAGACACAGGGTATCAGAATGGATTAAAAAAAAAAAAAACACCATCAATATGCTGTCTACAAGAAACTCATTTTAGACACAAAGATACCTCCAGATTTAAAGTGAGGGGGTGGAAAACAATTTACCATGCTAATGGACATCAAAAGAAAGCTGGAGTGGCAATCCTTATATCAGATACATTAGATTTTAAGTCAAAGATGATAATAAGAGATGAGGAGGGACACTATATCATACTCAAAGGGTCTATCCAACAAGAAGATCTAACAATTTGAAATATCTATGCCCCTCACAGGGAAGCAGCCAAATATATAAACCAATTAATAACAAAATCAAAGAAATGCATCGACAACATTACAATAATAGTAGGGGACTTTAACACCCGCCTCACTGAAATGGACAGATCATCCAAGCAAAAGATCAACAAGGAAATAAAGGCCTTAAATGACACACTGGACCAGATGGACATCACAGATATATTCAGAACATTCCATCCCAAAGCAACAGAATACACATTCCTCTCTAGTACACATGGAACATTCTCCAGAATAGATCACATCCTGGGTCACAAATCAGATCTCAACCAGTACCAAAAGATTGGGATCATTCTCTGCATATTTTTGGACCACAATGCTCTGAAGTTAGAACTCAGTCACAAGAGGAAATCTGGAAAAAACCCAAATACATGGAGCCTAAAGAACATCCTACTAAAGAAGGAAAGGGCCAACCAGGAAATTAAAGAAGAGTTGGAAAAACTCATGGCAAAAATGATAATGAAAACACAATGGTTCAAAATCTGTGGGAAAAAACAAAGGCAGTCCTGAGAGGAAAATATATAGTGATACAAGCCTTTCTCAAGAAGCAAGAAAGGAAAAAAAATAAATAAATAAAAAAGAAATAAATAAATAAATAAAAGAAACAAGAAAGTTCTCAAATGTACTACCTAACCCTAGACCTAAGGGAGCTGGAGAAAGGACACCAAAGAAAGCCTAAACCCAGCAAGAAAAGAGAAATAATAAAGATCAGAGCAGAAATCAATGAAATAGAAACCAAAAAAACAATAGAACAAATCAACAAAACTAGGAGCTGGTTCTTTGAAAGAATTAATAAGATTGATAAACCCCTGTCCAGACTTATCAAAAAGAAAAGAGAAGGACCTAAATAAATAAAATCATGAATGAAAGAGATCACAACCAACACCAAAGCAATACAAACAATTATAAGAACATATAATGAGCAACTATACGCCAGCAAATTGGACACTCTGGAAGAAATGTTTGCATTTCTAGAGACATATAAACTACCACAACTAAACCAGGATGAAATAGAAAACCTGAACACACCTATAACTAGTAAGGAGATTGAAGCAATCATCAAAAATCTCCCAACAAACAAGAGCCCAGGGCCAGACGGCTTCCCAGGGGAATTTTACCAAACATTTAAAGAATTAATTCCTATTCTCCTGAAACTGTTCCGAAAAGAAAAAAACAAAACAAAAACAAAACAAAACAAAACCCACTTCCAAACTCATTTTATGAGGCCAGCATTACCTTGATCCCAAAACCAGACAAAGACCCCATCAAAAAAGACAATTACAGACCAATATCCTTGATGAACACAGATGTGAAAATTCTCACCGAAATACTAGCCAATAGGATCCAACAGTACATTAAAAGGATTATTCACCATGACCAAGTGGGATTTATTCCTGGGCTGCAAGGCTGGTTCAACATCTGCAAATCAATCAATGTGATACAATACATTAAAGAAAGAAAGAACAAGAACCATATGATACTCTCAATAGATGCTTAAAAAGCATTTGACAAAGTACAGCCTCCCTTCACGATCAAAACTCGTCAACGTGTAGCCAATAGAGGATACATACTTCAATATCATCAAAGTCGTCTATGAAAAACCCACAGCAAATAACATTTTCAATTGGGAAAATCTGAGAGCTTTACTGCTAAGGTCAGGAACACGGCAGGGATGTCCAGTATCACCACTGCTATTCAACATAATACTAGAAGTCCTAGCCTCAGGAATCAGACAACTAAAAGAAATAAAAGGCATCTGAATTGACAAAGAAGAAGTCAAACTCTCACTCTTTGCAGATGATATGGCACTTTATGCAGAAAACCCAAAAGAATCCACTCCAAAACCGCTAGAACTTGTACAGGAATTCAGTAAAGTATCAGGATATAAAATCAATGCACAGAAATTACAGTTGCATTTCTATACACCAACAGCAGGACAGAAGAAAGAGAAATTAAGGAGTGATTCTATTTACAATTGCACTAAAACCATAAGATACCTAGGAATAAACCTAACCAAAGAGGCAAAGAATCTGTACTCAGAAAACTATAAAGTACTCATGAAAGAAATTGAAGAAGACACAAAGAAATGGAAAAATGTTCCACGCTCATGGATTGGAAGAACAAATACTGTGAAAATGTCTATGCTACCTAAAGCAGTCTACACATTTAATGAAATCCCTATCAAAATACTGTCAATTTTCTTCAAAGAAATGGAATAATCCTAAAATTTATATGGAACCAAAAAAGAACCCAAATAGCCAGAGGAATATTGATAAGGAACACTGAAGTTGGTGGCATCACAATTCCAGACTTCAAGCTTTATTACAAAACTGTAATCATCAAGAAAGTATAGTATTGGCACTAAAACAGACACATAGATCCATGGAACAGAATAGAGAGCTCAGAAAGGGTCTCTCAACTAATCTTTGACAAATCAGGGAAGAATGTCCAATGGGGAAAAAAACCAGTCTCTTCAACAAATGGTATTGGGAAAATTGGACAGCACATGCAGAAAAATGAAACTGGACCATTTCCTTACACTATACCCAAAAACAGACTTCAAATGGATGAAGGACCTCAATGTGAGATAGGATTCCATCAAAATCCTTGAGGAGAACATAGGCAGCAACCTCTTCGACCTCAGCCACAGCAACTTCTTCCTAGAAACATCTCCAAAGGCAATGAAGCAAAGGCAAAAGTGAATTATTGGGACTTCATCAAGATCAAAAGCTTTTGCACAGCAAAGGAAACAGTCAATAAAACCAAAAGACAACTGACAGAATGGGAGAGGATACTTGGAAATGACATATCAGATGAAGGCCTAGTATCCAAAATCTAGAAAGAACTTATCAAACTCAACACCCAAAGAACAAATAATCTAATCAAGAAGTGGGCAGAAGACATGAACAGACATTTCTGCAAAGAAGACATTGAAATGGCCAACAGACACATGAAAGAGTGTTCAACATCACTCGGCATCAGGGAAATACAAATCAAAAGTACAGTGAGATACCACTCACACCAGTGAGAATTAACCAGTGAGGAAATGACAGATGCTGGCAACAATGAGGAGAAAGCAGAACCCAAGAAGGATCATTCCTACACTGTTGGTGGGAATGCGAGCCAGTAGAGCCACTCTGGAAAACAGTATGGAGGTTCCTCAAAAAGTTGAAAATAGAGCTACCCTATCACCCAGCAATCGCACTACTGGGTATTTATCCTAAAGATACAAATGTACTCATCCAAAGGGCACGTGCACCCAAATGTTTATAGCAGCAATGTCCACAATAGTCAAACTATGGAAAAAGTCTAGATGTCCTTTAACAGATGAATGGATAATGAAGAATTGGTATATATACACAACGGAATACTATGCAGCCATCAAAAACCCCGAAATCTTGCCATTTGTAACGACGTGGCTGGAAGTTTAGGGTATTATTCTAAGCAAAATAAGTCAATCAGAGAAAGACAATTATCATATGATCTCTCCGATATGAGAAATTTGAGAGCCAGGGCAGGGGGTTGTGGGGGTTAGGGAGGGTAAAATGAAACAAGATGGGATTGGGAGGGAGACAGATAATAAAAGGCTTTTAATCTCATGAAACAAACTGAGGGTTGCTAAGGATTGAGGGGGTAGGGATGAGTGGCTGGGTTATGGACATTAGGAGGGTATATGCTATGGTGAGTGCTGTGAAATGTGTAAGCCTGATCATTCACAGACCTGTACCCCTAGGGCAAATAATATATGTCAATAGAATTTTTTTTGGTTTATGTTAGTATCCATATTTTGCTTACACAAAGTGAGAGTGGTAGGTATGGTTTTTTTTGGTTTTGTTTTCTTTTGTTTTTTTTAAATAAATGTTGCTTAGTCTCAAGGTGGAAAGAAAGGGATTAGTAATGCCAGGGGAAGAAAAAGGGTGAATGGATGGTCAGTCCTGAGCTGAAGCCTACTAGCAGGAATAAAACAAAAGGCAATTAGTAGTTTTTCACCTCTTGTTCCCTGGGCATAATAGAATTTTAGGCCTTGTAAAAAAAAAATTAGTTGGGAATAATGAAGCCATCTTGATGTTCTGTCACTTTCAGATGACGTAAAATAGAAACCTCAGCTTTATTACATAATTGTGTAGCCTTAGGTAAGTAACTTAATCTTTTCTTTTAAGATTTTATTTATTTATTTTGATACAGAGACAGAGAGAGATCACAAGTAGGCAGAGAGGGAGGCAGAGAGAGAGGGGTAAGCAGGCTCCCTGCTGAGCAGAGAGCCCAATGTGGGGCTCCATCCCAGGACCCTGGGATCATGACCTGAGCTGAAGGCAGATGCTTTAACCCACTGAGCCACCCAGGCGTCCCCAGTAAGTAACTCAATCTTTACGCCACCTGGTTATCTCACATGAAAAGCCATGCTCACACTTATCTCTGTGTGGTTGTATTCATTCAGTAAGTAAAAAGTAGGTGCAAAACACTTAAAAAATGCTAGCAGTTGATAGGCGCTTAATAAACCCTAAATAATAATAACATTAACAAAATGATTGCAATGAAATCTGTTTTGGAGCAATCACATCTTTCAAACTCCAGGTCATTAATACAAGTGTGTCACGACATTTAAATCTCTGGCATTCCTGGACCAGCTAGCTGAGCCATAGCCACAGTATCCTTTCTCTATCCCAACCTTCTGGCCAAACATGACAGTACACTGTTACAGGATCTTACAATGGAACTTGTCTCAAATTTAAATAAGGTACCAAAGAGAACAGATATTGGGACGCCAGAGCGAGGGTGACAGAGACTCCCTCTTCCAATCACTTGATTTACAAAGAATATAAAGTAGGACCGGTTCCATAGCTCTTAAACCCCTCAGCCTGGTCAACAGCATAAAAATAGACCTATAATAGAAGCAGCATTCCTTAAAAAAAAAAAGAAAAGAGAAAGAAAAAAGGGAGTAGCTTTCTATGTTCAAACTGAATTAAGCCTGAGCTACAGAGAAGTTTTAATGCTGACTAAAATTTGGAGTTTCGATTACTGTATTGCAGCTGGACATTATAATCACTGAATTGAGATTGTATTTGCCACCTAAAGTGACCATGGGACTCTCTGAAAGTGAACAGATACCCATGAGGTCTGTAAGAGATATCAATAAAGACTAGAGGAAGATTACCTCACACTAAAAATGTTTAAAGAGACCTTGGAGGAAGAAAAAAAAATAAGTTGCCTTTTTGCTTCCAGTGTTTTTTCTTGTGGTAAAATACACATCATGTAAAATTTACTGTTTTAACCATTTTTATATGTACAGTTCAGTAGAATTAAATGCATTCATAATGCTGTGCTACCATAACTACTATTGATCTTCAAAAGTCTTTTCATCTTGTAAAACTGAAACTCTAAACCTATTAAACAATAGCTCCCTATTCTTCCTTTCCCCCTCACCCCTGGCAACCACCATTCTACTTTCTGTAAATTGCCTTTTGAATCATGTTTTTTCAAACAGCCCTGTTACCCATAAGTGGTGGAATCATTTTCAGCTCCTCATTCTTTAGTATCCACATATCTGGGCTGTTTCCAAACAGGCTTTGCCTTTTTTTCCCCCTATATAATGCTTTTTCATGCTTTTTCTTCTTACGGAGACATTGTCAAATAAATTATTTGGAGTATAGTCAACTCTAACCCAATTTGGACTAATTTCTCCACTTCTGATCTATTTCTGTTTAAAGCGCTATTAATGATTACTACCAAAATTATTCTCATTTCTGCACATAATCTACTATCTTACACTTCTGATTGTTCCCAGAAGGGATGGTAGGAAGGCAAGAAACACCTTATAAGACTAAGCATGCAACATTAGCAGATATGATGAGGAACTCGGGCATGGTTGTAAAAACATTTGGAAGAGTGAGGGAAAAATGGAGCAGAGACAAAGCCATTCAAATGCTTGGCTTAAACAGTGCAGTCTAAGCGAGAACAGAGATCAAGGACAGAGTGAACATTTTGTACTACAGATTCCGTAATCGCACGTCTGGATTTTGTAGGACACTCCTCATTTTTAATATTTTGGCTGGTTGTTTCTTTAAAACAGTTAGCTGGTCTCCTAAATTTGGGTTTGATGACTTGTTGGCTGGCATGAATCTGGCTTGGTAATGGCAAAAATAGCCCCATATTCAGTAAAACAGCAGTAGGAACATTATCCCCAAATATGCAGAGTTTCCAGTTTGGTGAAATTGCTCACATCCAAGTGAAATTTGACTATACTTCAGGGAAAGATGGTTCTACATATTTCCTGGGGAGAGACAAAGATATTAACAAGGATTGGATGTCATACAAATAATACAGTATGAGCCATGCATGCTGTGTGTGCATGTGTGTTTTTTCAGACAATGTGATTCACTGCTTGTTTATTCCCAAAAAGAGACAGGATGTGGATCATGTGAGAGACTAAATATGACAACAGCAGAAGAAGGAATGAAGAGGAGTAAGATTTTTTTAAACAGGAAAAAGCAAGTCATGTATCAATACTTTAGAAATGTCTTTTGATTGTCTTTACTTCTCTCTTTTTCTGTCTATTTCTTTCACTGAATTTAAAGAATAGAAGTAAACATTGAAAATCATCAGGAAAACATGAGTTTAAGAGGATAGGATAATGAAAGTAGAAGGATGAGGCATGGAATAGCTGAGAGTCTTTTGCAGCGGGCCTATCAATGATTAAAACCACACCCTTTAAAATAATTTCTATTTTAGTTTTGCTGACTCCAAAGCACAATTTTAATATATTTATTTTTTCTTATATTACTTAATCTTGCACTCAGAAACTTGAACAAAGAATGAAAACCAGATTTGTTTTTTCTTCTAAAAGGAAGCTTGTTAGGTGGCTGGGTTTTGGACATTGGGGAGGGCATGTGCTATGATGAGTGCTGTGAATTGTGTAAGACTGATGATTCACTGACCTGTACCCCTGAAGCAAATATTACATTATATGTTAACTTTTAAAAAAGGGAAAAAAAAGAAAATTTAAGCCTTTGTCAATTTTTGACGAGAATAAATTAAAATTACTGCCAAATAAGAAATAAAAACAAAAATAAAAAATTACAAGGAAGCTTGTTTCTCTCAGAGAGAAACGTACTCCAGAAAAGCCATGAACAATAGCAGCACACATCAATTGAGTAATATTAAAAAAAAAAAAAATAAAGAAAGAAAGAAAGAGAAAAGAAAAGAAACACCAAAGCACACACAACACATGCAGAATACATGCTCTCTGTACTGGGCACACACAAAGTATTAAAACGTATGACCAAAAAGTGAAATGAAAGTGATAGTAAATTGGTAAAGAGATTCCAAACATTTTGAAAAAACTTGCAATAGACATTGGATAGAAGAATATATTGGAAAAATGTACTTCTCTGAATATGCCTACTGATCTGCTTTATCTGTCTTGCTTTATCAAAATTGGTGATATCTTGTCAAGAAATAATACAGGGTTATCAGAAATCACAGCTTCACTTAGTTCACAGTAGGGCAATGGTGTCAAAACACAGAATGGCGGTGTCAATCACCTTGATTCTCCGCCAGCTATGAAAAATCGGTCCTTGTGAGGGTTACTAGCCAGTCTTTTGGTCATAATTGGCAATTCATATATATATATATATAATTGCACTTTTTAAAATTTCTTAAGTAAATTTTACTTGCCTGCCATTTTTATGCTCTCAAGCATGCCAAAAATCCTATACCCACTCTCTCTAGACACCAGGTGCCCAGGGTCAAGTTTCACACATGCCATCTTTCACTTACTTTTGTTTCCACAGGCGATTTCTGTTCTCAACACTGTTCACTGGCACACCATTTTTTGTTTGTCGATTTGTCAGTTAAGAAAACTATGTAAGAGTTTCTAACATCTGATAACTGGGTTGGCTAAAGATAAGGAATTTAAGAGGAGTCCAGAGCAAATCTCAAAGTGGCCAGAGTTTAAAACCCCAACAATGCAGCTTCATCCTCTTACTTTACTTTACTTCCAGGCCTGTGACTCTCTGTATTTGATGGTCTTTATCACTGGGGATTAGCTGCCCTTTTGTACTTTGTTCTGTGCTGTACTTTCAGATGACTTCGATAATTGAACTTCTGCCTTTTACTTCTAGGTGCATAGCAATTTATTTGCATATCGTGCAGCTGCATAAATGCCTCAGAGTGAATTTGCAGGAAGCCAAGGGTCACTCTTAGTGTTCCTCGGTCTTAGAAGTTGTTTTTTAAGGTGTATCTGAAGAGGGACCAACATTTATCTTCATCAGTCAATTAACACATCATCAGAATCTTGGGACTGAACTGAGAATTACAGCTCTCAGAAGTAAGACACCATTTAGAACTACTGAGTCTAGCATACATTGATTCCAGTTAAGGTCCACAATGCTGACTAATCATTGCTAATGGCTCCAAACTCAATGACAGTTAGAGCCTGCTGAGAAGTGGCCATGAATGAAATACCATTCACCTTGGCAGCAGGTAATGTGTTGAAGGGTAGGGCATAAAGTAGTGAATTTTTATTTACTTAGCAGCTGCTTTGATACCACTACTTGTAGTAGAAATTGAGCACTAAGAGACCTGAGAAGATGATGTCGCTGATGTTTCTCAAACTTGGACTGATACACGAATCACTATGGATCCCGATAACGATACATTCTGATTCAGTAGGTCTCGGGAGAGGTCAGGGCTCTGAATTTCTAATGAACTCCCCAGTGATTCCAGCCCTGGCGGCAAGTCTGGATCACACTTTGAGTAACAAGGATTGAGAGCACTGGGGATGAAATCTACTGAATGAGCAGATGGGGAGAAGAGGGTTGGATATGGATCTATGGTGAGGCAAGTGAGACATGGAGGGCTTTACTCTTTGTAGTGTAATACTGCTTACTGGTGACTTCTCAAGTAGTCCAAAAGATTAATAATTCAAAATTATATACAGTGGTGCTATTTGATGTATTTTTCGTGGTAACTGGTGAATAAGCTGGCCTTTGCACATAGCTCGGTTAGGGGTAGATTTAAGCATTCTACTGGATGCAGAATCAGATATAGAAAAGAACAGAAGCAAGGATTGAGAAAAGGATTTGGGGCTCTAAAGGATCATAAAATTAGTGATTTGAACAAAGTTTATCTAAATCTCCCAGGGAAAAGAAGGCCCTAGCCGACATCTGGATTATAATAATATAATAATTATGATTAGTGCTTACCATATGGCAGATAGTGTACATTATATAAATCACCTCATTAATTCTTACAACAACTCAATGACATAGGTATCACCCTATTTTATAAAAGAGGGAACTGAGGTTAATGGTATGTCCAAATCCATATAGGCAGTAGGTTCTAGAGTGAGTATCTTAACCTTGATCTGGCTAAATCAAAAGCAATTCCCATTTTTGCTTACTGAAGACCAAAAAGATTAAAAGAGTGTATGTGGGGTGGCGTGGGAGGTAGGGAAGGGGCGCTGAAAAAGGTAGGCTAAAGAAATTGAAAAAAAAAATGACTCAGAGAATGACAAAAAGCAATGATCCTCATATTGTTCTGATATTTCCGCCTGTATTTGTTTGAACCTGAATGAGCTGACATTTTGAATTTTGACAGACTGCTGACAAATCATGCAGTACTACTCAGTCACTTCAGAAACAAATTTTAAAAGGTGAAATCTAGAGGTGAGAGCCACACTGAAATACAATTCCTAAGAGGATCTGTTTTCCACTAGCCTCAATCCCTTAGCAATGTTGACATTTAAGACCACCTTTTGGAAATTCCAGGGAGAAATAGCTTAGTTGCATTCTTCTTCTTGGAAGTATGAGTATAAATTGCTCCAGGTACCCTTTCCACTTAACCTTTTTTAAATTTCAGCCTTACCTGCAATTAACTTTGAGCCAACACTATACTAGAGATTTACGAATGTGGGATTCATTTTTTTCCAGTTGCAAATGTGAGTCCTTCAGTTCACAAGAAAGAAAAGGGATCCACACTTTCTAATGAAAGAGAACTCTCTTACACTATAGATATAGTCTATAGTCTTATAGTCTATAAGACTTTTAGTCTATAGTCTTATAGTCTTTAGATATAGTCTCTATCAGAAGACTTGGGAAGAGCTCCCGGCTACAACAACTTGGAGACTGTTTATACTACAAAAAATAAGCGCATGGTAAATAATGGAACAGTGCAATCATCATGGATGAAACTATTTTTGAGATGAGAAACTTACAATGTTGTGACCAATTTGGGAAGGGGGGGTTCCCAAGCAGGCATTTCTTAGAATTTTCCCATCAGTCTCAACTGTCTTCATTCAAATGCCCAGGGGTAAAAGGCCTCCATGAAAAATCACAAAGTACACAAAGTTGACTTTAGCCTGAAATCTGAAGTTACAGAGGAAGCTCAGATAACAAGTTCCAAAGAGAGCATGGAAAGGGTGAGTAATTTCCAAGGGCGATTCCTGATAATAATGATTCCATCTCTACTCTAACTTCACTTGGCTTGCATTGAAGTCAACACCGAAATCATAATTCAACACTCATTCGCTTCAAGTTCTGCCAAGCATATGCTAAACCTGCTCGTCTTATCAAGTATTCAACTATTCAGGGAAACCATTTCTGAGGCTTCCAGTGTCCCATTTTCAATTTAGTCCTCCAGCACGGGGCGCGCCAGGAGAGATGTAGAATTGATGTACCATGTTGGTGGTGGTGGCCAAGGACAAATGAAATTCTGCCAGAATGAGAATATGTTGATAGGCATGCACTTGCTTCTTGCTTTGGGGTAACCAAAAGCTTCAACTTGTAGTTGTAGAAACAAAATGTATAAAAATGCAGTCATAAGGTGCTTGGAGTGCTTACACCTGTTCATTTATCCATAAAACTGAAAGTAAATACAAATAAAATATAAAAATGGAGGAAGTTTTGGGCCTATAAGTGATTGCTGCTAAGGAAAGAGATGCTTGAAAAAGATGGAAAAGGCATTTAGAGTTAGTCGCACTGGGAATATTGTAATTTTTCATGTACTCCTACCTCCTGGGCATCTGATTCATGCTTCTTTCATTACAACAAACATTTATTTTAAAACTAATCATCCTTTAACTCCAGTGGCCTCTTGTGTTTTCACTTCCAAGATGTATTTCCTTTATCTGTGGATGAATAAATTATTATGGCCACAGGTACCATTATGAAACAACAATCAACTTGAAATCTAAACATCAACACATAATGTGAATAGCAAATACGTTATTATTGACTTAAATCTAACTGATTCAACAGTATCATACATTTTTAAATTGGAAAAGACATTAGCAAATGATGGAATTTAAATTTTGGGGATGTGCAATTCTTTATCTTCATCAATATTGTTTTTTATAAAAGCAGAAATAGCGATTATTAGTAACAATTCTTGTGATAACTCTAAGCCAAGAACTTTTTCGCAATGCAACAAGAAATCTCAGTAATGCAATGCAGGATACACCATAAACTGGAACTCTCTTGGACCTTATTAATTTTCATAAATAGCATGCAGGTCTCATTATATCATGGTTTCATTCCCATCAGAATCCTTCTGGTGTGGAAGTCAAGAATGGAATTAGGGTAAAGTGAATAAACCACCAAAGTACCCTTTGTTTCTGATTTTTAAAATATTTTGCCAACATTATTAGCTGTGACACTGGAAAAACAGTTGATGTGTGTTTCTAATCTTTTAATCGTTGCTTCATCACTTTCCCCTCCTTTCTATTTCCTCCTTTCTCAGCGCAAGCAGGTCTAAACCTCTATGCCACATCTGTATGTGATCCCAGTGCCAAAAAAGCCTTAGTAACAGCACATTAATAGTTGTACATCTCAAATGGCAAGCAAATGCAGAGATGTGCCTTTGCTGACAGACTGAGCAGACATTTACTCCTCTTTGTTCTCTTAAGACACATTCAAAGTCTGGAATGTGCTCCTCCTCCCTGTCTCTTTCAAACCCTCTACCTCCCACCATAACACTTTTTATTTTTCTGATGAACTTCCCACTCTCTTCCCTCTGACCTCCCTCTCACATTGCTGCCCCACTTTTCTGGCCTGATTCAAGCAGGGGGCTCATTTTTTCTTTTACTTCGGGGGCTAGGGAATGACTCCTCCCTGTCTTTCCCTGGCTGTACATCTCACACAGAGTCACACATTGAAGTTCTGTGACTCCAATTTTCATGGAACTCTTATAGCATGATATAGAGTTAGGGCCTCTAGCCTTTGCCCCGCCCCCCCTGAGGCCCAGGGAGAGGGGTGACCAGAGTGCCATGGTGTCCCAGGCTAGGCTCAGGTGAAAGAGGGGAACTCTGGCCTTTGCATGACACTGTATAGTACAGGGCCAACAAAGTCATTGCTTTTAAGAGATTTCAAGTAAATTCTCCTGAGCTAGGAACTCTTTCTTTAAGGTTCAATGCAGATATCATTTCTCACATATAAGTTCATTTCAATCCTCATTTCTACTTCCCTCCTGTATACAAACACACACACACACACACACACACACACACACACTCCTTAGTTGTCACTTCCTATCCCACTTCCCAGTCACTTAACTTGTTTTTTTATTAGTTTTCATTCAATGTTTACTAATTGTTGCAATCCTCCACACTACTTTTTCCATCCTTAGAGTAAATGTAAGTCCACCATCCCTTATATAAAACTTTTTGAGCTAGCTGTGTTGAGAAATTCAAACTTTTTCAGATTTTTAAAGGATACTCTGGTGCAGGGATGCCTGGGTGGCTCAGTCGGTTAAGCAACGGTTTCCAGCTCAGGCTATGATCCCATGGTCCTGGGATCAAGTCCCACATCAGGCTCTGTGCTCAGTGGGGAGTCTGCTTCTCCCCTTCCCTCTGCCTTCCACTCTGCCTGCTTGTGCTTGCTCTCCCTCCCTTTCTCTCCGGCAAATAAATAAATAAATAAATAAAATCTCTGTGTGTGTGTGTGTGTGTGTGTGTTTAAAGGATAATCTGGTGAATATACTGTAAATTTAGATAATACCCAACAGGTTCAGTGGCTGCATATTTATTCATGCTAAGTGGGTATAACCCAAAACCATAAATAGCCTCACATCAGTCTGGAATTATTTTTTCCACCAAATGAGTTTGCTACAAACTTAGGAAAACAACAACAACAAAATACTTTGTCTTGAAAGGTTTTCATGTTTTAAAAGAAGATTAAGGATGGTAGATCTGTACTATGTTGTACAAATTCTAAAAATGATTAACAGAGGAATGGAGTATTTCAGGATAATTTCCGTGTTTGTAGTTAAAAATGGCTGATTTTTCCAATGTTGGAGAAAATACAGAGAAAATTTTGTAGGTAGTATAAAGAAAGATTGGATTCACTCAAGTAAGCAATTGAGAACAAGCCAGAGAAATGAAACAAAATAAGTGTGTGTGGCTGAGGTAGGGGGGCGGTGGGGGGGGGGGGGGGGAGGTGAGGCAGGAGGAGGGCAGAGCAGCTAGGGAGCTAGGAAGTGGTGTAGGAAAGAAATTCAAATTAGAGGAAATAAAGATAAAGAAAAATATCGGCTGACTGGAGGTAAAACTTATTAAAGGCAGGTTATAAAACTTGGAGAAAAAAGAGTTCTTTATAACTTTGAGGTCAAGAAATTTTCTTAAATATTATTTGCAAATGTACATTTTAAACCCACAAACATAAATCCAGGTAAAAGAAAAATAGCACAGTCCTGGTCATCCATATTAATCATCCAGATTTTCAATTTTTCCGTGTTCCATTCGTTTTCACAGAGAAGCACTTAGACTTCTTCCTCCTTCGAAGGTTGGGAGATCAACCTTCTGGTTGGGAGAAGCTTATGGGAAGTTAGAGGTTAAGGAGCTCGGAGTGTTCTAGGTATACCTTTGTAAGGGCAGTACATAATTGAGAGGTAAGGGGGGAGTCGTCAATTTTCTAATTTCCAAGTGTGTGAAAACCATGGTCTTTTATTTCACATTGGGTTGATTCTTATTCTTAAGTCATTTGACACTAACTCGATTGTTTCTTCAATTAAAAATGTTGCTTCGGTCAAAATGTGGTCAGCTCTATGGAAAGATGTGGTTACAAGAAAAGAAATTGTTATCAACAAGAGGTATGAAATCCCACAGTGCCCACTGAGCCACCCAGGAGCCCAAGGACAGTGTTTCAATAAAAGAGAGTAGTCATTTCTTTCATTCTTCAGATCTGAACCACTATTTTGGGTTTCTACCAAATTTTCCAGATGGTGAAAGATCTGGGAATATCCCCGTCCACAATGATCTATTCAACAATTGCCTCTTTTATAGGAAAAATGGAAAGCAGTCAAAGAGATACAATAGACAACCCGCCAGACGCAAGCTGCACTAGTCAATTACAGAACCACAAAGTCAATTTCAAGGGGTGTTTATTCCTCACAGATAGAAAAACAAACAAACAAAAGAGTGAGTGAGTTTCCATAAGAAAAAAGCTCTAGGTCGTATTGGGCTGAATCTTCAGTTGGGAGCGCACAGTAGGTGCTCAATAAATGTGTGCAGATTAAGTACTTTAAAATAAGCCACTTTTCCTATGCCAGGCCCTGGGCTAAGTCTTGCGGGGTACAAGAATTAATTAATACCCTGGAAGGAATTCAGATCTGAGTCGGCGTAGTGCAAAGCTGAAAGAATAAAGGTTTTCGTCAACGCGCAAAAAACAGAGTCCCAGAGAAACCAAGTAAGGTTTACTTCACATTTTGCAGGAGCTCTCGCACTCATTTTAGCGCCTGCGTTCCCTGAGCAATTGCCCTTTATAGGGGGCGCAAAAGGAGGCGAGCCTCAAGAACAGAGCGGCGGCAGGATTGGGGGAAAGTTAAGAAATGCGAAAAACTGCGGGTTCCTCGGTCTGAGTTCGTCCTGGATTTGAAAAGAGGACTATGCCTTTTGTCACTCTTCGCCTTTCTCCAAATCCCCCGGGAGGAGAAACTGGCTGGGGGGGGGGGGCGGGTTTACATCAGAGAGACCCACAGACAGTAACGCTCTTGGCTACAATGGCCACAGCCCAAGAAACCCATGAATCCACAGCTGACGCCTTGCAGAAAAGGACCCACCCAGGCTCGCTAAGAAAAGGAAACCCACGTGACAGAGGAGGGTGGGGGTGGGAAGCGAGGCGACCCCGGAGCAGGAGAGGCCAGGGGCGGGGCCGGGGACCAAGCTGCTGCAAGAAACTACCCCACAGAGCCGGTCCGGGGCGAAGGGCTCGCTCTGGGTTCCGCGCGTGCCGGACACTGTGCAGTAGACAACTCGTTCCGAGCGCGACACACACGAGGGTCAGAGAAGAGGGAACCGTTTCGCTTATTGGCAAGGGGCGGGGCGCGCGCTAGCCTCTCTCGCCGGGAGCCGGAGCTTGACGCCGCCGGGGTGCGGACCCACCGCCCCGCCCCGCTCGGCACCGCCTCCTGCAGCCCGGGGAGGGGCCGGGGCGGAGCTAGCCTGGCCGCGCCGGGGCGGAGCGGGCGCCGGCAGAGCGCGGCGCGGGGCTGGCAGCGAAGGTCCGCGGCGGGATCGGTGTCGCTGCGGCTGCCAGAGAGCCCCCCCCACCTCGGCCGGTAGCCCCCACCTCGGCCGGTAGCCCCCGCAGACCTACCTTCGCGGCGCGCGGCGGCTCCGCTGCTTCCCTCCGAAGGAGGTCCGGCTCCCCGCTCTCCGGACCCGCCTGGCGACCTCGCCTCCGGCGGGACAGGGAGCTGCGGCGCCCGGGGCATGGCTTCGGCCGGCAGCGGCATGGAGGAGGTGCGCGTGTCGGTGCTGACCCCGCTGAAGCTGGTCGGGCTGGTGTGCATCTTCCTGGCGCTGTGTCTGGACCTGGGGGCCGTGCTGAGCCCGGCCTGGGTCACGGCCGACCACCAGTACTACCTGTCCCTGTGGGAGTCCTGCCGGAAACCCGCCAGCCTGGACAGCTGGCACTGCGATTCCACGCTCAGCAGCGGTGAGGGCCCGGCGCGCCGCGACCCCTGCCTCCCACCCCGGACTGCCCGGTGCCCCACTGCCCGGACGGCCACCGCCTCTCTCCCCGCCTTCTGTGTCCCCTACCCTCGTGCGCCCCGCCGCATCCTGACTCTTTGCGGACCCGTGGGCTCCAGCCACCTCCCTGCGATCCACCCCTCGTCTCTCCCCGGTCCTGTCGCCAAAGCCAATGCGACGTCCCACGCCCTCTCCGTCCCCCCGGGGCCATTCCTCGGGCTCTGGAGTAACACGTATGCTGTTTGGGGTAATTGATATCATTTAAGGCGAGAACCGCGGGGCCGTGTTAGAAATGCAACGCCTTCCACACTCTCGTTAAAAAAGAGACGAGCAAACCCGCCCCAACTCCACCGAGACGTCGTGGGTTCTCGGCTCGGTCTTCCCCACTCTCTTCTCCTTTCTCTCTCAAGGAGGAATTTGCCTGAGTTTACCTCTCAGTGCCCACGTTTCTGCCGGCTCTACTCCACTTTGTCCGGTTTTCCCCAGGGAGTTTCGCTTTGGGTTTTATTTCCTTAAATTTTTGACGGCTGTGGAGAGTTGGAAGAGAGACAGGCGTAATTTCCTTGCCTTTTTTGGTGGCACGTCGTTGGTTGTGAGTTGCCCTTCTTTCTCTCGCTCTCCAAATACCTCCTCTCTCCTCCAGACCTTTCTTTTCTCCATGAGCTACTTACTCACAGATGCCTGTAAAGTTGTGGCTTATTCAGCTACCCCTGGAAGCTGCGAACGGGTGGGGTGGAGGGTGGGGAAGAAGGTAGTCACCCCCTGGGAGGGGGCTTTATTCTCTCCTTGACCCCCAGTTGGCTTCCTCTGCGCCCCAGTTATGCTGTTAGCAGAAATCTGCCAACTTCCGATTTCTTGCAGTAAACGCTTTTCCTTGCTAATCTTGATTCTTCAGCTGCTGGTGTCAGTGCAGAGAAAGGGGAATAAAGGGAGAGGACCTGCCCGTGATTTTACACTTACCCACGCGTACCCCTAAGAAACTGATTAAATTCCTTCGTGACAGTCTGTCTTCTCGGGGACTATTTATGAAGCTTTACTGGAGACGTTTCAAGTTCCAAGAAAGTTGAAATAGCACAAATGCCACACAAACCTGATTTACTTTTGTCTTTGGTTTCTTGTTTCAAGAAAGATTAGTTCACTTGGTTAAGTTTCTTCCATAAATTTGATTTTCTGTTTACAAAAGGCTGCTTCTTTGATTTTACTTCAAAATTCCTATTGATGGGATTTTGTCTTTGTTGCTTAATTCACTGTGGAGGGGACTGGTTGGCAGCAGGAGGTCAACATTTAGGTCTTTTAATTCCTTCAGGGTTTGTTGTTTACAACCAAAGATAAAATAAATTGGTAAGATGCCTTTCTTCAGTAACCAGGGGATCCAAATAAACTTTGGAGAAAATATCTTTTCTTTCCCCTCTCCAATAGAAATGGAAATTTATGTAGGAATGCCAGCTTAGGCATGTCTCCTTAGCAACGGCAATCTTTTGCCCCTTTCTCCTGTCTCCTGAAATAATAGTCCCCTGATTGCATAAAGACTTTTCAGATAGGTTCGAGAAACCAGCCTCTACTCTTTTCTTTTCAGACCCAGATCCTTTTCTCTTGGCCAGGAATGTGGGGAATGGGGAGAAGCCAACACGAGTTTGTTGAGCAGTATGCAGTGTTTGCTAATCTCTCCTTAATTGCCTCCATACCCATTTATCTCAGCTTTTTCCCCCTGTCCAGGCAAGGAAGTAGGTAGGGAGACTCAAGCTTAATGCAAAGGTAGTGATAAAAGGTCTCTACGAAGTACAAATGGGAGCCAGGGACAGTTTCTGGGTTTTCCCCCCTAAGCCCGTTATCGTACCCTTCTGCTTAAACTCATGCCACAGCATTTATTTCTATTTGGGTTCCTGAAAATCAGCTTCAGTTCTATTTTGCTTAAAATAGTTTTCATCCCAGAAAAAGTGTAGTTGGTGAGCAAATGATGTGGGAGGCTTAGAGATGGTTTTGTTTGAGGCTAACTGGAACAAGTTCTTGACTTTCTTTATGTAGTAGCAGTTCATTTTTCCTCTCCAAGGCGGTGGGTGGGGGGTGCAGGAGGAAAGGAAACAAAATATGGAAAATTGCTCTATCTCCCCCACTTTACAAAATGTGCTTCTTAAAATGTTCTGTGAACTTGAAGCTTCTATCCACAAATGTTTTGAAACGAAGAGGGAAGCTTGAATTGAAACGAGCAATCCTTTTTTCTTGCCTGTTCCAGAGGGCAGGCAGCTTTTCTCAGTCTGTTTGCGGTGTGGAGTAACAGAAAGCAGGGAGGGGAATGTCTTCTCTGAAGATTTTTTAAGAGATCCACTTCATTGTCTCTTGAAATGAATTACCTCGGGAGGAGCCACCAAGGACAGTTTTACTGAAGGCCCTTCACCAGGATCTTCGGGGCTTAATTAAAAACCTTTGTCCTAATTAGAATTAAAACTGCTATGAAGAGGCGAGCTTGTATTTACAGAAGGGAAATTTCAGGAATGTTTCTACTGACGACAATACGTCCTACTTAGGCCCAGTTCCTACGGAAACTTTCCCCTCAGCCATTATTTTTAAAGCTGCATTTTAATGTTGTTACCAAATACGCGTTGTTTGCTGCTTAGAACCCGTTTTATGGTTTTAAGCGAAAGCAGAACCATGCCTTTTGTGTCCTGGTGTATTGAAGGTTGCATCAGCACTTCTAGTACGAACCAGTAATCCGGGTGTCAGTCAATTGTAATGCTTTTCTCTGGTGTCCCAGTTCAGAGTAGGGGGGCAGTCCAGGCATTCATCTAAAGCTAGAAGTTTTCTAAAAAGACAAATGAGAAAAACGGCCAATAAACTGTCATTTGCGATGGAAACAAACAATAATAATAATAATAAAGTATGCTTGTTAAGAAGTTTAGAATAGGTAGTACTCCCATGGCTGCCGGCCACAGAATTTCTAAGAATAGTTTTCCCCACTACTGATTTGGGCAGCCTCTTAATACATCTTTAATCCGTTTTTTTTTTTTTTAATTGTAGTCGTGTTTTTGGCTTTTGCTTAGTCACATTTAGTTTTGATAACTTTTGTTTAGAATATAGTTGTTAGGATTTCATAGCCATTGCAGAAGAATTCTTAGTGCAAATAGGATTGCTCAAGTGATACAGAATGCTGATGCCCTAAACTTGACATCAAATGTGCTATATAACCTCTAAGATGGTTTTAAAATTTATAAATATGGAGCTATTTCATACAAGGCAGATTCCTTTTTTGACGTCCGTGTGATTTATTGACCGAGCACAAAAGCAAGGACATGCAGATAGCCAAATGAGTGCGTTTTACTACGAGTAATTTTAGGATATAAAAAGTGCATTTATCCATCTTTCCATCTACAGAATATCTATACATCTTTTCTATCCATGAAATACTTGATCAAATAGTCTTTTTCAAGGAATATTAACATCATTCGTGTACTGTCCTAAAAATAGCTTCATTTGTAACATGAGTCACTGGCAGTTTTGAAATGGCAGTGTGTGCTGTATGCTAATAACAGGTGAATATTATTATTTTTTTTCAGCTGACAAGAGGTTCTCTTAAGAGTGCTTTATAGGTAGCTCCTTTTCCTAAAACTAGTAGAACATTCCACTTTGACATTCATTGTAAGAAAACCCACCTTGGGTCATAGTTTAAGATAAACCAAACTGCCTAAACAACTACAAATCTTAGAAAATCTGAGGTTTAGTGATTCTGAATTCAGATGTATGTCCTTTGTGCATACTTTGAATCCATACCTTCATTGGGAATCAGAATTTCATTAGGAAACGTCACAACGCTACTTACTTCAGGAAATGTTTAGCTTCTTTCCCAAAATATGTTGATACCGATGTGTGTTTACAAATAGTTCTGCAGGCCTGGAGGTCAGACAGTTAGACCCTCTTCTGGCTTCCTGAAAAAAAACATAAGTAGAACAAATGCAGTTTTATTTAACCTACACAACATAGGTGGGTGGAAAGTTATACAAAGAGTAGCACTCAGCACCAAAACTTTGTCAATAAACTGGAGAAAAAACCAAGTATGACTTATTTCACGATCTTCGTGATGATTTTTCTTTTACCATCTCCTAAGACTTTCAAATTCCCAAGACTGACTTTTAAAAAAGATGTTTTAATTTGTGGGCAGATATAATTCCTTTTTTGCTCACATTTATAGAATGATTGTAACCTCCAGGGAACCATTTGGATCAGTCTTTGTCAGCAAAGGGATTTGATGGGTGTGTGAGAAGCCTGGCCTTTCATAAAACATTTCCCAATAAAACCAAAACAAACAAAAGCATATCTCAGGCAATAGATTTTGTCTGCTGTCAAGAATATATTTGAGGAATTTCTTTCAAGTTTCTGTTAATGGTAAGACTACTTAATGAGACCAAAGATACATCCACTACTACTAGATATATTAGTGAAAAGGATTGTAGATGCTTCAGATTAAGTCCCTGGAATATATTACCTAAATATCACAGTAGATTTCTATATGAACTATGCTAAATTATAATGTAATCCTGTAGGAGAGCAGAGTACTGTTGTGGAGAATACAGGAGGCTTTAGATTCAAACTGCCCTGAACTTGGCCACTTAAGCATTCACGTGACCTCATACAATTTAATGGCTTCAAATGCTTTGTCATTAAGATTAAATATATAAAAGTACCTGCACATTAGGGTTGTGTTCCTTCCTTATTATATATTCAGAAAAACAAGCCCAAAGTGATTTTTTTTTTTTTTTTGCAAAATTGAAGACTCCCCCCATCCCCCTTGGAAGGTAAACTCTTTGCATTGAATAATGAAGTATGCTGTCAGTTTCAAATTTAAATTGTGCTACTGCATTACCAAGCATTTAACAATGCTCGTGGTAGATCATGATCACAAAATTACTATCTAATAGCTACCCTTTTTCTCAGTACTATTACAGAGCAAACATCTCAATTATTGCCAGTGTCACAGTAAACTTGCAAGGGAGTTAATGTTATCCCTATATGTTATTGAAGAGAGCAGGCATTTTGTAAGTTTACCAAGTTTTCAGTCGGTGGTAGAGGCATTTTTTCCAAGAGAGTGCCAGTTACTAATGCTGGGAAACAAACCACTTCAAAAGTTAGTGGTACAAAACAACAATCATTTTATTATGCTCATGACATCTGTGGGTCAGGAATTTAGATAGGACATAATGAGGATGGTTTATCTGGGGCTCCAGGGTGTCTGGGGGACATAGCTGAGGGTGACTTGAATGGCTGGGGACTGGAACATCTGCAACTGCAGGATCTTTTTCTAACTGGGTTTGGCACCTTGGGGGAAATGGCGGAGAGACTGGAGTCTGGCCACTAGGACCAGCCTTACTAGCATGGTGGTCCCAGGGTAGTCAAACTTACTATAGGATGAGTGGTTTTTCCCAAAATGAGGGTCCTAAGAGAACCAGTCGCTGTCTTAACTAGCTGGAAAATCACAGAGGAGCCATTTGGCAGCCCAAATTCCAGGCAAGGAAAGTTGGGCTCCACCTCTTGGTCTTGATGGAGCAACTGGAAAGTCCCATTATAGAAGCGCATGGAGGATGGGAGATGCTGTTGGGCCACTTTTGAGGCATAGAGTCTCACTGGAGTCTAGCTGCCAATCTGCATTCTTACTTTACTGCCTCTGAAGAACAAAGACAACTACATAGCTACTTTCTTGAAGAATTTTCAATCAGGGTGCCTGAGTGGCCCAGTCAGTTACGCATCTGCCTTCTGCTCAAGTCACGATCCCAGGGTCCTGCTCTGCAGTGAGCCTGCTTCTCCTCCGTCTGCCACTACCATGGTTGTGCTCACTTACTCTAACTCTCTGTCTCTGAGCTAAAAAATAAATAAAATCTTAATTAAAAAGGAACTTTGCATCAATTATATAAGTAAAATTTGGCTGGGGCAAAAACTGCCCTTATCACATGGGTTTAATGATTGGTCACTTGTATGGGGTTACTTTGGATTTGTAATCAAATGAGCTTAAAAACCTAACCCATCTACCAATAGAGAACTTCTCCCACTCTCTTTAGGTGACCTTAAGCCATTTTGGTTTATAGTCTCAAATGAGCAAGGCTCAAACTGATTTGAATCTGGGCTATAAGCTGCTACTTCGTGTTGCTGATAAACTTTAGTTTTTTTGTTTTGTTTTATTTTGTTTTTGTTTTGTTTTGTTTTGTTTTAAGAAAGTTCTGTATGAGACAGAGGAGATAGGTTCTTTGTACACAAACACTAAAATGTTAAAATTGAAGACGGGAGTCAAGTTTTGTAGCACTAGAAAGATGTTGGAGTTGCCGAATTATTTTTTGTTTGCTTGTTTTTCCCTTAATAAAAAAATTCTTTTCCTGACAATTGCCCATATATTGAATTACAGAATAATAGCACATTTGGAGTAGAAAAGATTTTTAAAAGTATTCCTGCCTGGGCAAATTTCTTGAATGGATAAGAAAAATTGAGGAAGATACAATGGTAGTGACTCAGTAGGAATTGTACTTGGCTGAATTATTTTTGCACGGTGTGTTTTCCAACTTTCCTGTCACACTGCAGGTAACTCTTCATTTCGGAAGGTTTGCTAAGTGCTCCCAGGCATGGCACTTCGGATTCAGAGGTTAAGTACTACACATGAAATAGATGTCTACTTTTTATAACCATCCAAGATCTGATTTCACATAGAATTTAAGATCTTCAGGTAGACTCATATGTCAGTAAGTCTGTGAAGTTTTAGATGTTTCCTAACATCAAATTTACATTGTTCGCATGACTAGTCCTTAAAAATCAGCAAAACTTTTTTTTAAGTTTTGCTATGATAGGATGCTTTAAAACATCTGTTTAATTTTAAAATCATAATTGTAAGTATGTGGAAGGCAGCCATGTAAGTTTCTTAAATTGATTACATGAATATAAATTTCACTAGATCAAGTTTTAATGCATCCTGGCTTTTTTTTTTTTTAAGATACATTTATTTATTGAAAGGGACTGATGTTCCTTAAACAGAATTTCATCCTTATATGTCAAAGTTACTGGCAGTTAAATCTTAACAGTCTTTTCAAAGTATTGGATTATCTCCCTTGAAAATTAGACAAGGACATCTTTCCTTGCCATTTTTTGCTTGTAATTTGTGTGGGTTTTTGAGACACTAGTGTCGGTCATCAATTTTCAAAAAATCTTCAAAAACAAGGCATCCATGGTTCCCAAAGAACTGAGGAAAAATACCTAGATCATTTTTGTCTCTAGCAGCTTATATTAAATGTTGGGGGATTTTAAATGATAGTTTAATGAGCCATATTTCAACATAATGTCACCTATTGATTCTCTTTTCAAAATACATGTTTATTGGCAAAAAGATGTTTAAATGTAGAAGCTGGGACCCATGAGTGACATATCCTCAGTCTGCAAAAGGCTCATCCACAAAAGAACTACAATTTTCATCAAACGGGGGTTTCTTGCTCTTGTGTTTTAAGGTCCCTAAACCAAAAGTTCATCAAAATGTTGCCATAGTACTTTGTGAATGCGACCTGGCTAGCACCACTAGGTGACCTAAAGAGAGAAATGACCTTTCCCTTTTCCTATCTTGTCATGTGTGCCCAAAGAGTTAACTTCATTAAAACATATTCATTGATTTCATACAGGGCGTAGGCATTATCCTGGTACAGAATTAGCCAGTTTGTGTGGCACCACTGTGCTAGTTAGGGACAGCAAGGTGATGAATGAAACACTTGCTTTTAAACAACGAAATCATATAAATGTACAAAGTAATGTAAAGGGGGAAATAAAAGTTCAAATTTGGCAGGGGATGGAAGAGATCGCAACTAAAGAAGTTTGCTAACAGGGAGCTGCTATCTTGCCAATTTTATCCCTCCCCCCGTATTTACTAAGAAGGTATCTCAGTACAGAGCGTGGGTGACTGGCTACCTTCCGTCTACCCTTTGATTATTATTAGTTACTCTAAATCCATCACACAGAAGATTTTTAGTTGAATAGAGGAAGGTCACCCACTCCTAGTCCTGGTGTGGACTTTCTTCTTCCTGCTTTTCCAGATAACCAAGTTGCCTAAATTGTAACCTTAGATCCACCCCCCCAAGAGTGGGGAAGATGTTCAGTATAACAAACTCATCACAACTTTATGGAAATAGTCCGATCAGAAATTACTACTGAGCCTGTACCCTTTAGATAATATTAGTTACCATAAAATGCTAATGAAATATTTCTAACGTAGTACATGATAGCAGTGATGGTGTGTCTCTCTCTCTTTTTTTTTTTTTGGTCCAAATTCTGCAACATGCTTTTTTTTTTTTTTTTTAAAGATTTTATTTATTTATTTGACAGACAGAGACCACAAGTAGGCAGAGAGGCAGGCAGAGAGAGAGGAGGAAGCAGGCTCCCCGCTGAGCAGAGAGCCCGATGCGGGGCTCGATCCCAGGACCCTGGGATCATGACCTGAGCCGAAGGCAGAGGCTTAACCACTGAGCCACCCAGGTGCCCCTGCAACATGCTTTAATTGCAGGGCATTTTGCCAAGCACTGTATATAATGGTCTTATTTGGGGGAAAAGATACCATACGTTATGATATTTAGATGATAAATTGCATTTTCACCAAATTTCTAAGATAGAATTCTGTGAAGCAGTTGAAACAACCCTTGATTTGTTAAAGAAAAAGAGATACATATTCATCTAACACCACACAGAATAATTCAAATTCAAAAGGCTTAAATGAAATTGTCTGGATTGAAAATTAGTAACCTGTCTGGTACTTTTGGACAATCAGAATTTTCCAGAATTTTGGCAAAATCGACCTACATTTTGGTTATTAAAGAGTTGTTGCATCACTTACTTGCATGGTTTCCTAGTATCGTATATGTGCTAAAGTCAGGTCAGTGCTGTGTTTTTGATACATTTTTTATTCATATGTTGGCCTGAAGAGTAGGACTCTAAGTTGTATCATTGCAACTTGATTAACAAGGTAGGTGCTTCTCTAATATTCCATTTCACTTTGTGCAGCACAGTGTACAGTGTCTATACTGTCATTTTGTAAAAGACACATAGTTGTTTGCTTTAAATATTTGTTTGCACATGAAGAATGTTAGATTTGATATTAGTTGATTCAAAACACATGGTCATTTTAATTATTGAAATTGGAATCAGAATTTTTCTTTTGCCTGTCTTTGTCTCTATATCTCATGGAGTGGTAGAAAATTAATGCAACACTGGTAGATTTAGGTCAGAATGCAACTTACCAAAGAAAAAGTTTAAACTCCCTCAGTAATGGCTTCAGTTTTCCATTTCATTTGCCATATACAGATTGAAAAAGTGAAGTGTATTATTTGATAACTCTGGAAATATTTTGGCTGTTAAGTCTATAGTTACCTTCCTTTTATACAAATTAACAGCACCATTTTGATTCATTCTTCATACATGAGGATATGGGCTTACTGTCCAAACCTGGAAATATGTAGCATTAATCTCAAAATCCTAAATTACAGTTGATGAAAATAATTCAGTGCATAATTTCTAATAAGATGAGCTAGTCAGGAAAAAGGCATGGTCTTCTGTGATAAGGTCAGCAGTGTATTAGAGAATTGGGGTTTGAAAAGTTATTCTGTAACTGGAGCTTGTTTCCTCCTCAACAAATACAAGCCGTCCCAGTAGTTCCCATTCCTGATGATAAAAATGGAATTGGCAATAATGAGTTTGCACCAATATAATTAAAATTAATTTAAGTGTTTTGCTATACATATGCCCAACAAGTGAATAAAAGTATTTAGAAAAACTGAAGGTGTTCTGGGAATGAGTGAAATGATCCAGCTTCTGTGGATTTAGGGAAGATTTATGGATGACCTGTGAGGTGGTGTCAAGGTGATAGGAAACCTCTTCACCCTGTCACCTCTTCTAGGTGGAACAGTAAATGATTTCGATTGGAGTTATGGATATCATTTTGGTTAATATACCTGTCTTTTAGGGAATTCAAAGGTGAAAATAAAAGTGTTTGGCAAATTTGAATGGGATTATAAAAGTTCATTAAAAATCAGTATTTTAGGGGCGCCTGGGTGGCTCAGTGGGTTAAGCCGCTGCCTTCGGCTCAGGTCATGATCTCAGGGTCCTGGGATCAAGTCCCGCATCGGGCTCTGCTCAGCAGGGAGCCTGCTTCCTCCTCTCTCTCTCTCTGCCTGCCTCTCTGCCTACTTGTGATTTCTCTTTGTCAAATAAATAAATAAAATCTTTAAAAAAAAATCAGTATTTTAATTTGTGATGAGAATTCTAAAACAGTGATACTCCCATATTAAAACATTAAGATACATTTAGGAAAATACTGCCCACCCAAATTGTGGGAGTTGAATTTCTAAGACTAAAAATCTGTTTCTTCATTGCCTTTTAATTTTATCTAATTTCCTAGAAGAAGTGGCAGTTGTGTGCTCAAGGATTTACATACAGTAGAACTAATTTCAGCATATAAACAATACCTACAGAGGTAAATAAATTAGCCAGTGTTTGACAAGTTAAAAGTTTTGAAATGAGGTGGTACATTTGTAGTTCCACTAATGTGGTACATTTGAACTTGTGGAACGTGTGGAAAGTGTATTATCATTAAGATTTTACCTTTCATGAAAATTGGAAGTAAACTTTGACCATGAATTCCCTAAAGGAATGTGAATTCTCCAATTTGGCAATTAGAATGTGGCTCATAGAATTTTCATAATGCAGTGGCAATTTCAGACCAGTCTCATGTATTAGACCGTAAAGAAAGTCAGCACAATTCTGCAGAATACTAAAGCATTTATAGACATTGGAAACACTGGCGCCAGCTAATAAAAATACCTTGAAATAGGACTTGATTTTAGTTCCTGAGTTGCATATTAATGCTGGACTTGATGTTGTGATATAAAGACTGCCCAATTTTGATTCTGTAACTACAGGGGAAAGTATAACATTATATATATTCATTACTGTTATTTTTTCTTTTTTAAAAATGTTTAACTTTTATTATTTTTTTTTAGAGAAAGCACTAGTGGAGAAGCACACATGTATCTTGAGCCTTGGCTTCCATAGGTGCACATCCAGTGCCTTGTGTGTGCCACTGTGTCAGTTTTGCCAAAATACAATAGGCCCCCCCATCTCTGGGGGATATATTACAAGAACCTCAGTGGATGCTTGAAACTGTGGGTGGTACCGAACCATACATATGCTTTGTTTTTTCCTGTTCACACATATCTGCAATAAAGTTTAATTTTTAAATTAGGCACAGTAAGAGATCAACAACAATAACTAAGATTAAAAAATAGAAGAGTTATAACAATATACTATACTAAAAGTTATGTAAATATGATCTCTCTCTCGGACTATTGTATTGTGCTATACTCATCCTTCTCGTGATTACATGAGAAGATAAAATGCCTACATGATGAAATTAAGTGAGGCGACCGATACAGGCATTGTGACGTAGCATTAGGCTACTACTATTGACCTTCTGGTGATTCATCGGGAGGATCATCTGCTTCCAGCCTGGACTGTGTTTGACTGCGGATAACTGAAAGCATGGAAAGCGAAACTGCAGATAAGGGGGGGGGGGGGATCTGCTACACTCTTAAACCGAATCTGCCAGAAGTATGGCAGCCTCATTTCAGGTGGGAGTTCCAGATCCAAAACATTCTTCACAGCCCATTTGTGTCTTCCCTGGTTTATGGACCAAGGATGTACCTTTTTTTTTTTTTTTTTTTTCATCAAAACTGATTATCACTTGTTTTCTGAGCTCTTGGAAACCAAACTCAAATTTCAAATCAGCTGGCCTGACATTGAACAATGACCAGTTTTAACTGTGCAGAGCACTGCAATTTGTAAAGTAGCACCATGGCCATTGATGTTCTGCAGAGCTGGTTTATGTTCACTGCTCCACTACAGTGTCACTTTATCATTTATAGAAATGTGTAAAACTAATGCAGAGTAATAAATCTCTAAGGACTCTTAACACTTCATCTCACTAAATACTGTGAGGGCTATAAAATTGTGGAACTAAGATTGATGTAGAAATTAACCAATTATGAGAACTTAAAATAGATGATTTTGTTTTAAGAAATGGGGCTGAAAATTGAGATTTTTATGACATTTTAATTTGTTTTGCAAACACTGAATATGGGATAGCAAGTACTTGTGGCATGCAAACCTTCTAATGGAAAAACCATTAGTGTAGAGACAAATTTTCTGCTCATTTATTATAATATTATCAAAAAAATCATTCAAGTACAGAACATTCTATATGTATATTTTGTTAACTGTACATTGGTAGATAAGGAAGTATATGTGTATACATGAAGCCCAGAGTATATTGTTTTAATGGCTATTGCTAGGTATCTATAAAACTATTTTTCGAATTCTCTGTGTACTAGTCTTGTTCAACAAGAAAGAGGAAATGGTATCAAGCCGATCTACATGGTCCCTGACTTTAGCTCACCTGTAAGGCAGGCAGGCCCTAATATTTGGACAGTGGTTTCTGTTTCCTGAAAGAGGCATGATGCCACAAGCACTGTTCTCAGCTTCAGAATACCTAGTGCTTAGCCAGGAAAAGTGCCCTGGATCTAACTGACTATGGTAGCCTTATCGAACCAGTTTTTGGCTTCCTAATTGTTCAACTGATCAGCAAGTTAAAGCTTGGGTCCTGGGCATCCTGCCTGAGTGAATCATTCCAAATGGCTATAATGACAATAATCTCAAAACTTGGCACTGTCTATGAGAGATATGGGCTCAATACTTCAGTCTAAACCCCAGCTTCTGGCCAGGCAGTGGCAGACATGGCCTAATTCTAGTCTCTCATAAAATAAAATGGCTTCTCTGTGTGAACAGGCATTATCTATGGTTAAGGACCAGAGGGAAGGGTAACAGTATTACAGTGTGATGTGCCTTTTTGACTTTATGTCTAGTATGACTTTCATTAGCCACAACCCTCAGTACTAAAAATAGATAGAGAGATACCGGACTTTGAGAAGACAATAAAGGAGCCCCTGGGTGGCTCAGTCTGACTCTTGGTTTCAGCTCAGATCATGATCTCAGGGTCCATGAGGTGGAGCCCTGCTTTGGGCTCCATGCTCAGCCATGTCCTTGAGATGTCTTACCCTCTCCCTTGCCCCTCCCCTCCCCAAATAAATAAATCTTTAAAAAAAAAAAAAAAAGGAAGAAAATGAGAACTGGTTGTATTCACTTACTTTTTAGAACTACTTCCTGTGATGTAAGAGGTTCCCTTCCTAATTAGGTTTTAGTCCCTTTTAATAAGTGTTGTTCTCCTGGTGGCTTCTATTGCATTTTATTGGTTTTCTCTATGACATGAAGTATTATTTGAAAGAGATTCGACATTTTGTGAGATTTGTGTTTTTTGTACTTTTCAGTTGCTAAATTGGGTCAGCATCACTTTGCACACCTTTATTACGCATTTATCAAATTGACTTTATTATGAAATTATTATTGTCTGAGAGACCTTTACATAGAAAAAAATTCAACATTTTTTAATGGTACATAAAGTACAGACCAGGGGTCAGTAAATTTTAGCCAGAGGGTCAAAACTAACCCACCACCTGTTTTTGTAGATAAAGTTTTATTAGGACACAGCCATGCTCATTCATTTACATATTGTCTATGGCTGTTTTCACACTACACAGCAGAGGTTGAGTAGTTGCAACACAGACCATCACCCATAAAACTGAAATATTTACTGTCTGGGAAAATTTTGCCAATTTTTTCCTGTCTTAGTTTGTTTTTACAAGATGCAAATAAATACATGTGTTTTATCTATTCTTTGAGGATATTTAAAGTAGAGAAAAGTGAACAAAATTCCTTTTTTTCTTTTGGATTAAAAGTGGAAGTAGTCAAATGTGTGGCATTTTATGCATACATATTGGGCTGTGTGAAAGAACTTACCAGAAAAGCAGTCTTTTAAGCTATTTTTTAAAGTGAGTGAATATTTTGGTTGTATCTTGACTTAAAATTGATTCTGTAAAAATTCTTACTTAAAGGAATTTGGAGATGCTAACGGTAATAAACATTTTTATAAATTAATGGTCCAACTAGACAGTGTTCCACATAGTCTCTCTTAAAGAATTTGATTAACGAATGGAAGGATTTTTTTTGTACCCTAAACACTTTAATACAATGAAAATTTTACTTATTCAGAAATTTCAACTTAAAAGTTTTCAGAAGAATTTCTGTTATGTTAAAGTAAAAAATAATTGTGCTATGTATAAACTTTTTCAAAGAAATTTAGAGACTTCCAAATGTAAGGATTATTCTTTGGGGTTTTTTTAAATTCAAAGCTACATGCTGTTATGGAATAAAAAATCCATAGTATGGCTATCCTTTTAAACTCTAGTTGAAAGCCAGATATACTTTTGTTTGAAGTTATATGGCTTTGTTACAAATAGATGGCATAAAAAATGCTCTCTACTTTCTTGCGATTCACCTTTATATTTTAGAAGTGTGGATTTTTTTCTGTTTTCCCCTTGTTTGTTTGTTTCCTGAATGCAATGCAAGTTCTGAGTCAGTGCCAGTTATAAATCCAGAAGTTTTTACAAGGCAAGGATGTGGGAGAGGACACTTAAGGCGGAGATATATTAAGTGTAAAGAAGAGAAGAAAATCCGAGGGTTTTATAGGTTCCTCCATTCATCCCCTATCCTACAGTGGTAAAGAGTGTGCTTTGAAAGCTTTCTGGAGGGATAATTTCAGAGTGCAGCATCAAAATATCATGAGTTCTTGACTTTGGATAGACTACATTGCAATTTAACCATGGATTAAAGTCTATTTTCATTTTCTGCACGTACATTACAGTGAGGACCAGAAGAGGCAGCCTGGGACTTCCAAAAGACCCCCACTGAAGAATGTTCTGCACAGTAACTTTTTTTGTGATGCTTCTTAAACTGAATAGTGCTTTCATATATTCACTTTGCTATACTTCTTAGAGAACATTTTCCTCTTCTTATGGAATGGGAGATGGGCCAATTTTCTGTCATGCTATTTCTATATCTTTATAAGAAATGACAGATGCATTTCTGTGAGGTTTACGTTTCACTCAGCATATGGGAGACTCACAGTATCCACGTACAAAGACCTGTATGTAGCATGTGGTCAATATATACTTGCTGTTTCCACGTATGAATGAAGAAAGGGGGCCGACAGCTGTTTAGAGTACATTCTGGCTCTCTGGGAATACTTAATTTCACAAACCATCCTTGTGGTAAATACCACAGTGAGATTAAAATGAAATGAAAGAGAGGAGGAAAGAACAAACAGCAACAAATTCTCCTGATGCTATTTTGCTGGGGGAGTTGTTTTAGGGAAGACTGGCAAATAAAAACTTGGTTTTGGGGGGGCTTGGGGGTGCGGTAAGGAGAAGGAAGGCTAGACAAGAAAGGACAGGAAAAAAAAAAAAAGAATGAAGGAGTGTGTTACTGCCACACAACATGGGTGGATATCAGAGACGTAAAAATCAGACACAAAATCAATATCACAGACTTAAAAGCCAGACACAAAAGAGTTCATACCATTTACATAAAGTTTAAGAATAGGCAAAAATGAATCCAAGGTGATAGATGTCCCTTACTAGTCTGGGTGGGAGGAGGATTATTGACTGGGGAGGGGCACGAAGGAAACCCGGTGACAAAAATGGTCTATATCTTAATGCGGGTGGTGGTATATGGGCATACGAATATATATAAAATGTCATCCTAGTCTCGATATTCATATTTAAGATTTGTGAGCTTTATAGCTCAATAGAGAAAACAATAAAATAATGAAAATAGGTTATGGAAAGGATACCCAATTTACCATGAAGGCTTAGTAGAATCCTTAGAAAGCGTGGCAAACCCCTGGTCTAAAAACACTGCTGAGCTTAGCATAAGAGACTTTTCTGAATAAGGACGTTTATGGTAATTTTTGTTGCAAAACAGTTCAGTTCCCAAAGGATGCTTAGCATGCAGCCGGATCCCATGTATTTAGCTGTAGCTAGGGTACAGGCTGCGGAACATCATTCTGTTGATTCTTTGAGGACAGACTGCTTAAAAGCAATACCTTTCTTTTTTTTCTTTCCAGATTGGCAGATTGCTACTCTGGCTTTACTCTTGGGCGGTGCTGCCATCATTCTTATTGCATTCCTGGTGGGTTTGATTTCTATCTGCGTGGGATCTCGAAGGCGCTTCTACAGACCTGTTGCTGTCATGCTTTTTGCAGCAGGTAAATATATATTTATTATGTTCAAACTGGTATTCAAGTTGCAGGAACCTTTCTACCACCCCTCTCTTCTCAGGCAAAAGCAGTATGGGGTTGCTGCATTACATAAAAATTGAGAGGCATTTGTTATATTTTAAGGTAAATTGATTAAGGGTTTGTCTTATTAGTTTTTAGTTTGTTAAGCATTTCAGAACACAGTGGCAATTTCTAAACTTCTAACTAAAACATGAATAAGTCATAGTTCTTGACAGGACTGTTGCCTTATGAATTGCAGCAGATGTATTTACCAACCGTCTTCATATTTAGCTTTTTACCCCACCTTTCACTGCCCCCTTGGTGATCTTAAAGTAACATTATTTTTTTCTGACATGAAACTGGAAAAAATTCCCATATATTTAAACTTAAAGTTCTAAATCTGTTTGGAAACAAACATGCTTGTAATGAAAAATGATAATATATAACTTGAACCATCAAACAATTCAGTTGTATGCGGTCACTGGCATAGTTGTTAATTTAACAGCCCTTGTCCTATGAAGCACGCACAGCTTGGATGAAAATATCAAGCAAGGTAGGGTGGAGGTTTTGCTAAAATCAGGGAACTATTTAGAAAGGGGGTTTATAAGACTAAAAGCCCAGTCAATTAATGTGTTTTAATTTTTATTTATAAGTATAGCCTTGGATATATTGTTCTTTTTGATTCAAACTGAAATATTCTTGTGGTGCCTTCAATTTATCCTGTCAGTCACAGCTGATTTGAAGACTGCAAAATAAGCCCCTGTGACTGTCAATAATGAAGACACTGACAGAACCGTCTCGGCTGTTAGATGGATTTTTTTTTTTAAGCTGTTTAAAGATGGGAACAGATGAAATTTCTCAGGATTTGAAGTGTAGTTTGATCTAAAAATATAAGATCAGAAGTATTCTGCTGCCCCCTGCTGTTTGTGTTCATTTTTTTTATACCCAGGAACTGATGGGAATGTAAGCATTATGAAAACAAAGGTCCAGAGGGCTGAAGTACATCTAAGTCAAATCTCCGAAGTGACTTGCTCAAGATTGTATAGTAGCTACTGTCAGAGCCGGGGCTGGGAGGCTACTGAATTTTGAATTAGTGGCTTATTCACTACTGACTCATTCATTCATTCAGCCGTTCATTAGGTGCCTCTTACGGACGGAACATGGTATTAAGAGACCCACAAAACTAGCTAAATAGCATCACAGACACTTTATAATGGAACAGAAACACCATTACAAAAAAAAGTTTGAAGTCTTAGGCAGTGGCAATACTATTCATTTTTTTGTTGATTTCCTGTGTAATAAAGATCTCTATTGTGAATCATTTAGTACACCATGAAGATTCTTCTAAAGATTCCATCACAGTTCTCTTGTTTATATCTTGGTTCATGGATTTAGCATGGATATTTCTATTCTTAGAATGAAATATCTTAGATATTTTAATTTTAGTATAAATTTGTCTTTACAGTTAGGATTTATTAACATAGTGATAAGATAATTGTGATAGAATTTTTTGATAAATTGTTCTGAAATGATATACCATTCCTTAAAACTGGAATTACGTTTTGAATAATCTTTAGAACACTCAGATATTTCTGGTTTTAGAAAGGTATAGAGGTACTCTAGACATTCTCTTATAAATATCCAATATTGTGGTGCTACCTAGTTACTCTCTCATTTAGACTTTAACTTACCACATAATAGCATACACAGAATCTGTAAAGAAATCCCGTGTTTAAAGCACCTATTCTAAACATGCTTAGAAAAATAACTAGGAGTTTCTAGTTCTTTCTTAAAAACCTCAGTTTTCCCAAGTATAGCAAAAATTATGAGAGTGTGAATATAAGTACTGATTGTAACAGAAAACATACTGTAAATGACCATAAGTTATGGTAATGGATTTGGTCAAAATAAAGATTCATATTTAGCTCTAGCTACTACAAGTATTAGTAAATTATAAAATAATAAAAGGAATCCCACAGCAATATTCATATATTCATATTCTACCCGCTGAGACCTAAAGCAAGCATTATATTACTACATTTTTAAAATGTACATGTGCTGAGATTGAATTTTACTCATTCTCTTTTGACACTGTGCTTATGGAAGCTTTTTAATGAAATAACCATTAGTTTAGTGTTCTCTTTGCATAAAACAAGGTAAAAACTTACTGGTTATTTGAAACATCATGAAAAGGTTTCTCTCTCCCATCTGAGAACCCATTAAAGACTTGTCTGTAGCTGATTTCTGGAAAAGGTACTCATTACACATAAGAATCCATTATTGATTTGGGTGTAAAAGTAACAAATTTGGAAAATCTGCCCATTTGAAACAATGCTAGCAAGAATCATGGCTGTTGGGACGCCTGGGTGGCTCAGTTGGTTAAGCAGCTGCCTTCGGCTCAGGTCATGATCCCAGTGCCCTGGGATTGAGTCCCACATCGGGCTCCTTGCTCGGCAGGGAGCCTGCTTCTCCCTCTGCCTCTGCCTGCCATTCTGTCTGCCTGTGCTCGCTCTCTCCCCCTCTCTCTCTCTGATAAATAAATTAAAAAACAACAACAACACAAAAAAGAATCATGGCTGTTTATTTCACTTGCTTCATAGTAAACATACTTATTCTCTTGGTTGGCCTGTCTTACCTGTAATTCAGTTTAGTGATTCTTTGTAGTAAATGTGTATTTGGGGCCATTTCCCCTTTTTTCTCACCTTGGTGTGCTTGAAAATAGTCTGTGTTTCTCTTCTTTTCTCAATTTTTTTTTTTTCAAATAATACCCAGCCTTATCTTGGTGTTGACACACAGAGAATGTTACGTATCTCAGCGAAGAAATAATCTTTTCTTCTGCTGAAACATGCAGTACATAAAATCCAAATAAACATAACACTAGCACTTAGAAACATCTCGACACTGGACTACATAATTAATTCAGCACCAAGTGCTATGCCCAGTACAACGTGGTACGCAATAAATAGTTGAATGAATGCTGGAAAGATGACGAAGGCATGTGTGGCTTATAACTTGACAGGGAAAAACAGGCACGTGAACAACTAGCTAACTCTAGTGCAATTTTTCTTAAACCATTTCTCTCTTGGCAATTTATGAAGTAGCAAGTTTCATGTGAGCACAAAGCTCAGACCAAAACAGCTCAAGAATTTATTCATGTTTTCATTC
>NC_081575.1:94193719-94201007 GCF_022355385.1 Mustela nigripes
ACTTATTTAACAAATACTTGTTAAATACTTATTTAACAAATACTTGTTAAATACTTATTTAACAAATACTTGTTAAATACTCTAATATGTAGGTATACTGCCTTGGGGTTAGATTATATACTCCAAAGGTATTTACTTAAAGCTGATGATTAAATCTCATAAAGGCAGCCAAACATATTTTAAAGATTTTCCATCTTCCATTTGTCCCTGAAGTTCCTAATTTGGTGGTGGTGGGGGGGGTGTTACCCGCCTGAATATTTACAAGAATTGCTAAGAGCTTGTCATCATTGCAGCCCATCTAAAACATTGTCCCATGTTCCACAGCTCTTTCATTCATTGGTCCTAGAAGTCTGAACTTCAGATTAAGATACTATCTGTAATAATAAGGTTGACAACAATAATTAATTGAGCACCTACCCCCTGTAACAGTGCTAGACACTTAGCATATACTCTTTCTGACCCCAGCAATCTTAAGATTGGGTATTTATTTTTGCCATATTATCACTGAAGAAATAGGTTCAGAAAGGTTAAGTGATTCCCCAGGATTATCCAGCTAAACAGTTGCAGGGCCAGGGTTTCAATTCATCTTTACTTGGACATGCCTAACACATAGCAAAACAAGAGCAGAATCAGCCTTGAAGTTTGAATTCAGCTGCCAGCTGTGTGCTGTAGCTGGAGTCCATCCCATAACTCCAGTTACTCCATTTCTTGGGGGCAACACCTAAAGGAAGTAAGCAACTGGAAATGTCCTAATAACCACACATTCATCAGTGTTACGTGACTGAATCATAGTGCATCATGAAAGTGTACATATTTCCAATACAGAGGACTATAACATATTTCTTACTGTGTAACTGAGAACAATAGGTTATATATGATGGGATTATAAGTTACATCTAGTTCTCACTAAGAGTTGGTGAAATTAAAGGGGCTGCTTCTTTCTAGGTCCTCTTCTTTTATTGTTTGGTTTTGCAGATCTGTTTTATGCTCCACTGGAACTTAGGATGATATACAGGCCTCTTATAAGGGCCTTTGGTACAGATTGCATATTTTCAGTCTTCTAATTCAGATTTTAAATAACAGAATCCCTACTAATTTTACTAAGGATACTTCCTTTCTGTTCTATCTGCAAAAATCCTTCTGTAAATGAATGTTTGTACAGAATAGTGATTTTTTTCCCCCCATGGTCCTACAACTGCTTTCCACCTCTGACCTGTCTCTGATTAGAGACTTGCCTTTTGTAGCCCTACACACCATCCTGTTACACAGTGAGGTGCCTGGAGGTATTTTGGTTCTAGATTTTGGCAGAAAAACCAATGTGCAGCTTCGATTTCAAGCTAAAAAGGTATTCTATTCACAGATCTTAATCAGTATTGAACTACCCTTTGGCTAGAACAATTCATAGTATAAATGCCAGTAATTAATTTCATATGTACTATGATTCTCGGTAGTTACAGATTAAATTTAAAAGGGAAAATAAGGGGGTGTCTGGGTGGCTCAGTCGGTTAAGCACCTGCCTTCAGCTTAGGTCATGATCTCAGGATCCTGGGATTGAGCCTTGGCTCTGATACTCAGCGGGGAGTTTCCTTCTCTCTCTCTCCCTCTAGCTCTGCCCCCTGCCTGTGCACACTCTCTCTCTCTCTCTCAAATACATAAGTAAAATCTTTTTAAAAAAGAATAAAAAGGAAAAGAAGATCACTTCATATTAACCCTTCATGGGCAAATGTTTTCATTCTCCAAATTACCATTTTCTTTTTGGAAATATTCTGTATTTAGAGATCTGCCTGGTAGGTCCTATCACTTCTGTCTCTAAATTAATCTCCTAAATCCATAGTTCCTTTTCATGAACCACCATTACTGACTTAGTTGAGGGCATAACTCTTCAAGTGAAACATCTCCACTTCCAGATTGGAACTTCCCCTACTTTATTTTTTGATAATATTTATATTTCGATAATATTTTGATAATATCTGACTTAAACTATCTATGTGACTCCTTCCTTTCCCGCCTTTTCTTCAGCTTCTTTCCCTTTCTTTCCCGCTGGTGTCAGCTCAGTCATCACTGCGTACAGGTATCCATGCATTGACTAGCCTCCTAGGGCCCTTCCATCTCTAGTCTCCTTCCCACTTACAATCTGTCTTGCACACAAACACATGAGGTACAGTTCTCAAATAGACAGCTGGTGTTGTCACTTGTCCTGTTGGTTTCCCCAGAGGAAGAATGTAAGACAAGGAAACAAGTGCAAGTACTTAGTCTGGGAGGCAAAAGCAGGGATACGGAAAGTGAGACAGAGAAGGGAAGGGAGGCAAGAAAGAGGACATTATCAAACCAGTTGTTGCTGAAGGCAGCTAGAGCTTAAACTTCGTGGAAAAATTCTGGAAACCGGTTTACAACATACAGCTCGGTTATTTCATTGGAAGGACTAGAGAACTGGGGTGTTTAAAAACCAGATTCTGAGAGTCATTGGTAAGGGCTGAGGTGATGCAGGGGAGCCAGCAGTGTTACTTTCCCAGAGCAACAGGCCTGCCCCGCAGTCAGGCAAAGTAGCTTTCATGGCCAGAAGAAAAGTCAGGCAAAGAAGTGCAGGTGCTGCTGACAGTTGGAAGTCAGGCTAACGTGTACTGGAGTGATGAAGAGGAGAGCATACGGGTAGGGCATGAATAGCATGTACAATTCAAATAACCTCTGAGATGTCTCCCTGTAGAAACCAGTCTCTTACTTTTATGACACACTAAGCCTTTTATAGTCTGAACCAAACCTTTCCATGGGAATGCACCCCTTATTCCAACCTCGTGAATTTTCTACAGGCACACCCTCTTATACTGCTAAGCTCTATACAAGCTGCTGTCTTTTTTTTTTTTTACTAGAGGTCTTTTTGTTTTTATCTTCTCATCAAGTCCTGTCCATCCTTCAAGAATCAGTTCCAATGGTGCTTCCTCATGGAAGCCCTCCCTTCTTTATCCAGGCAGAAATGGTGTTTGGGACATCATTAGAGTTCAGGAAATGTGTAGTTAATGGATCAGTGAACATGCTTCTGCTCTTACTGTTGAACACATTCATTTGTAATTATCTATGTGTCTGTTTTCACCATAGAGTATGAAATATGACCGGCCAAGAGCCTTGTCCTGTCTGGCTGATCCCTTTCACCTGCCACACAGTCAACATCCAATAAGTGTTTGTTGAAATATCCCCTTAAATGAAAATATTGAATATTTCAGTATTGAATGTTTTCAATGTTTCAGCATTGAAAGCGCTGAAAAATAGCCTCTTAAAGAAAACTAGACGTAAGACAAAAATCAGTATCTCTAAGTTCTTGTCATGCCTCTCTCCACACAATTTCATGGTTAGTAGTTTTGTTACTTCTTTTCAAAAAAATGGAGAGAGGTATAAAATGAACTTCAAGCTCCCTTCAAATTCTAAAATGCTACAGGACTTCACTTACGTTGCCTCTGAGGTAGAGCACAGAGAATATCAAAACCAGTCCCTATTATGTTTCGTTGATTGGTAGGAAAGTAGAAATGTAAGTGTGATGATGTTTTCTTGAGTTCTGGCCTTGGTTTGTGCGTTTGTTTTTGCCTTCACAGCATCTATAAAAGGCAAGGAGGCATTTTTACCTGCTTCTGTGTATTTTTATTAAGTGGAAAAAGTTATTTACAAATGCAGGTTTATATATGTTTTTTTTTTCTCAGTTTTGCTATTACATGCTTTTCTCTCAGTGATTCTAAAGAGAGTAAAATAATTCAGAGGCATAAAGCGTTTTGGGGTAATTTTCATCTGGCTACAACACAATAAAGCTTTATCTCTAAGAAAGCTGTTCAGGAGAATATGCTGGAGGAGCCTAATGGAGTTGTATTTCCACTTTTCCACTAGTGGGAAATTATGTCATTGTACTATACCATGGAGGCCAAATATTTGCTAAATAAAACACATTGAAGTGAATATTAAAAGCGGTCTAGGTAAACAACTCACCCTAGGGACTGGCAGTTTCCCACAAGAACCCCTATAATCCTTCTAGAATAGAATTCAGATTAGTTATTACTTCTCTGCTCAAACTCCTTTAGCAGTTGTTCATCACACTGAGAATAAAATCCAGACCCCCACCCATGGTTCACAGGGCCATCCCCAAATGGGCCCCTGCTTCTCTCTTCCATCTCATGTCCTGCTGTACTCTGCCTCGTTTTCTATACGGCAGCTACAGTGTCCTTACTAATGTCCTGCTGCCACTGGCCTGCTCCTGAGTCAGGGGTTCTGCACTGCCTCTGCCCTTTACCCCACTCAGTTGACCTGCACCCTCACTTTGTTCTGGCCTGTGCTTAGATGACTCCCCCGCAACCCCCCGCAAAGAGGCTTTCCCCAGCTTTTGATCTGAAAGAGCAGCCTGTGTCCCTCTATCTGGTTTTCTGGCCTTCTTGTATTTTCATGTGTCTTGACAATACCTGCCATATTCTCTGCCTAGTTACCAATGGGTTACCAATGGGTAACTAACCCATTGGTAACTAGGTTTTACCTAGTTACCCTGTGACGGTAGCAGCTTTTGTTACCAATGCCTTAAACTGTACCACTTGGTTCAAACATTTATTGAATGAGTGAATTTATTGAATGAATAAATGAATGACTATTCCTAATTCACATTTATATTTCAGTCATCTACGGGCAGAATCAGTCATGCTTTGACAAGTTACCAGAATATAGAAGCGTGAGGAGAAATGCCTTTTTTTTTTTTTTTCAAACTTACTAACTTTGCCATTTTTTTCTCTACTTCATGGTTGATAGTAATTGACTTCTTATTAGTTTTAAGATGTTTAATACATGAAAGTGCCCTTTCCCTCACGAAGTCACAGAGCCAGCTGACTTTTTTTTTTAATACACATTTAGCACTTACTAGCTGGAGGTAGAGCAAGTGTGGGTTACATAATGAGCTGTCAGTTGTCCTGACAATGACTTAAAACATTTTCTGAGATTTTTAAACTATAAACAAGTTCTGATTTCCATTTTGGATGCCAAGAGATTCTCATTTTATATGGACCTATTTTTCCATCCATTCTCTATAGTGCAGAAGTATGGTGGGCGCAGTGTTGACCTACATGGTAAAAGTGTTTCAAATTCTTATATCTGGCTCCAGAAATGTTACTTGACCCCTAGTCAGAACCTTGTAGAATGGAATGATTTTGTGCAATCTCATCCTCATGTATGTTCTGGAGTTCATCAGTGTTATGCTAGAGAGAGGATCATTAATGTAGACTTCCTGAGAACATGAATCATATTGGTAACATGGATATTTTATAGGTACTGAGAATAGATGAACATGGACTTTAAAGAACAAAACTCCAGTTTAATTAAACGCACTATCCATCCTACTGCTCTTTTTATTTTTATTTATTTTTATTTTTTTAAGATTTTATTTATTTATTTGGCAGAGAGAGACACAGTGAGAGAGGGAACGAGCAGGGGGAGTGGGAGAGGGAGAAGCAGGCTTCCCACTGAGCAGGGAGTCCAATGCGGGGCTCGATCCCAGGACCCTGGTATCATGACGTGAGCCCAAGGCAGATGCTTAATGACTGAGCCACCCTGGTGTCCTCCTACTGCTCTTTTTAAAAAATATAATAAACCGTATCTTTTTTTTTTTTTTTTACTATATCACATTTTATTCTTGTCACTTTCACTGTTCATGTTTATTGTTGTACTTTTGGAATTTACAGTATTTTTAAGATGAGTTAAATAATAGTCATTTTGACTAAACGTTTACTTTATGTATCAGGGGTTGGCAAACTTTTTTTTATAAAGGGCCAGAGAGTAAGTACTCCTGACTTCGTGAGCTGCATAGTTTCTCTTGCAACTACTCAGCTCTGCTGTTACAGTGCGGACAGTACATAAATGAATGAGCCTGGCTGTGTTCCAAGAAAACTTGTTTTCAAAAACAGACAGCAGACCAGATTTGGTTGTTTGCCAGTCCCTGCCCCATAGCATAGTACATGGTACCCCAGATTTTTTAAGATTGTTTCTTGAGGGTGGAAGCTGTTCTGTAGTAGAGAATGAGGCAGACGCATCCCATAAATTCTAGTTAAGCTGATTTAAATGAAGTAGAAATTATATAATAGTTGATGCAATATGCAGTGAAGATTTTGAATGGAAGCCATCATCTCTTATGTAATCTAGTGCCTCCCATATAGAAATAGCCACAGGATAAGGGCCACTTTAATTTTATATATAAGCAAAAACAACAACCCTTCCCTTTCCTGATGAATTGGTTTGTTTTATTTTGTTACGTATGACTCATCACAGTTCCCCCTTTAGCCGTGACTGACAACTGACTTAAGAAGTGAGAGTTAGTTAAGAATGAATAGCTGAGTTTTGTGCTTGAGGTCGTACCCAGCATTCACTGATGTTTTCAGTACCATTAGCTTCTTCCTATGCCTTCATTGATTTCATTCTTTTTTTTAAAAAAAAGATTTTATTTATTTATATGAGAGAGCATGAAAGTGGGGAGGGTAGAAGGAGAAGCAGACTCCCTGCTGAGCAGGGAGCCCAATGTAGGACTTGATTTGGGGACTCCAGGATCATGACCCACGCCGAAAGCAGTTGCTTAACCAACTGAGCCACTCACGTGCCCGATTTCTTTCTTTTTTGAAAGTAGATGAAGAATGAATATATAAATGTCATCTATTATATCTAATACAAAAGTATAATTGGATGTGGCTTCTTTTGAGTCCCTTTTGAAGGATGAGAAGAAAGGAATGAAAATCATATTTGATCAATGGAATATAAGCAAAAGACATCACAGTAAGAATTGCTAGAATCATCGGCTCAGTTGTGGTATTGAGAAGCAACAGCAAGAAAAGTGTGTCTTAAAATCACAGCTTAACTATTTTCATCAGTACAAATGAATTTGAATTCCTCAATTCCTTAAGAGCATAAATAAATAGCAAAAGTTTGGGGTATTTGGGATCACTGTTCTCGGGAAACTATTTACAGATTTTGTATAGTGGAACAGTTGAACTTACAGTAATACTTGCAAAATAGTGATGCTTATATATGTATGTCTGTAAAGTGAGAATCACTATGCTCTTGTAAATTATTGCATTAATTATCTCATCAAGTACTATTACTGTGAGTTACTAATTACTAACAGTAATTCTTACTATATTGTGAAAACAGTGTTAAAGAAAAAAATGTTAATGTTTTCAGGTATACCATCTAGAACAAGCAGTCCTTCAAATTTTTTGGCTTTTATATTTGATTACAAAGTTATTCTCAAATATAAAAGCCAAAAAATTTGAAGATAAATATA
>NC_081575.1:94201107-94280267 GCF_022355385.1 Mustela nigripes
GTTGTACCCTTTTATTTCCTGCAAATAACATTTTTCTAAAATCTATTTGCTTTTCTTTCAGTTGTTTTACAGGTTTGCAGCCTGGTCCTTTACCCAATCAAGTTCATTGAAACTGTGAGCTTGAAAATTTACCATGAGTTCAACTGGGGTTATGGCCTGGCCTGGGGTGCAACTATATTTTCGTTTGGGGGTGCCATCCTTTATTGCCTGAACCCTAAGAACTACGAAGACTACTACTAGAACCAACAGTCTGAGATTTTAAAAACAACCAACCATCCAACAAAAGGATTATGTCTGTATCTTTTCTAACTCCCTGTTTTCTAAAACACTTGTGGAGCATCAAGCAGTTTGCTCGGTTGATTTAATATCTTTTGCCTTTTGGCTGTCAACATCATAACCAGCTTTTACATCCATTTTAGGGACCTGCACAAATTAAGAGAGCTGATTAGACATAGGCAAATGCTGCAAACTTCAAATATGTTCATGTCATTTTTCTTGACAAGTGAAGGGTCTATATGACAGCAACCATTGTGAGAAACTAGTTGGAATGAGAAATGCCTGAATCTCCTATTGCCTGCAGGGGAGCAGCTGGCATAAGCAACATTTAGAAGTTCCTTTGCTCTGACAAGGATCCACTGTTAGAGTCCTTGTCTCCTGCTTATCCCACCCAATGACTAGATTGGCCATTGGTTATTTGCTTGAGCGAGCTTTAGAAAAGTGAACTGCCCTTCGGCACCTAATGGAAGTTCTGAATGTAATTGGTTCAGGGTACATATTCCACCTTCAAGAATACTCTTTTTTTTAATGGGAGGCAATGCTTTGGCCATCAGCTTCTCCCCGGGAAGGGAGTCGAGTCTTGGAGACATGTGCTTTTCATTATGTGGTTAGCAGTTGTGCCTCAACCATATCTAGAATGAGGAAAATTGAGAGTCTCTACTTTCCCTGGGGCAACTAGAAAGAAATATGCATGAGTTGCTTTTGTCCTAAGTACCCTTTAAATCATTTACCAAACATTACCGCAAATAATTGTGCATATGTAACAAGCTTAACTATTTTTATAGAAGGTGAACCATTAGTATAAATGGTAATAAGTTGTTCCCTAGCCCTATACATGCATTTGCCTATTACACATAAAAGTAATATTTGCTCTAGTGAAGTGATTTGAACACTAACCTTGTACACGTTAAGAGGCTTAGATTGGTATTCACACTTAGTTACTGTACAAAAGTACATATACCTTAAAACTTTTGCTCTATGTTCTCTACTGTTTCACTGAAAGTTTTAATAGAATTGTTTAAGAAGAAAAATTGAAATGGTGTTAATCTGAAAATTCATGATTCTTCTGTAAGCACTGTAGTTCAAAAGAGAATAGCAATTAGAATGATCATTTTGTTAAAAATTCAGTAAAATAGAAGGCTGCTTTTTTTAAGTACTTTAAATGTCTTTATTAAAAAATAAAAGAATAGCAATAGATTTATAGAAATGTTTAAATGTCTCAGTAGAGGAGTAGAATTCATCTGGTTATCACCTGGTCCTCTGAAGTTAACTAATGGGCTAACTGATTTGTGCACACATTTATGATGGATTTATGTTAAGGGAATCATTTGGCTGTTCAGATGGAAGGAAATATTAATGATAGGGAGAAAGTTTGCAGCTAATCTCACACTGCAAACTTGCATTAATCCTGTTTAATATACAAATTTGGATAGTTTAATTATAAACATATTTTTATATCAAATAATACAGTTCTAATATAAAAGTTATAGATAGTTATTTTTGTTAACAAAGACACTAAAACAGTATGTCCTGGTTTTGGCCCTTTTGCAGAAAGAAGCATTGGAAAAATCATTTAAAACCTACGTACGTTCTATTGTATTGCAAAATCCGTTAAGAGCAGGACCACATCAATAGTATTTAATAATTTGCTTTACCTCCCAGAGGAGAGTTCTGCTTTCAGCTTGTCTTACGAACTGTTGCCAAAACAACAGGAGGGGGGGGGGGAATCTATTTTATTATTCAAACACTTGAAAAAAACACCCTCCTATCTTGTGACTTTTATATAGAATCACAAAGTAAATATAAAGAACTAGGCTTAATCTTACTTTAGCAATGACAGACAAAAGTAATTAAATGCATCCTAGAGAGAAACCTTTGTAAAAGTATATGATTCTCCATAGAATCATAAGAAACTAGAAACTGGGTGGAAGTTTTTCAGAATGGTATTAGTATTATAGAATCTTCTGAAGCAATTTTCTTAAAAAATAGTAAAATCTGGGCCAGACTGTCTTGCAGTTAATTGCATATTGTCAGAGCAGCATGAGAAATACGATATTTGTTGGATAGGGATTTCGGCTACTAAACACTCTCTATTGTGAGAGAGTCTCCTTATTCCTGAATAATGGAAGAACAGTACTTTGGTGCTGACATCAATCAGGCACTTTTCTTAGTCCTAATAGAGGATGCAGTGTGCTGTTAGACCAATATCACATCTCGAGTCTTATCAAGTTTTCATTCTCTGTCAATATGACAGGCTGGAAAATGACAGAATATGTTATAGGCTAAGGCACACATGTTTGCAGTACACTGAAAAGTAGATTTCTTATATAACTTTTCTCCCCTTCCCAGTGAAGAGCCCTATGTTATATTTCTACCATCACTAATATTTGAAAGTATTTCATGACTAACAAGCTCAGTACAACATGAAAGTTGTTGCTCATCCAAAATACTTTTTCATCTATCAGAATGAACACATGTGAATTTTCACCTACATTATGTCTTTGCAGCTTTAGGTTTGCTTGATGGTTTCTTACAAGCAAAACTGTTGGCTATAAATCCATTGTTTAACTTAAAGAGATATATACACGTACATACACACATAGAGCATAAAGTACTCAGCAGGGCTAGTTATTTGGATTTCTTGCACAACTATTTAGCTTTTTGTAAGTTCAACATGTAAATTTTAAAGACAAATATAGAGAGACCTATGTGTTTGAAATATAAATGATATATATGGATTAGCATGTACCTGTATATTATTAAACATGCAATGAACTGACTGGTAAGTGACGTCTAATTGTATGGCTAGCAATGTAATTTATTCAGACTGTATTTTTGTACAGAGCAGCGCACACTAACCTATGCCTCTGTGTCCTCTTTAATGCCTAAAACTGTGCCTAGAAATTTCATCTGTCTTAAAAAATAAAATGATACTTCATGCTGTTTATGCTATAGTTTCTCTACTGCTGTTCTATATTTATTATTTTTAAATATATGACATGTTTACTACTTAAATATGAATCCATGGTATTCTGGTTATTTTTTTCTAACAGTCCTCTGGGGGAATCCTGTTTATCACTCCAGTGGTTTTGAGTTTGCAGTTTCGCGATCGGTTCTTCATTTCATGATTTTTGTAGCTGACCTGAAGTTATCTATGTGGAAAAAATAAAAATAAAAGTGGTTTCACTGATGCGGTTTGACTTGTGCCTTCTCTGCTGTGTAGACCCATGAACAGGTTCCCAAATTACATGTCTGCAAGTTGATGTTCCCCTTTATAATATATACTTTACTTAGAAAACAGAACCTGCCATAACATGGCTCTTTTTATGTAAAACTTTTAAAACTACTTTTGTTTCATACTCTCTCCCAAGATTCTTTCTGTTCCTTACAGGCCAGTTCTGTAAACACTAAGAGAAAGAAAGAATGTTAAAAGTCTCTTTAAAGCTTTCTTTTGAAATGCACAGGAAAGAGATAAAGTGCAAGCTATTGATTTTCATACTCTAATGACACAATTAGAAACAGGAGTAGCAAAAGGCTTGATACTCTGTTTTGGATTTTGTTTAGTTTTTGGTGTTTGCAAGGTAGGTTAACACAGCCTCTCCTGCATTCTTTTCTATCATTTTTAATTAGAGAAGTACACTCCATTTGCCATGCACATGTGCATGTGCATATGAACAAATCCATAAAATTGAAATTTTGCATCATGTTTGTGTATATAAATGGTGGGTGTACTTGGAAGGAAATTTAAATGAGGCAATAAAATGCACTTGTATGGTTGCCAGAAATTTTTTCTTGAAGACCTAAATAGAGCCACATGTAATTGAATAAATTTTCTTGTATTGATAAAATCAGTTTGAACAAAAAGTACATATTTTTGTTAGGATATCCTTTCATGTCTCTTATGAACCCTTAAATTTTGAAAGGTTCACAGAACTCTTTTCTGCCAAAAAATACTGTAAATCATCTGCAAGCCTATCCTATATTTAATCTCAGACTTTCAAAAGTATGCATATTTGACAGCCATAAGTTCTAATATTTTCTATCACTTTTCCTTTCAACTGCCTTAGACTCTAATTTGATGGAGTAACATCATTCATATGGTGTATTACATTTTCAAGATAAAGTAACTTTCATTTATATGTAGAATTCTCATGAGCAAAACACTTACAAACATGTCCTGCCTGGTAATTATCCATGACCCACTTTCTCTGAATACAGAGGACATGGAGACATAACTTTGCTCTGATTTGACAAGGGAAAATCCTTTGCCTTCAGAGATTTCATTGTGAACATGAAACAGGAAAGCGTTTTCAATTTGCTCTGCCATGATGGCCATACAGCCTGTTAGCAGTTTCTTTTATTAAGCCAGGTCCATCCTATGTCAATACAGCATACCATTTAAGTCATTTGGGTTAGAAAGTAAATTGGTAGTGAAGTCATTTTCTATTCTGTAAAATAATCCACCGAATACCTGAATTTCTGAATTTATCGAATTCTCATGACCTTCTGTTAATAGCTTTTCAGAAGCAGAACCTTAGGTGGGATTAAAAGAGAAAATAAATAGTAGAATTATGTGCTTAGTATTTTCACTAGAAGCACTAATTTACTTGAATAATTTAACTTTTATGACAACTATTGGAATGTGGTATCATAGCTACTTAATGCCAAAGTTAAGATCGGACTAAGTAACAAAACACCATCTAATAAAATGCCAACAGTTTTTCTTATATGAGACAGGTCTTCAGACTGTTTGGGAAGTCCTCAGATTTTTTTAACAACTACATGTTGCTATGAGCAGAGAGTCCTTATATCTATAATTAGAAAATCTGTTTTCGAAGAGTCACCAGCTGGGTGACTCACACATTTATATTCCAGCAGTAAGTCTAATAGTTCCAAAGTATAACTAAGAGAACAGGAGCTGAACTGTTCAAGAGGGAAGAATAATATGTGGTGTTTCGAAGCCAAGATTAACAGCACACAAAGAATGGTGTTCTTTATAAAACTAAAGCTGTGTTGAGTGGTTCACCAGAGAAACTCAGTTTTGGCAAGCAATTATTTCCAAGTTGAATGACTTCATAGGAATAATGATTATAAAGGAAACTTGGAACAAGTGCTGGAAAATCATGTCACCAAACCAGCAAAAACCTTGAATACTTCAATTTCTGCATGTGACCAGAATTAATGAAGAAAATAGTATCTAAACATATATATATATATATATATATATATACACACTAATAGCCATATATACTAATTATATATAGTAGATAATTATACATTACATATATGGGATGGTGGTACTGATGACTGCCACTTGGCAGCTTTGAATTTATCATTATAAAGGTAAAATAAACAAACAGCCTATTTTTAAATAAAAATACGGTTCACAAGAAGAGTTTAAAGAAATTGTTTGAAGTCTGAACAGACTTGAGCTCACTATGAACGAGGAATTACACTGTTAAGGGATAAATGGAGGAGATAACTTGTGTTAACAGATACCTCGTGCTAACTCGTTGATACCATGTATTAACTGAAAAGACATAATGCTCTCATGCTTGAGAACCTCTCCCACACACAAACTTCTCTATCAAAGTGTTTTTGGAGACTTTTGTGGCCATATCACTGCTCAGTGGGAATGTAACAACTCGACATCAAGAACAGTTTTCCAATTTCTAACATTTAGGAGATTCTTCTTAAACATTATCTAGCTATTATGATCGCATTACTTATTTGTATAGTGATGTGTCCGAAAGAAGCAAAATGAGAAATTGTAATCATTGGAAAGGAAAAATTTTCCTCTACCATTCAAGTTTATTTATTTATCTTTTTGGCTAGTCTTAAGAATTAAATTGATATGAGACAGCTAAACAGGAGAAAATCAAATTAAACTATGTACATATGGGGACTCTATAAGATTATGAGGCTCACAGGCAGTCAGGCATTTCAGCTAAGAAGCAGGTAGGGGTCTGGGGCTACAAAGGGAAGAAAGGCAATTCACAGGAAGATGAAAAAGTCAATGTTTGGTAAACAGTATTTGCTGAGCCTTCCAGAAACAATAGGACATAGAGAACTTGGCTCAAACAGGACTAGCTAGGGTTCCTCCCTATGGCACCTAGTTCATATTATACTATAGTTATCTGTGGTGATAGCTCTCTCTGGGAGCAGATCCTCTGTCTAAATCCTTTCAAGCAGTTATGGGAGTAGCAAAAAAGAAAAACTCCTTGAGTCATCTGTTTGTTAAAAACAATCAGCCTAAAGTAATCCACAGGCCAAAAGACACATTTGAGGAGGAAAATTTTGCTTCCCTAAATAATAAAACATTTAACACTTACGATAATGAAAATTATGCTTCTCATTCAACTCCACCCTCTGAATGCTGTTCACTGTTGGAAAAATTTTGGCATAAATTTGACACAATATAGAAATCCTTATGGAGGTGTAATGTTTCATATAAAATTTTCAGTTATATTTTCTGAAGACCTTGATATTTTTAAATGCTGCTCAATGAAGCAGAATTTTGGAAAAGTCTATTCTCAGGGTATTTCTGTGCAAGCCTCAATATTTAGAACATCTTTCTAGCCAATTTTCAAGACATGGAATACTTTGAATTACTTTCTCCCATTTCTTCAGGCCTGTATAAAATTATTTTTTCCCTATCTGTATCAAAAGTCAATAAACATTAGTACATAATTTGGCCAGGCCCTTGAGCTTTAGCAAGTTCAAGTATGATCCTATACACCAGGATCCAATCTCCTACTGCCAATGATTGGATAACATTTTTGAATTAGAAATGTTCTAGAAGTTGAAGCAAACACTAAGACTTCTCATACCCATTCAAACCAAAAGCACAGTTTGGCTTCAGTTAGGTTTCTTTGACTATTGTGCCGTTTGTACAGAGAAAACACATGCAACATGCTATTTTCCTAAACTAAGGCTGGTTTTGATTGATTAGTAGAAATATGTAAAAATTTCATGCATTTATATGCTTAGAATGGTTTTCATATTATCTATTTTGGAACTGGAACGTTTTTAGATTTACAACTTAATAGAAATACAAAGTTACAGTTAGAGTAACGATTGGGGAAAAATATCTATAGGAAAAGGAGATCAAACAGCTAGATCTTCAAAGTCTTACCATTTAGTCATAACTATGTGGTGTAAGACTGTGAAGGTATGAAAGCAGAAACCAGACAGGTTGTTGTAATTGATTAGCTTTGGAGTGTGTGCTCCACCCATAATGATTTTTCTGAGAACAGTGGACGACTTGGCAGGCGACCATATTTGCACCACATGACCCTGAACCCCTGGTCAGAGGTAATTACTGCAGAGATGGTTCCTGCCTTAAGCTAGCCTCGTCTGTTTCTCTTGCCCATTAATTTGGAATTGGTCTCTGCATGTAGCTAGTAATAAAATGCATAAACCATGGGGTTTTGGGGTATGTGTGCAGGGATGCAAAGAAAAACTGCAGAGAATAAAGGAATGAAATAGATATGCAGAAAGAAGCAGACAAGAAGGACGATGTAAGACCCAGAGAGTGGGAAAGTAAAGTGAAGCTGCCTGTGTTCCATGAAATACTCCCGTGTCCTTCCAATAATTTCCTGTTTTGATTAAACCAGTTTTATTTGGAACTAATAGAACTTCTGTTAGACAAAGCACCCTTCATTAGAGAGTTCAATATGTAGGTTGTGCTAAATGTCCAAAAGAGAACTGGGAAGATTTCCTGGCACACTTCTCATCCCAACCCCGTGCCCAACACTCCATTTCCCTGTCAAAATTTACTCCCACTTGTCTTATTCACATTACAATGCTTCATTCACAGTATAATATGGCTCAGTGAAAAGATTTTAATGTAAATTTCCCCTTCTCTGTACATATATTTTCCAGGATCAAAGTCATATGCTAAGGAGGAAAGATCAATAATTATCAGATGGCAGAAAAGCTGCCCTGGAATCTCGGAAGCCACTTATGGTAATTTCTCCCCCATCCTATATCTAAAATGCACTGGCAATCTACATTAGCCCCTAAGAGTTGTTGTGCTGCACAACCCCAGAGAGCACCATTCTCATGTGTTCTCCAAGAATGCCAGTCTTGCTGACTTTGCCTATTTCTTTGAATTTATGGCTTATTTTGAGGATTTCAGACTAATATCTCACACACACAATATATTTTTTAAATATTTTATTTATCTACTTGAGGGAGAGAGAGAGAGAGAGAGAGAGAGAGAGAGAATGAATGAGCAGGGGGGAAGGGCAGAGGGAGACAGAGAGGGAGAGAGAAGCAAATATCCTGCTCTGCAGAGGGCCCAATGAGGGGCTTGATCCCAAGACCTGGAGATCATGACCTGAGCTGAAGGTAGACACTCAACCAACTGAGCCACCCAGGTGCCCCTCACATGCACAATATTATCATCCAAAGTTTCCATTACCTTTACTCTACTGCTGCTTTGGGCTCAGGTGAATCAAGCCCAAGTAGAATCAAGCATTTTGGAACAAACCCAGTAACAGCATATAGTTAAAGAGTCTACTCATCCAACTTCTCTGGAGATTTGATCTGCATGGCTGCTTAAGCAAGTCAATCTGATGGTTACAGTTATTCTTAAACCATCCTTTGGCTACATAGTGGCTCCAACACATGACAAAGTAGTTACATACAAGCACAGACAACTAAACCCAAGGTCAAAGACTTAATCTATGATATAGATACTAACAACTTCAAGCGGAGGATTGTTCTTAAAAGAAAGAACATCAGACCAACAATATTTAGGTGTTTACATGACATAATAGGATGAAATTTTTAGTTCTTGGTGCAAAGTATTATAGGCAATCAAATTATCTGTCATCTCCACAGCTTTCATCCAGGGGCTAAGTGATCCACTTTGAGAGGTATTTTTTGTTCTTGTTTTATTGGTTTTTTTTTTTCTATTTAATTTCAAAATGAAGTTCTATTGATTGATGTGAATTTTAGCCTTGACGGACATTTATTCTGTGACTCTGGATGACAGCTGATGGCCTCGTGCCCTTAAGACCAACTGATTCACTACTACTGGTATAATATATGATCCCTTCATTCTGTGAACAGTATCTTCAGATTGTCCAGGAAGCCACATGTACACACAATATTAGACAAAGAGTGGCTCTGACAACTAGTACTATTGGGTAAAGAGCCCGTTAAGACTTAAGTGATAGAAGGCTTCAGGGATATGGTGGACTTTCTCTGGCCCATTTTAGTTGTTTCAGTATCTGATATCACTAAATATCCTACATCATCATTTTTCTCATTCATTTACATTTCTCAGGCCTTCAAAAGATCCTTGAACACATCTAACAAAAAATCCAATCCTTTAGCACATTCTTTTTTCCCTGGCCTGTGCAGCAAAGGCCATTTGTGTTTTGAAATACCAGCAACTGTCCCATTTCCTCGGTTAAGGGAAAATACATGCCTTGGTATTTTCCATTCTTATTTGGATCTAATAATGTGAGGCAAAACAATTTTGCAATCCTGACTCCTTCTTCAGGAAAATGACATAAGAATCCACATAACAATCACAGTACAAGGCATTTAGGAGTGCTGTATTTTACACACTATATTTAAATGCTTCAGGAATAAGAATAGAGTCTTAAAAATACATCAGGTCAGGAACTGCTTCCTCCTTTCTCCAGTCTTTAAATGCAAACACATGCATAGTGACAACTCTCAGAAAAATAGCCCTAATGAGAATTTCTCCCTTTCCCAAGGGGTGCCCTCTGCCACCATCTATTTATGGAATAATAGTGGGCTCCCTCCTTCATTCTCATATCCTACATTTAAAAGAGCAATTTCCATTTTTAAAGTATTGCTGAAAGGAAAGAAGTCATCTTTTATCACAGTCAGGAAAGGTCAGCAAGTCAGTAATCCTCCATTCACTTACTGACAGAAATATCCTTCCCTCCCACAGCAGACCAGAAAAGTGATTTATTTGAGATTGGCATTAATACATAAAATGTTCAGTACACCTAGCTATGCCTGGGCAATCCCTTACATGGTCCAGAGGCTTCTTTTATTACCTGCTAAGGCTGTGAATTGAATCTGTTGGAGCAAGCATTGTAGATAGGATTCCCAATATCCTCTCAAGCACTCTTCCATAATATCTGATCCTGTCAAGGCCAAAATATTTTCATAACGAAGACGAACCAAAAGCGCTTTTTGCTTCTGTGCCCAGATGTTGACCTTTCCTTTATATTTGGGTGCCCACACACATGGACAACCCTATTTCCAGAAGTTTTCTTTGTTTCAACCTGCATGTTTGTTTTTTAGTCCTCTAAATATTCACTACGTTTTATTGTGTCTTTAATATGGGCCCAATGTTGTACAAGATCAAGGGACATTTCTAAATGTATAATCTGAGACTTCACAGGTCTTCTAATTCAAGGGGGCAACACAAGCATTGCACACAAAAACAATAATTTTGCCTCAAATTATGGAATACTTGAGTTCTCAAAGTAAGTCCACTGATTTTATTACAACCTGATACTTTAACAATATAGAGTAAATAGCAATATTCTGACCATGGTTAAACAAAATGATACATGTAAGAGTCAGTCTGGGTTTTCCTGTCCAGTTGTAGGTTTAATGTTTTCTTTTGGGAAATCTCTACCTGTGACTTGTATCTTGTACAATCTAAGATACCACTGGTTGTTAAGACCTTATGTACCAATAAGAAAGGAAAAACCAAGATTGTGTGGAGGAATGGTCTAACAGCAGTCCTCTGATTAAAACTGGGTCTAACCAAAGGCTATAGCTTCAGTATAAAACTAAGCAACTCAGTAGAGTGGCTACAGAGAAAGGACCGGCAAGGGAAACTTAGTATTACAACCTCGACACTGGGTGGCAAATTTGAACAACTAGTCAGTACTCATGCAGGTTTGAGGTCTAAATTCACACTTTTAGTATGGTCCAAGAAATCTCAAGCAGAGAATTTAATTTAAAATGGTCTCAGATGGATTGTGCCTGAAGTTGGCTGGCAAAAGCAAATGAAAATTCTCTCTGGAAGTCCTTAACTTTGACCTAAGCTGACAAAGATTGAGGGTGCACTTGATTATAAGAGACACTCTGATTTCACAGGTGCAATAAAATATGTTTTAGGATTAATGAAATATGGTTATTACTTATTTGTAAGTGATTAAAAGACTTTCACCTCAGAATTAGCTCAGATTAAAATATCTGAGATTTAAGAAGAGTTATCATATGTTTTAGTTATTATTTTTCAGTGTCTTTAATTTTAGGAGACTTATCTATTCATCTTCCGAGATACGTTTCCAGCATAGCAATCCCAGGCTACTATGTCACTTATTCACAAAATAATAATGGTAAAAATATTAGATAAGAATTGAAGTAGTTCATTTGAAAGATTTGTTCTCTATAAAAGCAAACATTTAAAAACACGTGGTGCTTAATGGCAGCTTAGGCTAATGGAATACCAATAAACCAGAATATAATCATGTAGGTGTGCTTCCATATGAGATGTTTTAATTAATATTGTTTGTTTTTAAATATTTTTTTATTGTGAAATAAAATACACACGAAAGTGTACAAATTCATATGTGGAGCTCAGTAATTTATCATGGAGTGAACATCCGTATAACCATAACAAAGACCAAAAAACTGAAAGTGTCATGCTTCTCTCATCACAGTCCTCCCCATTTCCGCCCCCTCTAGAGAGTCATCTCCTTATTTCCTTTTCCAAAAAAAAAAAAAAATAGCTTGACCATATAACTATTCATCCTTATATATTACAGTTTTATTTAGTCTGAACCCGGGAAAACAGACTCATGCAGTAGTAGTTTTGTTTCCGTCTTAGTTTGTTCAACATTACGCCCTTGAGATTTATCCGTATTGTTGTGTGTAAATTGTAGTTTGTCCACTTCACTGCTCTTTAGTATTCCATTATATGAAGATGCCACAATTTATTTATCCATTCTACTGTGGTTGGACATATAGTTTGCTCTCACTTTGGACTACTACAAATATTGATGGTATGATTATTCTTGTATAGATCCCTTGATAAGCTGTACACACACTTCTGCTGTGTATTTATAATTTGGAATGTAATTGATGGGCTCTTGGGGGAATTCACAAGTTCAAGTTAATAAGTATTTCCAAGCAGTTTTTGGAAGCAGTAGTATCAATTTGTATGCCCATCAGCCATGCAATAAAGTGTCAATTTTTTCAGGTTTTTGTTTGTTTGTTTGTTTGTTTGTTTGTTTTTAAGAGAGAAGCAGGTTCTCTGACAAGCAGAGAGCCCGATGTGGGGCTAGATCCCAGGACCCTGGGATCATGACCTGAGCTGAAGGCAGAGGCTTTAACCCACTGAGCCACCCAGGCGCCCCTGTTTGTTTGTTTTTAGTCATCTGGCCTGTGGAAATTTTTTTCAATGACTTTTAAGAATAAATACAAATTTGCATATAGCATTGTAGGATTAAACTGTCAGGATTGAAAACTACTGACAGGCTCAGACAATGAAACAATGACAATAAGGTAAAATTCAGCAGGAATGATACAAAGCTACTTCATCTGATCAGTACAAGGAGACTAAGTGTCACAGAATTTCACATAAAAAAGATGGCGGGAAGTTATGAAGGTGTTATGGTCAGTAAAAAAATTGGTATCCAAATCTGCACTAAGCAGGGTCAGTTTTCTCAAAGCAGAGCTTGTAAATGCCCAAGCCCTAAGGAAAAGTTATCATTTCTCTCAGTAGATGATTGTTAGTTAATGAATAAGTTGAATGAAGGAATGACTGAATAGTTTGTGTTCAAAGCTGAATACTAGAGAAAGACACTCAAGAGCAAAGCTCTTCTGAGCATTCTTCCTCTTTCCTATTTCAGAGGACAGAGACAATTAGGTGACAATTATCAGAGGAGAAATAAATGATTAAATAGGAAGCAGTGAAATCAAGGGTAGCATCTTTTGGAGACACTGATGAAACAATAGGTTTTGTATAAATCATTTAAGTATTAGTTATGCTTTCTGGAGAACTTTCTTTCCTTGTTCTATTTCATCTGTTTTATTTTTTAGGTTCCTTTTTTTCTTCCCTTTTGTTCTAAGTTCACTTTCTCTTTCTCTCTTTTTAAAAGTGTCAGTTCTGTGTTTTATTTAAAAAAAAAAAAAAAAAAAAAAAAAAAGGACACCAGCAGACAAAAGCCTCCCAAATCAAGAAGTCCCACTTCTGGCCATACCTTGCTTAGCTTAGGTACACCCTTCCACCGAGAGTCCTATTTCTCTTCAGTTCTCCCCATTATTCATTTCACCCAGTGTAGCATTCTAGTTTTTTTTTTTTTTTAAGAAAATAATAAATTTTGGAGGGGAGATGTTTGATATATATATAAATGAAAAGTCGAATGGAATTAAAAAAAAATCATGCCCATAGAGAATATTCCATGTAAATAAAGTCACACCTCATAAACTTAATGCCTATTAGCATCTCCAGACTTTTCTTTTTTATGTTTATTCCAATTTCTAGGCAAAATCAGCTTCTTGTTTTGCACCATTTGTATTTGCATGCCTCTTAGAAGCTGAGGAATAAACGCCTGTTTCATTGCTATTTCCCTAGGTTATTTTGGTTCAGTGGTCTGATGTGTGTAACGCTTCATAAAATTAAGAAATATCTTATTAATGCCTTCATTTCCCCTTCAGGTTTTTTTGTCTGTATGATCTATGCTACAGATTACATTTACTGTAAACTTAATCTATTTTTAATGACACTTGCCAAGAAAACCATGGCTTTATTTTTCTGTTTACTTGGTAGTTGCCGAGCAAATAGCAGCGGTCTATCACCAATTCGGAAGGAAGGTGGCATGCTAAATTTCACCATTTATCAGTTTTCCCTATGTAACTGGCATATCAAAGAACAGTGCATTTTAAATCATCTAGTGCTTGCCTGGGGTTTCTTTTTTTATGAGACAAAGAAAAAACTTAGTTGGAATTTTACAGCATCTTTGAAAAAGAGTTGCAGCTTCATAATAATGACTTATATTTTTAGTGTGCTTTAACATTGACAAAGCACTTTCAAAAAAATAATCTCATTTCATCTTCACAAGAACAAAGCCATTCAGTATACTAGTTAGGATATGGCCTCTGAAGCCCAGCTCCATAATTTCAAACCTTTCCTCTGTCATTTATTGTCTCTTAATATGACCCAGGGCAGTTCATTGAACTTTTCTCTGGGTCACAGTGTCTTCTTTTGTCCAGAGAGGATGATAATAGAGCCTATAGATTTGTTGTGTGCATGAGATGAGAGAATCATTTATATTTGTTAGTTATTGCCACAATAATATGAGTACTGATATAAATCCTCTAGGGTATATGACTAAAAGTTTATAGTTGGAGGTTGGCTATACTAATCATACCTGGTTTCCTGAACAGGTCTAGAAGTTGGCTGAATGTCAGTTGATCTAGAATGGCCTAGGCTGGAATGACTGGATGTTCTTAACTCTGTCTAGATGTGTCTTATTCTCTAGCATCTGTCCTGGACAGATTCCCGTAGTAAAATAGGGCAAGCCCCATTGCTAAAGTTCACTTCAAACCTCTGCACGATCTCACCCATGCTAATGTTCCATTGACAAAAATAAGTCAAGTTGTTAAGCCCAGGGTAGGTCAGCCAACTAGTGATGGGAGGACACTGAAAATATATTTTTGCAAAGGGCACAAATACAGAGAGGGGTAAAACATTGATGCTATCATTGTAATCTACTACAACATGTGGAACATAACAAAGTACTTATATGAAAAGATTCAATAAATGTATAACTCTTACTATTAGGTTGATCCAAATGAATGATCATTTTTATAGATAAAAATAATCAAATATCAGCAATTTTATATGATTCAAGCTCAAATTACCATTACAACTTCCTGTAAAAAAGAATTACCATCTACAATTTTCAGTGGAAGAATCTAAAGCCTAATTAATTTTTAAGGTTACTCAACTCATAAATTTTAGCCTTTTATTTCAATGTAGTCTTCTAACTTTAAATTCAATTGTCTTCTCTTACATTATAGCAGCATTATGAGATTCTTGGTGATAGATAAATGATTGTAACTATGACATGACTTTATATATAATACAGTCATAATTTTCTCTCTTTTTTTTAAAACAGGCTTTAATTCAATTTATTTTTCTTATTAAAAAACTCTGTGGTGGCCACATCTGGAACCTGTGTTCTCTGCAGAGAAACTCTGGTGTGAGTCTTTACAAGATGGTCAGTGAATTCCTAATAGGGTGACTTGGTGAACACAATCTCTTTCCAGAGGTCATAGGTGAGATAGCCATAGGTCTTGGAAATGACATCAAAAGTGGCCTTGGTGAGGCTGCCTAGGGTGGCAGTGCAGCCCCGGGGTGAGGTATAGCAGGTGTCAATACCGGCTGTCATCAGCAGCTTCTTGGGCAGCGCCTCTGGGAGCAGGGTCGAGGCGCACCAGCACAGAGCCACAGAGGCCAGTCAGCCTTGCATGGTACAGTACAGGCTTGCCGATCTTGCTCCACCAGTAGCTTTGCCCCACAGGGACAATGGAAAGTTTGGCCAGGAGGATGGCCCCACAGATGGCAGTGGCTACCTCTTTGGAGCACTTAACATCCAGACCAGTGTGTTGATTGTAATCGCCCATGACAATAAATGCCCTGAACATGGTCTGCTGACCAGCACCAGTTTGCTTTTGCACAGGGATAACCTTCAAAACATCATCCTTGAGGAAAAAGCCAATGATCTCAGAGCCCTTGATGGGATGGGAGAAGAGACAGATCTCCTCCCAGTCATGCTCTTGATCAGGTGGCCCAGCTTGTCGATGCACAACTTGTCCTTGGCCTTGCCTCTGAGAGCCCCACCCCCAACCATGGCCAGGACCAGGTCTGGGCTGCTGCTGCCTAATCCTCCAGCCTCCCATTCCAGGGCCCCAGGGCCCTCTAGGGCCCTCCAGGCCCTCCTGCAGCACCACCGGCGTCATCTGCTATTTGGTGTTTTCTCAGAGAAGCAGCTAATTACCCAGCTCTTTATCCTCATAAAACTCATGCCGTGCCAGTGAGTACAGGCATCTGAAACACCTGGTCTTTTGCCAACACTAACCCTGTAGCATTCCATCTCCTGGTTACTAGCTCCCAGAAATAGAAATGAAGTTGGTAGTAGCTAAATGCTATATTGGTACTCTCAGAAAAGCCATCCCAAAAGCATTTGAGAATTTATGAGTTATAGCTAAATATATTATTTCATGCTTATTTCACTTGTATGTTCCTAAACATGCTGGCTATGGTATTTTTTCACATGTATTTCTTGTTTGTATATCTAATTATATTTTAGCCAGTTAAATAGATACATTCTGTATAAATACACATTTGGATTATTTTTACGTATGTGCCTATTACATATTTAACATTAAACTATGCATCGCAGGGGCATCTAGGTGGCTCAGTTGGTTAAGCTCTGCCTTTCACTCGGGTTATGATCCCAGGGTGCTGGGATCCTGTCCCAGTAGACTCCCTACTCAGCAGGGAGTCTGCTTCTCCCTCTCCCTCTGCCTGCTGGTCCCCCTGCTTGGACTCTCTCTCTCTGTCAAGTAAATGAAAAAAATCTTAAAACAAACAAATGAAAAAAAACTATGCATCACAATGTTTTTAGAGATGCTCTGTGCACTGTCTTTCACATGGCCTCTACTCAACAAATTGCCTTAGATTAGTAAACAGACATAGAGTTACAATACAACTGATGTCCCTATACGTGGATTTGGATGAGTCAATTAAATGAACATCCAAATCAAATTATTCTTACATTTACAAATCATGTTTCATATAGCTCAGAAGGAGAGAATATTTGCAAGGAGCAATAAGCTATTAAAGCTCCTCATTATAACATATTGCTGCTGAATTAAGTTTCCTTATCTGTCAGTTAGTATGTTATTTATAACGAATCTAATTTCACTCCTTCCTTTCTACTCACACTAGGGTCAGGATCTCGGAAGGATTCTTCATTCTCTGAAAAACTGGTAATTTCAAGACCCCAGAATTCTGTTACTTAATGCTTTTTAAATTAAATGATTGCACAGATTTATTTTGTTGGTGATGTCAGATCAAGACAGACATATATTTATTACTGGTGTAAATAGCCACAGTATCTTTTTAAAATTTTTTAATTTCTTTTCAGTGTAACAGAATTCATTGTTGATGCATCATACCCAGTGTTCCATGCAATACGTGCCCTCCATAATACCCACCACCTGGCTCCCCTAACCTCCCACCCCCCCTTCAAAACCCTCAGATTGTTTTTCAGAGTCCATAGTCTCTCATGCTTTATCTCCCCGTCCAATTTCCCTCAACTCCCTTCTCCTCTCCATCTTCCCATGTCCTCCATGTTATTTGTTATGTTCCACAAATAAGTGAAACCATATGATAATTGACTCTCTCTGTTTGACTTATTTCACTCAGCATAATCTCTTCCAGTCCTGTCCATGTTGCTACAAAAGTTGGGTATTCATCCTTTCTGATGGAGGCATAATACTCTATAGTGTATATGGACCACATCTTCCTTATCCATTCGTCCGTTGAAGGGCATCTTAGTTCTTTCCACAGTTTGGTGACCGTGGCCATTGCTGCTATAAACATTGGGGTACAGATGGCCCTTCTTTTCACTACATCTGTATCTTCGGGGTAAATATCCAGTAGTGCAGTTGCAGAGTCAGAGGGAAGCTCTATTCTTAATTTCTTAAGGAATCTCCACACTATTCTCCAAAGTGGCTGCACCAACTTACATTCCCACCAACAGTGTAAAAAGGTTCCCCTTTCTCCACATCCTCTCCAACACACGTTGTTTCCTGTCTTGCTAATTCTGGCCATTCTATCTGGTGTAAGGTGGTATCTCAATGTGGTTTTAATTTGAATCTCCCTGATGACTAGTGATGATGAACATTTTTTCATGTGTCTGATAGCCATTTGTATGTCTTCATTGGATAATTGTCTGTTCATGTCTTCTGCCCATTTTTTGACATGATTATCTGTTTTGTGTGTGTTGAGTTTAAGAAGTTCTTTGTAGATCCTGGATATCAACCTTTTGTCTGTACTGTCATTTGTGAATATCTTCTCAACAACAAAACCAATCAAAGGACAACTGATAGAATGGGACAAGATATTCACAAATGACCTAACAGATAAAGGGCTAGTATCCTAAATCTATAAAGAACCTATTAAACTCAACACCCAAAGAACAAATAATATAATTAAGAAAAGGGCAGAAGACAGGAACAAACATTTCTGCAAAGAAGACATCCAAATGGCCAATAAACACATGAAAAAGTGCTCAACGTCACTCGGCATTAGGGAAATACAAATCAAAACCACGACGAGATATCACCTCACACCAGTCAGAATGACTAAAATTAACAAGTCAGGAAATGACAGATGTTGGTGAGGATGTGGATAAAGGGGAACCCTCCTACACTGTTGGTGGGAATGCAAGCTGGTGCAACCACTCTGGAAAACAGCATGGAGGTTCCTCAAAAAGCTGAAAATAGAGCTACCCTACGACCCAGCAATCGCATTATTGGGTATTTACCCTAAAGATACAAATGTAGTGATCCGAAGGGACACATGCACCCAAATATTTATAGCAGCAATGTCCACAATAGCAAAACTATGAAAGAGCAAAGAAGCCTCACACTTCTTAAGCATCCTGTTTTCTGCAGGGGGCCCGAAAAATGTGTGTGCATGGAACACCTGCCATATGCCATCTAAAGGAAGTATGAGGAGAAGGGGACACATCACAGTGTCTATAGTTGATTTTTATTTCTGTCTTGTACTAGTTGGGTAACTATAGGAAAGATATTTAAGCTCTATATTCTCTAATATTTGAATAAGCTGTAACACACAGTGTTAAATGGCATCATATGAGATCTTGTGTACACTTAAGTGCCACGCAGTAGTTGGTCAAGCTATGAGCTGCAGAATCCAGAGTCATCTGAGAAATAGAGGCTGATACATCTAGTAAAGGAGAAAATGTAAAACAGCCCACACAGCCTCTAAAGCTGAGGAATTTACCCATCAAATCTTTCAGTTATGGTACTTTATTTTAGGGGGATTCTTTTTTTGCATATTATAATTACCACAGATTATTTTGATTTGAGAGCGTAGACTGCAATGTTTTTTAAATTTCTCTTTTACTGTGATACAGCAAGAAATGTATTTTTATTTTAGATCATTATATACATGCTGCATACATATATACACATCTGAAAGAAAAGTTTCATGAACTGTTGCTTACCTGCATTGCTGCCTAATATTTTCTACTCTGCCTTGTTCTACTATAATTTTTTAAATTTTTTTTTAAAAATGGTGATCAGTATCCCAGCAGCAATGTGTCACAACATATGTTTTAAAATACTTTGAAGTATGACAGATCAGAATTTAAATCCCAAATCATCCACTTACTAGCGTAGTGACTGTGAACAAATTAAATTCTCAGATTCATTTGTAGAATAAGAGTTATAATAGGAATAAACCTTATCTCATAGAAACACAGTGAGGATTATATCAGATAATTAATATAAAGCACAAACTATAGTATATGCTCATTATTTGGGGGTTTCAAATCACTACATTTAATTGCATTAGAGATAAAGTTTTAAAAATGTATCTGACTGTATTCTATCAAATTCAGAAAGGTCAGATAATAATCTGGACATTTCAGATCTCAAATTTCTTACTCCCTTGACTATGTCATATATAGAGAAATCAAATATTATTTTAGGAGATTTAATATCCCTGAAGACACCAACTTAATATCTAAACACCACTGTCCTAGTTTGGTGGGAAAGGGCATGAATGCTTTGGAAGCAGCATTCTGGAACTTGACAAGTGCCTCACTGCACAAAGCCATTGAGGACACTGGCCTGGTATAATTTAACTCTGTTCCTGAAAGCTCTAAATCCAGGCCAACATTTGTAAACACTATTGCACGATTGATTGCAATGTCACTCTGGTCTCTCTTCTCCCTCCTTACCCTCCTTCATTTCCCAGCATGACTCAAAGTTTAAATTTATCTGAACCTTCCAAGTGTGTCTAAGAAAAGTTTATCATTGTTAGTCACTTAACCTCCCTGGGCTTAGAATACTTGGCGAAACCCAAATGTCTTATTTCATACCAGAACTCTCCCCGTTCACTACTGGTGTGAGAAGCAGAAATTCAACTTAATTTAATTTGTATTTTCTCCCTAATTTAGTAATGCAAATTATTATTTTCTGCCTTGTAGATGCTACAATGCACAATGCAACTGAGACCCTGTTGGCTAGTAACCCAGATAAGTGAATCAGTGGAAATGTTTACAGGGAAGCAAATGACATGCTTACTTAAAATTCATTTCTCTTTAATGACAAGAAAATTTAATTTCAAATTTCAATCTACAGGTGTTTGCTAACAGACCTTTCCAGCCATTAGGTCATTTCTTATCACCCACCCTCTTTTGCCATGCCTTATAAATACTGTTGACAATGGGTTTCAAAACATTTTGCTGGTATGTTATATTTCTAAGTCCTATAGATTGCTTATCATGTCCTCTTGATATCATCTGAAACAATGTGTTTTTATGAGGAAACTGGATGATTACTTAATTGTAGTGTTTCTGTTTTCACTGTACATGCTACTGAATAGAAATGAGGGTAATATAGTCTCCTACATAAAATTCCCTAGCTAAGCTAGAAATATGATTTTCATATCTCACTCATCAGGTGACTCTAAACCAAAATAATCCTCCATCTGAATGGAAATATTTCATGCCTGGTTTCTGATGGAAAGAAAAGCGTATTTTGATCCAACCTATTTCAGTTACTTTTCCATTAAAAAATCCTTAAAAATATTTTTGTGACCTGTAAAATGTTCAGGCAGCCTTAAAGATGAAATAAATTTAAACTAGCAGGAAATATTATTAATAAAATCACTTAAGTGTTCTGTGTTTAATTACAAGACCTTTGGAAAAAATCTCACTGTGGAATGAGATACACTCAGATTTCAATGAGAGAAATTTTAGGATTTGATATCTTGATAAATTGAACCTCAGGAAAAATATGGGAAAGGTTTATCATTCACAAAGTAGTGTCTTCATTATGTGTAGGCAGTCTGTATTTTTAATTATTTTATTGCATCTTTGTACCCTTATAAAAGGTGCTTAATTCCAGGGTTTCTGATTTAATGGTAATGACCTGTCTCTGCTTAGGTTCCTGTCTATTGTATCAGGTAAATTTTGGGCCTGTCACTTCAATGACACTGCGAGTATACTGTTGAAATGTGTGTGTAATCTGGGGTGCATGGTTGGCCCAGGTGGTTAAGCATGTGCCTTCAGTTTGGGTCATGATCCCAGGGCCCTGAGATTGAGTCCTGCATTGAGCTCCTTGTTCAATGGGGAGCCTGTTTCTCCCTCTGCCTGCTGCTCCACCTGCTTGTGCTCTTTCTCTGACAAACAAATAAAATCTTAAAAAAAAAAAAGTATGTGAAATCTTAAGACACTCCAGTTTGCCCAAATACAATGAAAATGGTCACATCAGTTCTAAGAACTAGAATTTGGGCCAAAGGACCAAACAAACAAAAAAAAGGCTAAATGAATGAAATGGATATGACCAGAGTCATGAACACAAGTACCTATGTGCCTGCCGAAATAACATAAATGAATGAGATTGGTTGTATGAAAGACACATTGGAGAACGGCAGGGTCTCTGTGCCACTGGGATTATAAGAATTTATTTGATCCTAAGCCCAGTTGCTAGGCTTATTTGAAAATGTGGGTTCAATGTTTCCAGGTCTTCCTATTTTCTATAAAAAGTTAGAAACAGATTCCATTTTTATTTATTTATGTGATAGGGAGAGAAAGAGCACAAGCAGGGGGTGCAGCAGAGGAAGAGGGAGGAGCTGACTTCCCGCTGAGCAGGGAGCCTGACAGGGGACTCCATCCCAGGACCCTGGGATCATGACCTGAGCCAAAGGTAGATCCTTAACCAAATGAGCCACCCAGACACCCTAGAAACACAGACTTCTAGGTTGAAAATATTGGCAGCCATTTTAAAAAATTACTTAAACATTAAGTTATAATAACTTTTGTTGTTTTTTTTTCAAATTTTATTCTTTTCATTTTGGTAGTTTAATTCAGAATCCAAATAAGATCCACACTCTGCAGTTGTTTGACAAAGCTCTTAAGACTCTCTGTTTTTTAAGTAGCCCCACACTGGCCGTGTGACCTCACGACCCTGACAGAGAGTTGCATGCTCTCCTGACTGAGACAGCCAGACTCCCCAAATTTTGTTAGTTTTTTTAACTTAGAGTCCTCGTTCTTCCAAACTTTTAAATATAATTTATATATATATTATTTATAGAGATTTTAAATATGTACTATGATAAATTTTGATAATGCATATACTCATCTAACCTTTACCCCAAACAAGTTATAGAATGTTTCCTTTACCCAAAAAAGATTCCCTTATTCTCAGTTCCGGTCAATTCCTTACCTGACAGTTAAGAATAGTTCTGATTTTACGATAACTTAGATTGACCTTTCCAAATACTTAATATAAATGGAATGATGCAGCCAATTTAGGTTTGGCTCTTTTTGCTCAATATAATGTTTTTGAGATTCATCCATGTTGTTACATTTGTTAGTGGTTTGTTGCTTTGAGTGGCTTAGTAGTATTACATTCTATTCATCTCAAAGCATTATGTAGACCAAGTCTCACGATAGACTTGGCCTGCAGGAAAATGGTAGGTTATTTCTGGATTGGAAAGAAGATAATGGGTGAAGGCAAAAAAAAAAAAAATGCAGAAAGGATGAAAGAATAGATGATTATTGTGCTATGGGAGTGTTCAAATAAAACAATATAAAATAGTGGAAAGAGAAGGACTGGAAAGCAGAAGAGAGCAAAGGACCCCGTAGGTAGGCATTTCAAGAATCCGGGTGCGAGAGGGTCATAGAAGCAACAAAGGAAGTGAAGAAAATAGCTGATTCTGTGATGTGGATATTTTCTTGTTCACCCAGTGTGTTGGAGTTGCTCAGCCAGTTTCTGGATTTCTTTTAGAGAGAATTGCTCTGTGTGTAGCTGTAGATTCTATGTGTTCATTAGAGGAGGTGGATTCAGGAGCCTCCTACGTCACCATCTTGTACTAAAATCCTTCTTATGGCTTCAATAGCACCCTTGATATTCTGCTACATGGATGACAAAGATTGTGCTTTTTTTTTTTTTTAAGGATTCTGTTTCTTTTCTATCTTCCTTTCTTCTGATCATCTCATAGTAGCCTCACTCTTTAATGATTTAGCAATGATTATCATTTTCCTAACTTGTGAACGTTAAGTTCACATTGTAAAATTATCTTTGTATTGATGATAGTTTAAGGACAGGTCATATTTTTCCTATTTATCACACTTAAAAGAAATAATCTGGGGGCACCTGGATGGCTCAGTGGGTTACAGCCTCTGCCTTTGGCAGGTCATGAGCCCAAGGTCCTGGGATCTAGCCCCACATCCAGCTCTCTGCTCAGTGGGGAGCCTGCTTCCTCCCCTCTCTCTCTCTCTCTCTCTCTCTGCCTGCCTCTCTGCCTACTTGTGATCTGTCTGTCAAATAAATAAATAAAAATCTTAAGAAAAAAAAAGAGAAAAATATCCATTCTGTTTTTCATCAGGATCTCATGCTCTGTCTGCAATGAAACCGAATCACAATTCCCTAACAGTGCAGAGAACTTCCAACAAGGCCATTGCCATATATAATCATTCAATAGTCATAGAGTAGATATAATAGAAATGACTTCTCCTTGAATCTCAATATTCTAAAATTACTATACTTCAGTCCAATTCCCTTCGGTTGATAATTATTTGCCTCTATGTTCTGTGTGTGTGTGACAATTTAATACTTGAGGCTTTTTCAATTCTGAGGTATTCCATACCTTAGAGGATTTTGGAATCAGTCTCTCAGCTACCAACAATGCTATCTTCTTACATTCCTAGAGAGGGTTTGGTAAACCCCTTCTGAATTGGATTACATTATATGAACTAAAATGCATTCACTTATATTCTGTTGCTAACAATGTAGACAAGAATCATTTTAGCCTAAAACTCAGTCCAACAACAAAATATTTTACTATGAATCAAGGCCAGAGTAGATAATGACATACTTCCATGTTGTTTAGAAGAATAGTTTTTGATAAGAAATACTAAATTAAACTCTCCTAAACAATAAGGAAATATATTTTCTTGCATACCAGGAAGATTAGAGGTAGTGCAGGGTCAAGTATAGAAACATCAGTGATTCACCGATTCAGTAAAATATCTATTTCTTCTTTGCTTTCCTTAACAACTTCTTTTCAAGAAAATGCCAACAGCAACGAGGGTATTTACTTTCTTGTTTAGTAAAACAAATAAGAGTAACTTCTCTTCAAAACATGGAATAAAATTTATTCTGATCTAACTTAGGTCACATGACCTTTGTGGAGCAAGAATAACCAGAAGAAATTCTATGCTCTTATTCCTTTGGCAAATGGGAACTCCCTCTGGAGCAGGAAATGAAGTACATACCTAAACAAAACTGAGGTTCTGTTAGGAAGCAGTTAAGTGTGGCTTCAGCTATTTTCCATTCTGCTGTATTTTCTATTCTACTATCTCCTGAGATTTTATTTATAACACATGGGTATTTAACAGCTATTCATGCCATTTAACATGTGAAAAGGTGGGAAATGAAATTGCATTGGAGTCTAAGTACATAGTGGCTCACAAAATGCAGACACTGAACTTTTATATTGAAGAAATTATTCATAACTTTCAGGAACAAAAATCTTTCCAAATTGTTTATTTTAATTGGGTGTGTTTCCTGGCTGCAGAAATAAATAAAAGCTGATTTTAAATTTGTGCAGTATGTCTTCAAACACCAGAGATGTGCTGAGTCATTGATAAATAATTCACTTAGCCTGGCAACAGATGAACGAATTTCTGAAAGCTGCAGACATCTAAGTTTCCCCATACTTTTCCTTTTTGAGATTAGCTAGAACAGAAGAATGATGGGATTCTAATCAGGACCAAAAAAGGGCAGCCTCTTTAAATTTTCAGCAACCTGCTATGGTGAATTACAATGTCATGTCTAATCATATTGTTTGTGTCAAGAGTCCTCTGGTCTGCTGCATCTAAGTACTGCAAATAGTTGCAAATAGTTGATATTTCCACCAGAAAACAGCTCCATTTGCAAATTAACACACCTCCTAAAGGAGAAGTGATAAGCAGGAAAATAGGATAATTCTACTCCAACTAATTTAAAAGTAAGTTTGAATTCACTTTATCCAGACCACTAATGTAGTTTGTGATTTTTATCTGATTTTTATCCAGCACTGCAGATTAAAGGGTATTTTAGGGAGCATTATTCAATAATCTGCCTGGTGTATTCTCCAATATCCCTGAGCAAAATAAATTAATCCCCCCACTGCCCTTGCCAAAGCCAATAACTTAGATTCACAAAAATAACAGGAGTCTTATGGTTTATGTAGATTTGAGTTAAAAGTTGACAGGGTGCCTGGGTGGCTCAGTTGGTAATGCGTCTAACTCTTGATATTATCTCAGAGTCATGAGTTCAAGCCCTGTGTTGGGCTCCGTGCTATGCATGCAACCTACTGAAAAAAAAATTTTTTTTAATTAAAAAGAAAAAAATAAAAAGTTAAAAATTTTTTTTTTTTTAGATTTTTTTTAAAATTTGTCAGAGAGAGAGAGAGAGCACCGGCAGACAGAGTGGCGGGCAGAGGCTCCCCGCCGAGCAAGGAGCCCGATGTGGGACTTGATCCCAGGATGCTGGGATCACGACCTGAGCCAAAGGCAGCCACTTAACCAACTGAGACACCCAGGCATCCCAGAAAAATAAAAAGATTTAAGAAAAGAAAAGCTAATGTTGACTGTAGAGTCAATAAATGTGCTTTGGTGACCTTGAATAACTCTTAAGAATAGAGCCAGGGAACAGAAGGTTGTTTTCACTGAGGTTCCATGGGTATATATCATAAAATATTTGTAGGTCAAACAAACTGGAACAGAAAAGAAAAATAATTCCATGATGAGCCAATGTCCCCTTGTATTATTCAGCTTAAAAATCTTTTCCCAAAGAATTAATGTATACATTTTTTAAATTGCTGAATTAAATTTATATATAATGAAATAAGCATTAATGCAAATACACAATTCAATGACATTTTATTGTAAATGTGCCTTATTTTTTATTGCTAAATATTATTTCATTATATGAACATATCACTTTACTATCTTACTAATAGACTTTGGGGTTATTTCCAATTTTTGGTTATTATGAATAAGACTCCTATAAACATTCTCATATAAGGCTTTGTGTAACCAATATTTTTTTTTTAAAGATTTTATTTATTTATTTGACAGACAGAGATCACAAGCAGGCAGAGAGGCAAGCAGAGAGAGAGAGAGAGAGAGGGAAGCAGGCTTGTTGCAGAGCAGAGAGCCCGATGGGGGGCTCGATCCCAGGACCCTGAGATCATGACCCAAGTCGAAGGCAGCAGCCCAAACCACTGAGCCACCAGGCGCCCCCAATATTTTTAACTTCAAGTGAATACCAAGGAGTGGGAAAAAAAAATACCAAGAAGTGGAATCAATGAATTATAAGGGTGGTATATATTTAATTGTTTAAGAAATTGCCAACCAGTTTTCCAAGTGGCTGTACCACTGTGGTTTTAATTTTCATTTTCATGATGTCTAATAATATTGAGAATCTTTTCATGTACTTATATGTTATTCACATATCTTCTTTCAGGTAGCATTTAAGTATTTTGTCCATTTTTATTAGCCATTTTTGAGAGATTTTTATATATTCTGGACACAAGTCCTTAGATATATTTGTTGTTAATATTTTCAACCTCTGTGTTGCTTGCATTTCTTTTTAAATAAAGACAATAAAGACAAAAATTGAAAAACAGAATTCTTTTTTATTTCAAAGTCCAGTTTATTATTAAGTTCAATGTTTTTTGTGTGGCTGCTCTAAGAAATCTTTGCTGATTCTGTATTTGCAAAGATATTCTGCAATATTTTTTAAAGCTTTTACAGTTTTACTGTTACATTTAGATCTTAATCTACCTCAAATTATTTTTTGTGTATCATGTAAGGAAGGAGTCAAGGTTTTTTTCCCATATGGTTATTATACCCAACTTGTGAAAGATATTTTCCTTTTTCCTTTGAATTACATTGAACTCTTCCTTGAAAATCAGTTGAGAGTTTAAGTGTGAGTCTTTTTCTGGTAGATCTATTCTGTATTCTCTGGTGTATTTGCATATCTATTTATAATACGGCAATACCTGAGAATTGCAGCATTATAGAGAGCCCTCAACTTAGGTAGTCCAAGGCCTTTAAAATAGAAATTTAGTCATTGGAATCCATCAAAATCCTTGAGGAGAACACAGGCAGCAACCTCTTCGACCTCAACCGCAGCAACATCTTCCTAGGAACATCGCCAAAGGCAAGGGAAGCAAGGGCAAAAATGAACTATTGGGATTTCATCAAGATCAAAAGCTTTTGCACAGCAAAGGAAACAGTTAACAAAATCAAAAGACAACTGACAGAATGGAAGAAGATATTTGCAAACGACATATCAGATAAAGGACTAGTGTCCAAAATCTATAAAGAACTTAGCAAACTCAACACCCAAAGAATAAATAACCCAATCAAGAAATGGGCAGAGGACATGAACAGACATTTCTGCAAAGACGACATCCAGATGGCCAACAGACACATGAAAAAGTGCTCCATATCACTCGGCATGAGGGAAATACAAATCAAAACCACAATGAGATACCACCTCACACCAGTCAGAATGGCTAAAATGAACAAGTCAGGAAATGACAGATGCTGGCGAGGATGCGGAGAAAGGGGAACCCTCCTACACTGTTGGTGGGAATGCAAGCTGGTGCAGCCACTCTGATTTTAAATGTTATTTTAAAAATAAACATGTGAAGGTATAAATTTCCCTCTATATATCACTTCAGTATCACCCCACAAACTTTGGCATGCTGTTTTCATTTGAACTTAGTTGGATATATTTTCTAATTTTCTTTGTGATATATTCTTTTACCCATGGATTATTTCAAAGTGTTGATTAATTTCCAAAGTTTGGGGAATCTTCTAATTATCCTACTATTGTTGATTTCTAATTTATTTCTGTTGTTTTCAAAGAACATACTCTGTGAGTGTTTAGTCTTTTCAGATTTATTGGTACATATTTACTGCCCGATATATTGTCTATCTTGATAGAAATTTTATGTGCACATGAAAACTATGTTCAGTAATTGTTGAGGTGATCTATAAATGTCAATAAGGTTGAGTTAGTTGATAGTGTTGTTCAAATAGTCTACAGCCCTATATGATCTTTTGCCCACTTGTTTTATCAATTACTGAGAGAAGGGTAATAAAATAGCCTACTATGTGGCCTTTTGTGTTTATTTTAGCTCTGTCAGCTTTTATTTCATCTATTTTATAGTTCTCTTATTTGATCCATTCACTTTTAAGATTGTGATGTCTTCCTAATGAATTGGCAGGGTTTTATATTGTTTCATTTAAATCTGTCTTCTAAGCTATTTCTTTTCTATTTGTCCCTTACATTTTTTTCAGTCCTCATTTATTGTTTCTTTTGTGTTATTTGAATATTTGTAGTCTTTTATTTGATGTCCTCTATTGGATTTTGTTTCTTATATTTGTCCTACTTGTACCACTTTCTCTTGGGATTATAATATGAATCCCTAATTTATCACAGTCTACTTAGAATCACTATCATACTACTTCATGTAAAACTTGAAACATTTTAAAAGACTATGATTCACAGGGTGCCAGGGTGGCTCAGTTGGTTGAGTGTCCAACTTCTGATTTTGGCTCAAGTCATGATTTTGGGGTTGTGAAATTGAGCCCTGTGTTGGGCTCCATGCTGGGGGCATGGGACCTGCTTAAGATTCTCTCTCTCCCTCTCCCCCTATTGTTCCTTTCAAAAATAAATAAATAAAAGAGTATGATTTTATTTTCCCTCCTATACTTTGTGCTATTTTATTATACGTTTAACTTCTACATATATTAAAAATACCAAGATATATTATTTATGCTTTAAATATCAGTTTTTTCTTTTTTTAAAAAATAGATTTTATTTATTTATTTGACAGAGATAACAAGTAGGTAGAGAGGTAGGCAGAGAGAGAGGAGGAAGCAGGCTCCCTGCCAAGCAGAGAGCCCAATGCGGGGCTCGATCCCAGGACCCTGAGATCACGACCTGAGCAGAAGGCAGAGGTTTTAACCCACTGAGTCACCCAGGTGCCCAAATATCAGTTTTCTCTTAAAGAAATATAGAAGCTAAAAGAAGAAGAGACAGCCTTTATATTCACCCACATATTTACCATTTCTATTACTTTTCTTTTTTGTTGTTGTTGTTATAGATTTGAGTTTTATTCTAGTGCCATTTCTCTTTAGCCTGAAGAACTTTCTTTATCATCTTTCAGAGGTTAGGTCTCGTGGCAACAAATTTCCTCAGCTTTTGTTTATCTGAAAATGGTCATTATACCCTACTATTTTTCATTTTTAATGGTACAAATTACATAAGGTAAAATTAATCTTTTTAAAAAAATATTTTATTTATTTATTTTGAAAGAGAGAGGTAGAGAGAGCCAGGGGGAGGGCAGAGGGAAAGGGATAATTCCAAGAAGACTCCACATTGAGCACAGAGCCCAATCCCACAAACTTGAGATCACTACAGAGCTGAAACCAAGAGTTGGATGTCCAACAAACTGAGCCACCCAGGTACTCCAGATCTTTTTTTTTTTTTTTTAATATAGTTCTGCTAGCTTTGACAAACTCACATAGTCAAATGTCTTCTTAATCAAGATATAAAACAATGTCATCACCCAAAATGTATTCCCATGTGATCCTTTAAAGTCAACTCATCCACACTGAGGAGGGTATGTGCTATGGGGAGCACTGTGAATTGTTTAAGACTGATGAATCACAGACCTGTACCCCTGAAACAAATAATACATTATATGTTAATAAAAATAATAAAATAAAAAATGCTTGATGATAAAAAAAAAATAAAGTCAACTTATCCACCTACTACCAGTCAAAAGCAACCACTGAACTACTTTCTATCCCCACAGTTTCACCTTTTCCAAAAAAATCATATAAATGAAATCATGCTCTATGTAGCCATTTGATACTAGCTTCTTTCACATAACAAAATACATTTGTGATATAACCAAGTCATTGCATATATCAATGATTCATTCTTTTTATGCAGAGTAGTATTTCGTCATGTGGACACACCACAATGTGCTTATCCATTCTGCATTTGAAGAATATTTGTGTTGTTTCAAATTTTGGTGACTATGCATGCAGAAAGCCACTATAAACACATGTGAACAGATTTTTGTATGAAAATATATTTTCATTCATTTTGCTTGTGTAAATACATGGCGTGTACATTTAACTGTATAAGAAACCACTAAACTATTTTCCAAAGTGGCTGTACCATTTAGCATTCACTAGTGATGTATTTCCAGGTGTTTCACATCACTGCCAGTACTTATCAGGATTCTTTTTTTTTTTTTTTTTGGTCATTCTAATAGATGAGTAGTGATACGTCATCACGATTATTTTAATTTGGATTTCCCTAATGATCAATAATATTAAGCATCTTTTCATGCACTGATTTGCCATTTGTGTATTTTCTTTGGTGAAGTTGTTTGTTTAAAATTTTTTCCCGTATTACTGATTTTGGTTAATATATTATGGACATAAATTCTTTCTCAAATATGTGACTTGCATATATTTTTCCCTGTCTTTGGTTTGCCATTTTATTGCCTCAACCGTGTCTTCTGAAGGGCAGACATTCCCATAACGACCACACCACACACACACACACCACACATTTGCTTCTGAAGACACCTAGAATTTCACTTAAATTGCTAATTGAAACAACTTTCATGCTCTTTCTTCAGCACACCACTTCTTCTTATAAATATTTAAATTATCATATTAAAAAAGAGACATAGAGAGAGAAAGTGTATGTAGCTAAAAAAATTTTTTAAGTAAATACTTATGAACTCATTCCAATATTATGCACTGCCTTGACATAAGATAAAAGTAGAAGAGCCTCAAATGGGGTGACTATGAATTCTCTTTCCCACTCTGCTCTCATGGAAAAGATTCCCTAGCCAAATAACACTCCCCATTAGGTAGATCAAGTTCAGTTCCCATTTATTTCAGAAATAAGGCTTAGTTCACTGCCAAGTGGCAGAATTATTCAAAGGAGCCAATGACAACCAAGGTGCACTCCACCCTTTTGATACTACAAAGCCTGTCTCCCCACAGCCTGTTTTCTTACTCTGGTTCCAAATGCAACCTCTTTGTGGTTCTGTATAGTATATGAAATCCTTTTTCCCTTGCCTGTGAGTGCATGTGATAGTAACAAACTACTGCTCTCAATCTAAAAAACAAACAAACAAAAAAACCCAAACATTCCTTATTTTGATAAAGTTCAACTTACCAGTTTCCTCTGTTTTGTATTATGCCTTTGGTGTTATGTCTGAGAAATCTTTGCCTAACTCGGGGTCACAAATATTTTTCTTATGTTTTCTTCTATCATCCTCTTTTTTGAAGGATATTTTCAATGGATATAGAATTCTGAATTTATAGGTTTTCTTTCTCCTCTTTTTCTTCCAGCATTTTATTTTTTTTTATTTACTTTTTTTAAAGTAAACTCTACGCTGATGTGGGGCTCAAACTCATGACCCTGAGAACAAGAGTCACATGCTCTACTTACTGAGAAAGTCAGGTGCCCCTCCTCCAGCATTTTAATGATGTTGTTCCAAAATGTTATGGCATCAATTACTTTTGGCGAAAGGTCATTCACCATTTATATTGTTTTTCCCAGTAGTCTACTTAGGTTCCAACTCCCTATTCTATCACCTCAAAAGTGGCCCCAGATAAAAAGGCAGACTGAAAAGCAACTCATCTCATGTGTTTCCTTCTCTTAAGTATCAAAGCTTTGAGCTATCTATGCTCAATACCTAGACATTATTACCACAAATAATTTGTGAAATGTTATAGTACTTCATGATAAGAGGGTAAGTCTGACACCTGTTACTCCATAATGGCTATATGGAGAATTCTAGCATGTTTAATATTCTTACTCTTATTTCTTCCATCCATGTATGCAGCAATCAATAATATATATTTGGATACCAACTATGAGAGTGTGCTTATTATTAAAGAGGCAAAGACATGGTCCCAACTATTAACTAGCTTATAATATTTTAAGCATATATATTTTTTAATTAACTTATTTCATTTTTTTAAATTGAAGTATACTTGACACACCATGTTATATTAATTTTAGGTGTACAACATAATCATTCAACAACTCTACACATTATGCTATGCTCACCACAAGTGTAGCTACCATCTGTCGCCATACAATGTTATTACAATACCACTGACTATATGTCCTATGCTGTACCTTTCATCCCTGTGACTTATTCATTCCCTATTGAAGGTTTATACTGAAAGAGAAAACAGGGCATAAAATACAAGTTTTGCAAACTTCTTGAAGCTCAAATATATCAAAATTTCCCTAATCACAGGTTGATAACTCTATAATAAATGTATGATTTCAAACCTCATAGTTGCTCAGCATTACCTTCTATTATCACCAATTGAAGCCCTCACCCATTTCTCACAGTAATAATTCTTAAGTTTATCTCTCTAACACTGAAACAGTTAAACATCCTTACTATAGATCCACTTACGGATAGTATGTTGACCATCTTCACATATATCTTCTCTTGCTCAAATTCAACCCAAATGTGTATATTCAGACCTGCGTGAAACTGGCCAATTGGGGGGCACCTGGGTGGCTCAGTGGGTTAAAGCCTCTGCTTTCGGCTTGGGTCATGGTTCCGGGGACCTGGGATCGAGCCCCACATCTGGCTCTCTGCTCAGCAGGGAGCCTGCTTCCCTCTCTCTATGCCTGCCTCTCTGCCTGCTTGTGATCTCTGTCTGTCAAATAAATAAAATCTTAAAAAAAAAAAAAAGAAACTGGCCAATTGGGACCATTCTCTAGCTCATAAGTGTCAATGGAAGGAATGTACTTATTTGCTATTTGGTTGAAGTATTGTTAAAAGGATCTCCAGAATTTATTATTTGTCTTCCTTTTGCTTTAGTCTTTGAAAAACTGTTTGAGCTTGGAAATAATTCTTGAACACCTGTTTAACTTTCATAACAAATATTTCAAAGGAATCAACACTTGTATTTATGTTTTTAATCACTTAAATAGAATAATCAGGAAAAACCACTTTATTCTAGGTCATGTGCTAGACCTAAGGGGGCAGAGCACAAACATACATGACTCATTTTTTACCCATGAGGAGTACACAGCTTAGAATGAGAGAAGGACATGTTAACAAATTTTGTGAATATAATTAAATTATAGTGCAATTATAGTGTTCTTGTGTGAGAGAGAGGGAAGAAAAGGGAGAGTGTTAGGGGTTTGGGGAAGTGGGAACATGTTCTTTACCTTTGTGAGAGACTAACTGGCCTTTTGGTGTAAAAAATGTGTAGAAGAGCTTAACCCAATTCATTTACTTCAGGAAAAACTGGGCTGAGCATAAAACCTTGACAAAAACCTCTTCTGGTCAACATTTGAACCTATAATATTGATTGCAACAGTGACTCTGAAGTTCTGGACCCAGAGGTTACAAATCTTTTTGCCAGCAGGATGCAGTCTGCAGTTTGACATGTGAGCACCTCCATCTCATGGCAGGGAGTTATTGATGGAAATTGCCTGATCCAGCCTCAGATGTGGCCCAATACAAACAGACCAGAGACATGACATGGATGTGCCCTATGCCAAGAAATATGCAATTTGGAGTAAGATTCTTGGAACAGCCAAAGCTGAAGTCGGCAGGTGCTTTGTCAAACAAACCTGAGCTTAAGACCAGCAAAATTCAGGGCAAAGGTGGCAGCCAGGCAGCAAGGCAAGGTTTGAGGCAGAAACACCAGCAGGTTTTAAGTGAGGGGTCCCTTACTGAGTGTGACACTATGGGAGGCTGGAAGCCTGACATGTCAGTCAGCAAAGGGAAGGACAGAGTCATGTCACTGAATAGGACTGATACAAGATTGTCAGTGTAAATACCAGTATTTTGTGGCTTATAAAATGATTGCATCTACAGAAAAAACCTCCAATCCCAACAGTTGTGTTGCATTTTTAATGGAAGCAGGTCTTCTACCACGGTTCCTAAGGAAAAGGCAAATTCTATTAAAAATTCAACTTGCTTCTCAGAAGAGTGACCAATGCTAAGATAGGAAGGCAATACAAGGCAACACATTTTCAATGCAGATTGTATCATAACTTTGGGTGCTTAAAGGAAAGCACTTAGTTTCTCAAATTACTGCACTAAGTAATCTATGAAATGAAAATCCTTGCAAACACCAAGTGCACTCCTAGAGCACTTGAAGTACTTGGCAATCATTCTGAAGCTCTTTATTAAAACCCTAAAGCTCACTAAACCCTGCACATCAGATGAAAAAAAAGTCATTTTGAATTATTCGTGGAGGTCAAGGGGATTCTTCAGTTGATACTTTTTAAAGTTTTCCTCTATTCCCTGCATTAATGATGATACCGGACAAAGATATTATTGTCCACAGATTGGTGTAAATGATTTGGTTTTAGCAAAATACTTCTGCTAAAGTAGTCTCATAGAAGGCATGAACTTCTCAAACATATGGGCAAAGTTTTTGCTCTCTCTCCAAGCTTCAATGCCCTTCATATGTAAAATGAAGATATTGAGGGAAAATTGGAAATCTGTTCTAGTGACATAATCCTTCTACATATGGGCAAATGATTATACACTAAAAATGTCCATTGTCACTTAATATAAAATATTAGTATTTTGAAAAAAATCTAAATATCCAAAACCAAGTTATGGTATAGTTGTTCAATGCCTTATCATGCAACTGTATAGAATCACATTCACAAAGGGCTCTAGTGGTGTGTGAAAGTACCTGTGATACAGTGTGATATTTTTTAATTAGGAAAGAATATCTATTTTTTTCTTTTGTTGCTTGTGCTTTGATTTTGGTGTCATATTTTAATCTTTTTAAAAAGATTTTATTTATTTCTTTTTGACAGAGAGAGAGTGTGCAAAAGCAGGGGCTGCTGCAGAGGGAGAGGGAGAAGCACACTTCCTGCTGAGCAGGGAGCCTGAGGTGGGGCTCCATCCCAGGACCCTGGGATCATGACCTGAGTTAAAGACAGACACTTAATGGACCGAGCCACCCAGGGGCCCTGTGTCATGTTAATTTTTATATAAATTTCATGTAGAGGCTGAGGGAAACAGGTACTGTCATAGATTGCTGTTTGCCACCAGCTTTGAGAAATGGAGGAGAATTTGGTAATATTGAACAAAACCACAAGGCATTTATCCTTCAATTTAGCAGTCCCAGTTCTCAGAATTTACCCTAAACATATGACTCAAACAATGTGAAAATACATATGATCAAGGCTATTTATTGGGATTACATATAATTGCAAAATATTGGAAACTGCCTAGATGCCTGAGCTTAGAGATAGGTTGAATAAACTATGATACGTATGCATGAGGATTATACAGTTGTGAAACATAATGAGGAAGATCTCTGTGAACTGATAGTGATTTCCAGGGAGATGATATTAAGTAAAAAAGGCAAAGTGCAAAAGGGCATAAACTTATGCTACATTTGTGTGTATAGAAAGATGGAGATAAGAAAACGTGCATATGTCTGCTTATCTTTACAAAAAGAAACACAGAAAACAATGAATCATTACACATATGGAGGAACAGGGTGGGAAAAATACAGAAGGGAATGAATGACACTTCTCTGAATGCATCTTTTTGAATATTTTTGACTTTTGAACACATGCTAATATTTTACATATTCAAAAAATGAAATTAAATCAGAATGAGGAAGGAAAAAATCTAAAACTGAAAGCAAATGGAAATAAATGAACTTTATTTTATTTCAAATGATTTTCATATCTACATTGGGGAGAAAGGCAGAAAGGACTAATACAATTAATTTATGAATGAGGCATTTGATTATATATTCTTAGTCTTGGGCAAGGTTGTGGGGAGGACAGGAGATTTGTAAATAAATTTTTATTTTTTTTGAAGATTTTTATTTATTTATTTGAGGGAGAGAGAGTGCAAGAGAGCACGAGAGGAGAGAAGGTCAGAGGGAGAAGCAGACTCCCCATGGAGGTGGGAGCCCGATGTGGGACTTGAGCCTAGGACTCCAGGATAATGACCTGAGCCGAACGAAGGCAGTCGTTCAACCAACTGAGCCACCCAGGTGCCCAAATTCTGATTTTAAAAAAAATTCTTTTAAGATTTTATTTCTTTTAAAGATTTTTTTTTTCTTTTTATGTATGTATGTACTTATTTATTTATTTATTTTAGAGAGAGAGAGAGAGAGAGAGAGAGAGAGCACAAACAGAGGGTCGGGGGAAGGAATAGGGGTTGAAGGAGAAGAAGACTCCACAATGAGCAGGGCTTGATCCCAGGACCCCATGATCATGACCTTAGCTGAAGGCAGACGCTTAAGCACCTGAGTCACCAGGCACCCTGTGATTTCTTTCTAAAAGATTTCTTTATTTTACTGGTTTGGAGGAAGCAACTCTTAAAGTAGCATATGAGCAAAACCGATGATGTTGAGAGGCAGTGTTCTCACCATGGAAGAAGGGACATTAAAGTATAGAATGTGAGGGGAAAAAGGCATAAAATGTGGAAAAGGCAACAGAAAGCTCTGTGGAGATGGATTAGATTTGGAAGTGTCACTGAGAATCCATGATTTCTAAAATGCGCATATGTGTGTATGTGCCCTAATCCATTTGCATGTGTGTATGTATGTGTGTATGCATGTTTGGTTGTATATTTAGATACCTGTGTATACACAGGCATATTTTCCTTGCTCTATCCAGTAAGAGGGCCACAGAGCAAAGTTACTTCAGGGGCAATGAGCACATATGACACCCAGATCTAGATCTCCAATATCATTTCTCATGAAGGAGTCAGGACTCCTTGGAGAAATGAATGGTTGAGTCCAGGAATGAGGCAGACAGATACAAGATAAGCTTAGAGCAATTTGTCCATCTGAAAGTAAGAAAGAGTAAAGAAAAAGTTGGTAAGTCAGTTCATAAGAGCATAGGAATAACTTGACAGGGCTCCTACTAATCAAATCTAGGACAATTTGAGCAACAAAATAATTAAGACCCATAATGAACCACTGATAAAACAGAAATTCAAGGGTTCACAATCATAATAAATAGATAAATAAATGAATGGGTGTGAGGTGGGGCAGGAGAGGCCTTGCTTATATTAGAATTCCTTTTTTTTCTAAGATTTTATTTATATATTTGCTACAGAGACAGAGAGAGAGAGCACAAGCAGGGGGAATGGCAGGCAGAGAACCAGGCTCCTCACTGAACAAGGAGCCAGACATGGGGCTTGATCCCAGGACCCTGGGATCATGATCTGAGCTGAAGGAGGATGCTAAACCAACTGAACCATCCAGGTGTCCCTTATAGAATTCTGTGGATTGACTGGTAAATGGGAAGGGAATTACGAATTGGAAAATCATTATTTTGTAACCATAATGATAAGCATGGGGTCATTTAAGAATCATCAATAGATACTAAATCCAGGGTGAAGTTTTAATGAGGAATGGGATAACTTCACAGCTTTCAAGTGCTTACTCACAGATTGTTTATGAATTTCAATGTGAGAAAAATACTAATTACACACTGAAAAAATTGATAAACCTTTTGCAGAGTGATCAAAATTAACATTACCAATGTAGGGCAGATGGATAGGATTTGACACCCTGTGAAGGTCGCAAACTGGAATGTGATCATGAGGAATACCAGACAAACCTCAGGTAAGGAAGAATTCATATAAAAAGATGCATGGATAAGAAAGTTCATAATATCTTATAATAGCCCTTTAACTGGATATAACTGAAATGGTCAACAGTGAATGCATAAAGAGTGTGGTATAACCATACAAAGGAATACTACTCAGTGATAAAAAGAACAAATTGCCAATATATTCAACAATGTGGATGAATCTAAAAAGTATTCTGCTGAGTAAAAGAAGTCAGACATAAAAGTGTACACACTGTATAAGTCCATTATATGAAATCTGAGAATAGGAGGTGGTTTATGGAGATAGTAAATGAGCATTGCCTGAGGCAGGAGTAATTGTGGAGATTGACTATAATGTGCATAAAGGAACTAGACAAATGTAATGGAAATACTCTATCTGGAGTGGCTGGTGGTTACATGCATGTATATAGTGGACAAATGCATCGCACTGTTTACAGAAAAATGATGTATTCTATTGTGTCTAAATTATACTTCAATAAGGCTTGTTTAAAAAGGTGAAGAGGAGGAGTAATCAAGGGGAAAAATCTGCAAGGAAACAATAAAATAATCACACTAGTGACTGGGTGGTTTTTATTTTCACTTTTATGCTTTCCTGCATTTAATATGTTTGTCTAATGAGAGAAATCTTAATATTTATGATAAGGCTGTGTTTGTGTCTCAAGGCACTGTATTTTGTTTTGTATATGGCACTAGTGTGTGGCATTTCAGATTCCTCCATGTGAGGTGTGCTGTAGTGGCAAACATACCACTCAACTGAGAGACTTCACTGCTGTACATTTTGTGAAGGTCATTTGATCTCTCTCAGTTGAGTTTCTTTATAAAAAGAAAAAAGTTGACAGGACTGAAGGAACCAAGAGAGGTAGCATGAACATGGCCCAGACTCTGGAGTCCTGCAACAAAAGAACCATCATCATCACCTCATGTCTAGGTCAAAGCATGGAGATATCAAGTGTGTGCTAAATGAAGGTATGCCAATTTGTGATAGACCATATGAAAATGGTCACCTAATCATCAAATTTAAGGTAAACTTTCCTGAGAATGGCTTTCTCTCTCCTGATAAATTCTTTTTGCTGGAAAAACTCCTAACTGTAAGGAAAGAAATAGAAGAGACTGATGAAATGGACCAAGTAGAACTGGTAGACTCTGATCCAAATCAGAAAAGATGGCGCCATTACACTGGGGAAGCATAAGAAGATGATGAATATCATCCTAGGGGGTTGTTCAGTGTCAGACCTCTTAAAGAGGCCAATGCATAATACCACTGGCATCTTTTTTGGGGTAGTGAATAAGTGAAGGACTATAATCATAGCTCACTACTTACTATTGTTTTTTTTTTAATATTCAACTATAGTTGTGTTTTGAAAGTTAAATGAAGAATAAACTCAAGCATAAAAGCTCAAAAAAAAATGAAGGAAGTTGATATACCTGACTCAAAATTTTCATGATACTTTTGGTACCAACTTAAGAACATAATATGTAAATCTTCTTAATTGGATTCTCAATAGTATCAGCAATGCATTTGCATATTCAAAAATCCTTTGAACTTTGCATGTGTTACATGTTTCTCCTGTAACCTATTACAACACAAATACCCAGAGGCCAATTTAGAGGGCCTTTTAAATCCTTGACAGAAAGTATAACTCACAATCATCTTCAGTTTATTGCTATATTAAAGTGCTACTGATATTGCTTATTAAAGAAGAAAATGAGTCTTTTTTCTTTGTATTTTCTCTTGGCACTGAAAATATTGCAAGCCTCTGTTAAAGACAGTAGTAAACCTTCATACGTATAATCACATTAACAACCTTTTTCCTTCTCCAGTGAAAAAACCATAGGCTATAAAAGTTCCATATCCACTTTTTCTTTATTGAGTGAAAACTGGCTTTTGATTCCTCTGATTACATGATAATTGAATCAGACGTCTGGTTCTAAGCGATATGTTTCCTTTGCTTTTCCATTTGTTTATTGTTGTTTGCATTGCTGCAAATGCATTAAAACTGAATGCTGCTGAAAAGAGTTGAATTCTGTCAGGTGGGAAGAACAAGTTTGCTGGCTGCAGATGCCATTTTAACTGTGTCTCTCAAGTGTAGATTCTTCTATTTGTCTGTAGCTCATTCTCTAAAACACGCTTTTTTCTTTAAATCAGAACATCTTTCAGAAGGTATAGAAAATGAAAGAAAGCTTTTTTCCCGCATCACTGCTTATATCAGGTGGCTGCATTAATGCCACAAAATTATAGGGAAAAGTTCTAAATTGGTTCTAGCAGCACTTTATGTCACATAAAGTAGAGTTTAGCTGGATTTTAATGATTTCATCAAGGACTAAATAAATGTAGCCAATATTCTAGATATTGTATCTATAAAATTCTACAACTTTATTTACATTTCACAATGCTGGCTAAAGGGCTTGTTCTGCGAATTACTGAAAGAGACAGGAAGAATATGGCTCAGTATTTTGTTATGTTATATTTTCACAATACTCATATACAAGACCCAGGAATCTCATTGATGTGACAGGAAGTGACTTAGTAAGTCCAACTCCTAATGACAATGCATTCCGGGAAATGTACATTCAACTGTGATCTTTACCTTCAACAATTTACAAATGAGTTTAATATGCCCAAGAGTGCTGTTCTCTATTGACAATATGTGAAGACAATTGTTCAGTGTAAGAAAACGGAAGCAGCTGGTACTATTGTGTATGCTTCAGATCACAAGAAAATGAGAGTATATCCTGTTTCCACGTTATCCAGAAAATCTCTATTGAATCTTACAAAATTAGGAATCAAATCATTTTTGAAGACTTTTTGTTTCTCCTGTTGTAATGAGATATAATACTTATGACTGAAATTTATTTCATTTCTAGAGATTCCTGCGATTTGGGAAAACTGGTAAGAAAGCATTATTAAGACAAAAAAAAATGGCAATGAACTGAGCTATAAAGTCATGGTTCTCCTACCTTCTCTTTTAGTGAAACACAGATGTTACATTTGCAGCAGACCTTCTGTGGTTAATGTGTTTGAGAATAAACACCGGCAGTTTCACTGAAACTAATTTACCTGCTTTTGATTAGTAATGCTTAGCATTTTAAGAGCCTGGGAGGAAATACGGGAAAAAGCAATCATCCAATCACTGCTACTTCATGGACATAGCAAGGAAAATTACTAAAAGGTCTATGCCCAAGTCCGTTCTTACACCTCCCAGATTTCTTAGCGAGGTCCTTCAACCCAGCTAAGGAAGTAATCTGGTGTTTTTGTTAAGTACTGACTCTTAAGAGCCAGAAAATCCACAAGAGCTGCTTGACAGCTGGTGAATTATTGCAAGAAGATGTAGAAAGAAAAAATAGGGTTAATATTGTAGTATCAATTTTTTTTTTTTTTTTTTTTTTTTTAGTAACTCTATGCCTAACGTGGGTCTTGAACTCACAACCCCGAGCTCTACTGACTAAGCCAGCTGGTCACACCTTGCATCAGTTCTTGACAAAGTCCAGCATGTAGCTGCAGTCAGACTTTCCATTCTGAGTCAAAAAAGGATAACAGTATCTGGCTTACAATTTCTAGGTCAGAAAGCTGGCAGAGAAGGTTAAAGAAAACATAGGTAGTGGAACCAAAGTTAGACTCTCTGAGTTACATCAGATAAAATAGAGTTACTCAATCCTAACTCCACATTTGGAAACAATTGGAGAGTTGTTGGGAATGTCTGGACCTTGGTACAGAAAAATAAATCCATATATTTAGAGGTAGTCATGGACATGTGCAGCCATGGTTGAAAATCACTGATTTAAATAATCATAACTTTTTTTCTAGCATATTCGTATGATAGACCAATTTTAAATCGAGAATATTTAATTAATTATTTAAAACTATTTTTCTTGAGGCATCTGGGGGGTGCAGTTGGTTAAACATCCAACTCTTGGTTTTAATTCAGGTCCTGATCTCAGGGTTATGAGATCAAGCCCCACATCAGACTCCATGCTTAGCATAGAGTCTGCTTGGGATTCTGTCTTTCCCCCTCATGTCCATGCTCTTGCTCTCTCTAAAATAAATTTTTTTTTAAAAAACCTGTTTTTCTCTACTCATCATTTGCACAGTCTGAGGGTATTTAGTAGAACAATACTATGATAAAATATATTTAAAATATGATATCTTGTTTGGTATATGATATAAACTCAATAAGTGTTAGTTTCTTTTTTTTTTTCCAATGAATCTATGTATTTATAGATACGTTCACATACACAAACAAACATACATATACTTACAGGACACTAAATAAGTACGACAATATTTTCATGGAAATATGGAATCAATCTTACTCTCCTTTAAAATATATATATTTATTTATTTTAGAGAGAGAAAGAGAACAGGCACACATGCACGAGTTGGAGGTGAGGCAGAGGGAAAGAAACTCAAGCCAACCACCCCTCTACACCTCTGCTAATTGTGGCGCCTCATGAGGGTTTTGATCTCATGACCCATGAGATCACGACCTGAGCCCAAACCAAGAGTCTGCCACTCCACAGACTGAGCCACCCAGGTACCCTTCACTTTCTGTTATTATTTGAATGACAACCAATTGTTTTCCCACAAAGAAAAAATCCTGATTTGAGTTTTAGCCATCTTTTTAAAAAGATTTTCTTATTTGCAGTTACAAAAAGAGTAAGACATCTGTATCAGAATATTTTTGGTTGCAAGTAACAAAATATCTTTGACAAAGATGACATGTATTGGCTTAATTTTCTGAAACTTCTAAAGGTGTTTATACTGTAGGTTGGTGTGGATGGCTTCAAGTTAGAATTAATTCAGCAAAGTAAAAGTGTGATCAAAAGCAAATTTCTCTCTACTCTTTTTTTTCATGGGGTTGGCCTAATCCTGAGGTTAGTTCTCCTACCTCTTTCAAGATGGTTTCCAACACAAGCCATGCCACAGACTTCCTAGTTCCTATTCAGTGAGCATGTGTAAAATTCTCTTCTTCCAGTCATAAAACAGAGTCCTGATTAACACTTTACTTAGACCAACTAGGTCATACCACATGCTCATCCTTAACCAATAATTGTCCAAATGGGAAAGGGTTATGTTGATTGGTCTGGGTAGACCCAGAACTGGAACCAGGGGGATAGGTAGGGTGGGGTGGGGATGGCCAGCCTTGCTTAAATGACAAGATTGCCTCCTTTGTATGTAGACGTGTATATGTGTGTGTGTGTGTGTGTGTGTGTGTGTGTGTGTGATGGTAAGTAGGTAGATTCCAGGGAAATTAATCATCAATGTCTACCACACTGCTCAAAATAACATATTTAAACAATTGATCAAATAAGCATTAATAAGTCAGAATTCATGAATGCATATAAATATTTTTGTTTATCAACATGTATAGCAATAGTATTAGATGGGATTAAGGTGTAACAAAAGTTTTCCTTTCTAAATTCATGAAGAATGTAAGGTATCCAGCATAATACTAACGTATTATACATTTATAAATCCACATTATCTATAATTTTGAGTAAGTTGAAAATAATTTTCCACTATAACATCCCTTGTCTTATTCAAATATTACACTGGAAATAATATATATATATATATGAACTTTCTCACATCAAGATGCTCTTAGTGTTTAATAATATTTTCATGTGGGATCCTAGACCAAAATAAATATGCTAGAGTTCTGTTTATTGGATTGTTAGATCCAAACAAACATTTTTGTACTAATGATTTAGTAACCATTTGGAAAAAAATAATACATATAAATTGAAAGAAAATATATAACTTTTATTTCATTCTTAAATAACCACAATTTGTATTTGCCTGTTGGGCACAGCACATCTCAAATCTTGGAATCACTTTGGATACCATCACCCACATTTCTTGTTCTATATTGACTTGTGTAAGGTGCTTGCTTCTTCTTTTTTTTTTTTTTTTTAAGATTTTATTTATTTGACAGAGAGAGATCACAAGTAGGCAGAGAGGCAAGCCGAGAGAGAGAGAGAGAGAGAGAGAGGGAGGAGGAAGCAGGCTCCCTGTCTAGCAGAGAGCCCGATGCAGGACTCGATCCCAGGACCCTGAGATCATGACCGGAGCTGAAGGCAGAGCCCTAACCCACTGAGCCACCCAGGCAGCCCATACGGTGCTTGCTTCTTATCATGGCAACTGCCAAAATCCGGCCTCACAAAGATACAATCTAATCAAAGGGAATTTCATATGATCTAATGGTAGAACTGTGAACTACTTTGGCCTAGTAGTGCAGATCATATCTGATAAATGTTATGATAAATGTTACTGGACTTCTTTTGAAAATTTAAAATATCTCTTAGTGTCCGAGGGTACCTTCATACACAGTTTGAGAACTGCAGTGACAGTTGTTAAACAGAAGACAAAGTAAAATTCAGAATTGGAAAGCCAGGTTCTCCAATTAAAAATATGAGGAGGTGACAGGTAGTATTAAAAACAGGAAGTTGCAATATAAGTCTCTCAATATCTTTTTAAAAAGTTAAATATTTGATCTGTATAACATGTTTTTTATTTATATGCTTTTTCCCCAAAAACACATTAATGGAAAAAAGTACATTATAAGGTATCAATTAATCTTTGGAATTTTAAAAACTACTTCAATATATTAGCATTCTATGCTCAATATTACCATGGAATTACAAACTCATTCTCATGAAAAATGGGGAGAGGCCCATCTAAGAAGAGATACAACCTCATATTAATGTAGATTTAAATTTTTAGTACACTTCTAACTAAAACAGAACCAGTACCTATGGCAATGATTGCTGGGACCAGTCGATATTCTGAATCTATTGGCCTTATCAACTTATCTCACATTTATGCGTAGGGAGATACTAGAACATAAAAAATTCATCCCCTCTGTTTTTCCTTTTACTGTCACAGAATTAGGGTGGATAGAGTCCTATTTTTTATCCTCCTAAAAAGAAGACCAGTAAAAACTCATAGGCTAATGTATCACAGTAAGGTTTTAGAAGGAGAAAAATCAATTGTCAGTAAGATACTTTGTAATAAATCTTATAGAAGTGACCTTGTTTGGCTGCTATATACTGTAAAAAGAAGAGAAGCCAATCAAAATGGCATGAATGATTAATGCATTTCATACAAAACCCACAATATCCTTAGAATATATTTGCTAAGGTGCTGCAGTGATAAGAAGGCAAACAAATGACAGAGCTCAAGTAAGGAGCTTCAGAAAGAGTTCTTAACAAAGACATATGCAGTTAATTTCTTAGTTTCTGTTGACTGTATAAACCAAAGTACTACTACCAGAATATATGTTGTAAGGAAAAAATGACATTCAGATATTAGGTTAAAGGTGTGAAAATGGGGCTATGTAGTAGATTTGATTATTGAACAATCCTATAAGAGGATGATGCATTCTGCTCTGCCGACATAAGGTTAGTGATATGATTTGGTTTGGCCAAATGCAGTGTGTCACTTTTTAGCACAAATTTTAAGACTGAATATGTGGTTCACCATATGTTCTTCCCTCTGCGACAATGACCAACACTATTCCAGGTTAAGACTGCTCCACCAATGTTGAGCAGAGCTGCATCTAACCCCGGCTGGGCATGTGAAATGACGGAACCACTGAAATATTCAGTGTTTGTCACTGCAACATAATCAAAACCATCTTGACTGATGCAAGTTATTAGCCAATAGTATTAGCAAAAGCTAAATATGAGTATATAGAAAAAGAAAAACAATAACAAAAAAGCAATTGCTTTCATAAAGGGTATATCAAAATTTTATAAGCACCTAAAAAAGTCAGACCTTGGAAATGGAGACAGGAGGAAAGAAATCCTTGGTAGTAACCCCATTGTTAGAATCCATGACTTGTAGTGGACTGTGGTGGTGAGAGCTCTCATGACTATCCTGAAACAGCCACTGACATATTTTTTCTAAGCTCAGAGAGTTTCAGTTGCTTTCTTGTGGTCACACAGCTAATAAGGGACAGGCCCAAAATGCTTTGCTTTAAATTATATTACACTGTCACCTGAGTACCTGGCTAGGTGTGGCAGCTGTGAGGACTACAATAAACACAACCTCCAGTTGCAGGGCTTTTAGGATTCCAGACTGTTGAAGGCATTTAAACCTAAGATATACTCTTCCCAAGAAGCCCACCACCTGCCAATGACTGAGCATGCCAAGGGTATTTGGGTCTGGCCATTTCTGCCCAATGCAATGTCTTCTTTATGGATAATCTTCATTATGGGGCTCCCTGTTGGAATGCTGGGGTTTTCTCAGAGCTGCACTGTGGTCTGAGGCTTTTCCAATCTCCTCCTCCTAGCTGCCCCCTTCCCTTCACAGGTGTCAGGTCTGTATCATGATCTGAAGGCTTTCCCTGCCTATTCCTGCTCTCCCAGCCCTTATCTTATATAGGTTTTGCCTGTGTAACAAATATTAGTCTGACACTTGTTACAATGGTAAGGAAGACTTTATTCAGGATCTTTGGGATAGATGTCAACACTATCACAATAGGGGAGAGAGCTCAGGCTCAACTTTTAATATAGCAAAGATAGCTGTGAATTAGAGCCAATGAACAGAATGAGGGAAGTTAGTGGTTAGAAAATTACTAAGATGAGACATCATGGCTAAGAGGTTTCTTGCTAAATTGACTTAATGGGATTCTTGCTGAAGGCAGGTGAGGGTTGATCAGATTAAGGTGGGGGAGGTGGGGATTCTCACTCAACTGTCTTAGCAGGATTCTTACTAAAGCTGGGATGGGCAGGCAAAAGTTAAGGCCCAAGGATGAGGTATAGATGAAAAGCTGATTCAGACGAGACTATCTAAAGTTTAGTCAAGAGTCTTTGTCATGTCCCAATAAATCTCTTATACTTAACTCCATCTTTGCACCTACTTCCTGGAGGTTCTGAATTTTCACACTAGATGAACTCGGAAATCTGATCTGTACCCTGTTTTGTGCCAAAATATGTAGAACTTTATGCCTAGATTACTATGGCTTGAAGGATAAAGTTTCTCCTGTTTAAAAAGAGAGAGAGAGAGAGACTTGAGTGCTGGTAATGTGCTGCCATCTATGGGCTATTTTCTTTCTTTCTTTTTTATTAACATAAAATATATTGTTTCAGGGGTACAGGTCTGTGAGTCATCAGTATTATACAAGTCACAGCACTCACCATAGCACATACCCTCCCCAGTGCCCATCACCCAGATATTCCATCCCTCCCACCTCCTCTCCCCTCCAGCAATCCGAAGTATGTTTCCTGAGATTAAGAGTCTCTTATGGTTTGTCTCCCTCCCTGGTTTCATTTTGTTTCATTTTCCCCTCCCTTCCCCCATGACCCTCTGTCTTGTTTCTTAAATTCCTCATATCAGTGAGATCATATGATAATTGTCTTTCTCTGATTGACTTATTGCTTAGCATAATACGGGCTATTTTCTGTTTGTTAAACACTGAAGGTAGTTTATACAGATTATCTCATTGAATGCTCTTATAATGTTGCCTGTTAGATATTATGATGATTTTTATTTTATACATGAAGAAACTGAAGCTTAGGTGAAATGATTCCATAAGATGTTCCTTGCAATGCATGGCAGAGGAAAAATTGAGGCACACACCTGTCATATTCTAAACTATTGCTATTTACCCACAGTTAAAATCTTAGCTGATAAATTACTATTACGCAGGTTTGCTAAGTATGGGGAGAGGTATAATATTTGGAGTTTGCTTTATGGTAGGAAGGAATTGAGAGGTATAAGAAGTTTGTGAGTATAACATTTTATGCATACTGTTCCCATTGTTATGCCTAGCCCCTGGAGAATAAAACCTGTTGTGAGAGTCACAATTTGGGTATACAACTTCTTGAATGAGGAGTTCTACAGCTAACATAAACCTGAGAACTATACAACAAAATAGAAAACAGAGAAAAAATAAATGGCTCTAAATTCATGTTATGTTCAAAGTTCTTTTCACTTCTTTTAGATAAAAAGAATCTGAGAATACTTGGCCATGGACCCAGATTGTGACTCCCAGCCCTTCAGATGAGGAAATGCTTATACCAAGTATTATTCTTTCTTCTGTACCTGCTCTTTTACAACATCTGTTCTAACCTAGCTGATAGTGGAAAATGGGGAGAGTTGCTGATTATGCAATGGAAATTGAATAAGGATGCCGCATATTAAGAGAGACCGATGTCCATAGTCTAACTGGTATTGCTTGTTTTTCATCCCTACCTAAACCCTGACCTCTAGCCCATAGGTTCTTGATGCAACCTATTCCAAGTATACTGTCTTGGCCTGAGTTAAGAATAGATCATTCATTCTTTAATTCATGAAACAAAAATTAGGTACCAACCTGATAATATCATTGCTGTGTCCAAATTCATCTGATTCCGTTTTACTAGATAAATGTGTACCTTTGTACACTTTGATGTGCTTTTGCTTCCAACAGCCAGCAAATTTGGGTCATTTCCACAGGATTGCCCCTGGGCTACTGGTGCCTCTTTGTTTTAGTTCACACACAGAGCTGGAAGTACCTGAGGATGTATAGTCTGTTTGACTGGCAGGGCAATTCCTTTTCTTGGATCAAGATAACCATTAGAATTAACTTTCACTCCAGAGTTACACTATGGGATCAGGTGATGTTTTACTTTCCACAGGAATTTCCCTGAAATCACATCCTTGCTTGACTTCCTCCCTTTGCCTGTCCTGCTTGCCCCACTCCCCTACCAGTTTCCTCTGAGTCAGACACACTACCTTAATAAATCACTTGCATCAGGATTCCTTGTCCCAGAGTCTTTTTCTAAACCCAAGAAAAGCACCCGCTAAGTCTAAGCCATGATGTGAAGTAATAACAATAACTCTTGCCTTCAAATGTGTAATTGAATGATCACAATATTTTATGCTATAACACAGGAAACATATATTATAAAATGATACTACTGGTGAGAGGCAAGATGGTGGAAGAGCAGCAGACTGAAATGACATCAGATCCCAGGAGATTAGCTAGATAGTTCTCAAACAATTCTGAACACTTACACACCCAACAGGAGATTGAAGAAAAGAAGAGCAGCAATTCTAGGAACAGAAAATCAACCAGTTTCTGAAAGGTAGGATGTGCAGAGAAGTGAATCTGAAGCCATGGGAAGATAGACCTTGGAGGGGGAGGGGCCAGCTCCCAGCAAGCGGCAGAGCAGTGGAGCACAAAATCAGAGCTTTTAGAATTCTGCTCCACTGAGGACATCGCTCCAGAGGTTAAGCAGAGGTGGAGCCCTCCTGGGGACAGTGTGGTTTCAGGTCCTATAGGATCACAAAAAGTTTGTGGGTGTGTGAGTGTGGCAGAGCTCCCAGGTATCGGAGCCAGAAAGCAGGCAGCAGAGACGGAGCCAAGGAGTGAGCTTTCAGCTCGGAGTTACCTTAAACCATGAACCACGGCACAGTCAGACCACTGTTCTTTGAGCACGGACCCCACAAGAGGCAGACCTGGAGAGACTCACCTTCCTGTTCTGAGAGGACCAGCACAGCAGGAACCTGCTGGGTTTGGAGACTCCAGGTGGGGCCTTGTGCCAGAGATAGAAATGCTAGGTCATAGGCCAGGTGAGCTCGGAGTGTGGCCAGAGACCAGGGAGACAGGAGTAATTGCTATCTCTGAGGGTGCACTGAGGAGTGGGGCCCTGAGCTCTCAGTTCCTCTAGCTGGAGAATGGGAGGCTCTCATTTCCATTCCTGTCCTCTAAAGTGGTATGGAAAGCATTCAGGGAACAAAAGCTTCGAGAGCAAGCCAGAGCAGATTATTTAGCCCAGTCCTTGGCCAGAGTGGGGCAATTCCATCTCGGGTAAAGACATCTGAGAATCACTGCAACAGGCCCCTCCCTCAGAAGATCAGCAAGACCAAGCTTACTGATCAAGGAGAACAGCAGAATTCCAGAGCTAGGGGAAAGCAACTCATAGAATTTCATGGCTTTTTCCCCCATGATCCTTCAGTCTTGCAAAGTTAATTTTTTTTTATTTTATTTTTTTCTTATCCTGTTTTTTTTTTTTAAACTTTTCCTCTTTCCTCTTTTAACATGTTTTTAACTAGTTTATCTTAACAATACCTTTCTTAAAAAAAACTTTTTGAACCTTCATTGTTATATTCATATTTTATCCCTTCATTGTATTTAACCTTATTTTTTGTATACATATAGGGTTTTTTCCCTAAAAAGTTTTAGGATAAAATTCCTTCTAATAGATCAAAATATACCCCAATCTAGGACATGGCTTTGTTCTAGTCTCCAGCCTAAGCATATTCTCTCCTTTTTCTTTCTTTTTCCAACCAATTTATTGAATCAATTTCTTTTTTAGAATTTTTTTAAAATTTTCATCTTGACAGTCATAGTCCATCCCTACATCATGTTTACCCTTATTTTTGTATATACATGTTTCTCTTTCTTTAAAATTTTGGGAGATAGTTTCTTCTAAGAGACCAAAATAGACCCAAAATCAAGTAGGTAAGTGGGTGACTCTGTTCTACTCACTAATCTAATATATATATTTATATAAACACACAACACACACATGCGTGCACACACACACACACATATATATGTGTATGTATGTATAAAAATTTCTTTTTTCCCACTTTCTTCTCCCCCCAGTTTCGGATCTCTTCTGATTTGGTTAGCATACATTTTTCTGGGGTTTTTGCCACCCTTTTAGTATTTCATTCTCTCATTCATATATTCTTATCTGGATAAAATGACAAGGCAGAAAAACTCACCACAAAAGAGAGAACAAGAGGCAGTATTGAAGGCTAGGGACCTAATCAATATGGACATTAGTAATATGTCAGATCTAGAGCTCAGAATGACGGTTCTCAAGGTGATAGCTGGGCTTGAAAAAGGTATGAAAGATATTAGAGAAATGCTGTCTGGAGAAATAAAAAACTAAAATCTAATGAAGTTGAAATTAAAAAAGCTACTAATGAGGTGTAGTAAAAAATGGGGCTCTTACTGCTATGATAAATGAGGCAGAGGAGAGAATTAGTGATATAGAAGACCAAATGATGGAGAATAAAGAAGTTGAGCAAAAGTGAGACAAACAACTACTGGACCACGAGGGGAGAATTCGAGAGTGATACTATAAGATGAAGCAATATTCGAATAATTGGATTTCCAGAAGAAGAAAGAGAGAGGAGGCAGAAGGTATATTAGAGCGAATTACAGTAGAGAATTTCCCTAATATGGTAAAGGGAACAAGCGTCAAAATCCAAGAGGCACAGAGAACCCCCCTCAAAATCAATAAAAATAGGTCCACAGCCTGTCATCTAATAGTAAAACACACAAGTCTTAGTGATAAAGAGAAAATCCTGAAAGCAGCCTGGGACAAGAAGTCCGTAACATACAATGGTAGAAATATTAGATTGGCACCAGACTTATCCACAGAAACCTGGCAGGCCAGAAAGAACTGGCATGATATATTCAGAGCACTCAATGAGAAAAATAAGCACCCAAGAATATTATATCTAGCTAGGTTATCATTGAAAATAGAAGGAGAGATGAAAAGCGTCCAGGACAAACAAAAATTAAAAGAATTTGCAAACACCAGACCAGCCCTGCAGGAAATATTGAAAGGGGTCCTATAAGCAAAGAGAGAGCCTAAAAGTAGCAGATCAGAAAGGAACAGAGAAAATATATAGTAGCAGGCACCTGACAGACAATACAATGACACCAAATTCATATCTTTCAATAGTTACCCAGAATGTAAATGTGCTAAATGTCCCAATCAAAAGGCACAGGGTATGCTCCAGTAGTGCAATCAGTTATTGTGCAGTACTTATACAAAAGGGTTTCAGAATGGATAAAAAAACAAAACCCATCAATCTGCTGTCTGCAAGAAACTCATTTTAGACCCAAAGACACCTCCAGATTTAAAGCGAGGGGGTGGAAAACAATTTACCATGCTAATGGACATCAAAAAAAAAAAAAAAAAAGCCGAGGTGGCAATCCTTATATCAGATACATTGGATTTTAAGTCAAAGACTATAATAAGAGATGAGGAATGACACTATATCATAATTAAATGGTCTGTCCAACAAGAAGATCTAACAATTTGAAATATCTATGCCCCTCACAGGGGAACAGCCAACTATATAAACCAATTAATAATAAAATCAAAGAAACACATCAACAATAATACAATAAGAGTAGGAGACTTTAACATCCCCCCTCACTGAAATGGACAGATCATCCAAGCAAAAGATCAATAAGGAAATAAGGGCCTTAAATGACACACTGGACCAGATGGACATCACAGATATATTCAGAACATTCCATCCCAAAGCAGCAGAATACACAATCTTCTCTAGTGCACATGGAACATCCTCCAGAATAAATCACATCCTGGGGGCACAAATCAGGTCTCAACTGGTACCAAAAGATTGGGATCATTCCCTGCATATTTTTAGACCACACTACTCTGAAACTAGAACTCAATCACAAGAGGAAATCTGGAAGGAACCCAAATACATGGAGCCTAAAGAGCATCCTACTGAAGAGGAAATGCGTTCAACAAGGAAATTAAAGAAGAATTGAAAAAATTCATGGAAACAAATGAAAGTGAAAACACAACTATTCAAAATCTGTGGGACACAGCAAAGGCAGTCCTGAGAAGAAAATATGTAGTGATACAATTCTTTCTCAAGAAACAAGAAGGGTCTCTAATGCACAACCTAATCCTACACGTAAAGGAGCTGGAGAAGGAACAGCAAAGAAAGCATAAACCCAGCAGGAGAAAAGAAATAATAAAGATCAGAGCAGAAATCAATGAAGTAGAAACCAAAAGAACAGAACAGATCAATGAAACTAGGAGTTTGTTCTTTGAAAGAATTAATAAGATGATAAACCCCTAGCCAGACTTATCAAAAATAAAAGAGAAAGGACCCAAATAAATAAAACCATGAATGAAAGAGGAGAGATGATCACAACCAACACCAAAGAAATGCAATTAAAAGAACATATTATGAACAACCATACACAAGGAAATTTGACAATCTGGAAGAAATGGATGCATTCCTAGAGACATATAAACTACCAAAACTGAACCAGGATAAAATAGAAAACCTGAACACACACATAACCAGTAAGGAGACTGAAGCAGTCATCAAAAATCTCCCAACAAACAAGAGCCCAGGGTCAGGTGGCTTCCCAGGGGAATTCTACCAAACATTTAAAGAATTAATTCTTATTCTCCTGAAACTGTTTCAAAAAGTAGAAACGGAAAGAAAACTTCCAGAGTTATTTTATGAGGCCAGAATTACCTTGATTTCCAAACCTGACAAAAACACCACCAAAAAGGAGAAGTACACATCAATATCCTTGATGAACACAGATGCGAAAATTCTCACCAAAATACTAGCCAATAGGATCCAACAGTACATTAAAAGGATTATTCACCAAAACCAAGTGGGATTTATTCCTGGACTGCAGGTTTGGTTCAACATCCACAAATCAATCAGTGTGACACTATACATTAATAAAAGGAAGAATCAAAACCATGTTACTCTCAATAGATGTTGAAAAAGCATTTGACAAAGTACAGCATCCCTTCTTGATCAAAACTCTTCAAAGTGTAGGGATAGAAGGTACATACCTCAATATTATCAAAGCCATCTATGAAAAACCCACAGCGAATATCATTCTCAATGGGGAAAACCTGAGAGCTTCTCCCCTAAGGTCAGGAACATAGCGGGGATGTTTACTATCACCGCTGCTATTCAACATAGTACTAGAAGTCCTAGCCTCAGCAATCAGACAACAAAAAGAAATAAAAGGCATCTGAGTAGGCAAAAAAGAAGTCAAACTGTCACTCTTTGCAGATGATATGATACTTGATGTGGAAAGCCCAAAAGATTCCCCTCCAAAACTGCTAGAACTCATACAGGAATTCAATAAAGTGTCAGGATATAAAACCAATGCACAGAAATCAATTGCATTTCTATACACCAACAGCAATACAGAAGACAGAGAAATTAAGGAGTCAATCCCACTTAAAACTGCACCCAAAACCACAAGATACTTGGGAATAAACTTAACCAAAGAGGCAAAGAATCTGTACTCATAAAACTATAAAGTATTCATGAAAGAAATTGAGGAAGACACAAAGAAATGGCAAAGCATTCCATGTTCATGGATTGGAAGAACAAATATTGTGAAAATGTCTATGCTACCTAAAGCAATTTACACATTTAATGCAATCCCTATCAAAACACCATCAAATTGTTTTCAAAGGAATGGAACAAATAATTATAAAATTTATACAGAACCAGAAAAGACCTCAAAAAGCCAGAGGAATGTTGAAAAAGAAAGCCAAGGTTGGGGGCATCATATCAAGACAGTATGGTACTGGCACAAAAACAGACACATAGATCAGTGGAACAGAATAGAAAGCCCGGAAACAGACCCTTAACTCTATGGTCAACTAATCTTTGACAAAGCAAGAAAGAATGTCCAGTGGAAAAAAAGACAGTCTCTTCAACAAATGGTGTTGGGAAAATCAGACAGCCATATGTAGAATGACACTGGACCATTTCCTTACACCACGCACAAAAATAGACTCAAAATGGATGAAAGACCTCAGTGTGAGACAGGAATCCATCAAAATCCTTGAGGAGAACACAGGCAGCAACCTCTTCAACCTCTGTGCAGCAACTTCTTCCTAGAAACATCACCGAAGGCAAGGGGAGCAAGGGCAAAAATGAACTATTGGGACTTCATCAAGGTCAAAAGCTTTTGTACAGCAAAGGAAACAGTAGACAAAACCAAAAGACAACTGACAGAATGGGAGAAGATATTCAGAAATGACATATCAGATGATGGTCTAGTATCCAAAATCTAGAAAGAATTTATCAAACTCAACACCCAAAGAACAAATAATATAATCAAGAAAGGGGCAGAGGACATGATCAGACATTTCTGCAAAGAAGACATCCAGATGGCCACAGACACATGAAAAAGTGTTCAACATCACTCAGCTTCAGGGACCTACAAATCAAAACCACAGTGAGATACCACCTCACACCAGTCAGAATGGCTAAAATTAACAAGTCAGGAAATGACAGATGTTGGAGAGGAAGTGGAGAAAGGGGAACTCTCCTACACTGTTGGTGGGAATGCAAGCTGGTGCAGCCACTCTGGAAAACAGCATGAAGGTTCCTCAAAAAGTTGAAAATAGAGCTACCCTATGACCCAGCAATTGCACTACTGGGTATTTACCTAGAGATACAAATGTAGTGATCTTAAGGGGCACATGTACCTGAATGTTTATAGCAGCAATGTCCACAATAGCCAAACTATGGAAAGAACCTAGATGTCCATCAACAGATGAATGGATAAAAAAGTTGTGGTAAATATATACAATGGAATACTATACAGCCATAAAAAGAAATGAAATCTTCCTATTTGCAATGATGAGGATAGAACTAGAGGGTATTATGCTGAGCGAAATAAGTCAATCAGAGACAGACAATTATCATATGATCTCCCTGATATGGGGAATTTGATTGGCAGAGTTGGGTGTTTGGGGGGTTAGGGGAGGAAAAAATTAAACAAGATGGGATCAGGAGGGAGACATAATATTCTCTTAATCTCACAAAACATACTGATGGTTGCTGCGGGAAAGGGGGTGTGGAGAGGGTGGTTGAGTTATGGACACTGGGGAGGATATGTGATATGGTGAGTGCTGTGACGTGTGTAAGCCTGACAATTCACAGACATGTACCCCTGGGGCAAATAATACATTACATGTTAATAAAAATAATTAATAAAAACTAAAATAAAATGATATTACTAAGAAGGGAGTGGTTATCATTAGCAAGTCTCATTAGAGAAATTAATATTTAAACAAATTTTGCAAGGTGAACAAACGAATAGGCATCCACTAGGATGAAAAGAAATGAGGGGCATTTTAAGCAAAAGAAACAGATTGTACTTTGATATCAGTTTGCCTGGAAAAGATTTGGTAGGCTATTTTATTGTGGGAGAAGAGCTCCACTGTGAACTCTGAGAAGGGAAGGACCCTTCCTGAATTACACAGGTTATATCATTAGCATCTAATACAGGATTTAAGACAGGGTTTAAAATATTTTAAACAAAAGAACCCATTTCCAGAATGCATTTTATCCTTTCTCCATTTTCTCCCATTGGCCTCAAATTTAAAAATAATAACAAGAGAATCCTTAACCCATAAAAAAAAAAAATGATAGGAGTGATTTAAATTTCCCAGCCTGCCTGCATGTAATAGGAAGCTACCCTTTTTTAATGTACTAATTCATAAAAGTAGCATTTAACTACTCTCACTTAATATTTTTAAGTCCCTACTGTGTTTCGGAGACTCTGCAGTGTTCTGATTATTAATCATAGCCATTAGGAATTTAGGATTTAGAATTTGGGTTTTAATACACACTCAGCTGCTTATTTATATGCCTTCAAGCAAGTCATATAAAATAAACATAGTGAAAATAAACACAGTGCCCACCCTGTAGGGTGTTGCAAAAAGTCTATGAGTTAATGCATGGAAAATTCAAATCAGAGTGCCTGGTATATACTAAGTGCTCAGTAAGTATTAACTGTCACTGGTGTTGGTATTAGGGCTGCACTTGTTGATTCTGTTATTCTGTCATACACCAGATTTGCATAGGTTCTGTGACTTTTCTGATGTAGAGTCAAACCGTTATTGTGTTCCCTTCTTCTGAAATATTAAAAAGAATGGATGATTGCAGCATATATTTACAGAAACCTTGACATACCAATCAGCTACAGAATGCTTAGTATCCTCATTCATCTCAAAAACTAAATGATTAACTCTGCATCTTGGCAAGATAAATTCATATGTAATCAGTTGGCTTCCATTTAGTGAATGACTAAGACTATGTAGATTTTTAGTGTAACCAAAGGCACTGTTGTGTGCTAAAACTTCTTCCCCAGCAAACAAGGAAAAACAAACGTTTTTTACATAGTAAAAAACCCCAACTTTAAAGATGTTCAGTTAAACAACTTATAGATAGTTAAATGTGCATCAGCCATTGTAAACCAATTAGGAAAGGTCAGAAGTTTTTAATTTCAAAGTTAGAATGTATGAATTTTGAACATCTAATTCTGTTCTGTGGTGCTAAAAATCATTGCTCAACTTATTTGAAATAAGTAATCAGTTATGGGGGTATTTTTGGTAATTTTTTTAGAAATACAACTCCCCTTTTAATATGTTTCAATTATTTTCAGATTGAAACATATTAAAAGGGGAGTTATGCTGAGTGAAAAAGTCAAGCAGAGAGTCAATTATCATATGGTTTCACTTATTTGTGGAGCATAACAAATAGCATGGAGGACAAGGGGTGTTAGAGAGGAGAAGGGAGTTGGGGTAAATTGGAAGGGGAGGTGAATCATGAGAGACTATGGACTCTGAAAAACAATCTGAGGGGTTTGAAGTGGCGGGGGTGTGGGAGGTTGGGGTACCAGGTAGTGGGTATTATAGAGGGCATGGATTGCATGGAGCACTGGGTGTGGTGCAAAAATAATGAATACTGTTTTACTGAAAATAAATAAATTAATTAAAAAATAAAATAAAATGTCTAATTTGACAAATTAAAATTAGGAACTCATAATCATTACTTATCTAAGACTTTAGTATTAAATATATGATCTAAGCATTTATTTTATTTGGGATAACTGATATGTCAGTCACTTGCCAACTACTTCAATATAATTTTCTGCACATAATAGCTGGAAGAAGACACTGAGAATTTTAAAAAGATAATTTGAATTTCAAGTCCAGTGAGGCCTGTCATTTCTCATTGCTTGGTTAAGTAAAACCTGCATAAAGACTTAACTGTGAAATATCATATGCTCCTTGACACCTATACTTCAGACATAATAAAGCCATCAAAATAATGGTTATTAAACTTGGGAGTTTTTGTCTCAACTCATTCCTTTGTATTTACAGTTGAAAGAATATAATTAAAGATGAGGTTTGATATTTTACACTACTTTTATGCACTTAGCTTATTCCAAAATAAAAATGATGTACAACACATAAAACTTTTATTCAGCTTCTCACTGTGGTGTAGGAAATGGTGTTTGTTTTTTAGTATAAACTTGAAAAATGGCTCTGACAAGTTTCCAATACTGGTCACACACTGCTTTGAAAATTTTCTTTAAGGGTCTTCAAATCAATATTTTTTCATTTGGTTCTAGCAAAGATAGCCTTCCCTGCTATTGTGAAAATTACTTCCCTTTGCAAGTAGAATGGTAAAATCTAAATCATGAACATCAGAAGTTCATGAATTTCTAATTTACATTGGAAAGCCCTTAAATATTCTTTACACATTGAGAAAGCTTTGTAATTCAAACAGCATTTTTAACAAAGTTAAAATATCACCAAAATTGTTCTTGGAATTCTTGGCAAAGTGTTATATGAAATTGTATTGTAATGCTTAGGTACTTTATTGAATTGTGTCCTCAAGAATCACCAGTTTTTACAAGTCATCTGAATAATTTCTTATTATCAAGCAGTCTTACCAAAAGATGTTTATTGGACCCCAAATTTCTTTAAATGTTGTATACAGTGCAAAATAAACAGAAGATATGGTTTTGACTTTTAGGAAAGTTGGTTATTATTTGGGAAAATACACTAAATGGAAATAGTTCTGTTAGAGAACTGTTAAGCAAAATCTGTATGGTAAGTTTAATAGTTTATAAAAGAGAAAGATCATTAAAGTCTGATATTTATTGAAAAGTCTCCAGGGGGAATTTGGGCTCACAACTGGATTTGAAGAATGACTAGGATTTGAGAATAAACATAAGTGACTATCACCATACTCCTTAGGTTTTCATCTAAAAATATCTTTTTCATCTTTAGAGAAAATATTAGATTGTTAGTGAAGGAGAACAGAATTTGACACCCTAAAATATGCCATTTTGGCATAAGGATTATCTTGAGTGGTTTTTTTTTTTTAAGATTTATTAATTTATTTGGGCGAAGAAGGTGCAGAAAGAGAGGAAGAGAGTGTCCCAAGCAGACTGTATGCTGAGACAGAACCCCACAGTGGGCTTGATCTCAGGATCCTGAGATCGTGACCTGAGCCGATACGAAGAGTCAGAAGGATAAGTGACTGCACCACACAGGCACCAGTGGAGCTGGTTATTTTTAAGAAATGTCAGGCAAAGGAGAAGCTCTGAAAACAGAGAAGTTACCCTTTGTAAGAGACACTTTATTTTTAAGGGAAATCCGTTTGTAAGGGTGTCTTCCTCTCTGTTGCAGGAATAGGAGGATGACTCTAAATCTCTTGAAATTCAATTAGTAAAAAAGGCAAAACATAAATCTTCATAACTATATCATTGTTAATAAGGCTTTTCATGGTAACCTCCTATAACTGGCAGCTCCACCCCCCCAACATGTTCTTTTGTCTTTAGTTGGAGATAGTATTTAAGGGGCATTACTCAGTTTTCCTGGGTCTCTCCCATGTTTACAGGAGGTATACATGTTATTAAACTTCTGTTTGCTTTTCTTCTGTTAATTTGTCTTTTATTACGGGATTTTGGGAAGGAATCTCTGTAAGAACCTAGAAGAGTAGAAGGAAAATTGCTTTTCCTTCCCTACATTGGTGAGTAGTATAAATACTAATGAAAATACATGCCTTGGAAAACTGGAGGTTTGTATAGACTTTCAATAAACAATATTAAAAATACAAAAAGATAATTTATATATTGTATCTGTTTTTTCATATCAGACTACAATTTTTTTAGTGGTCTATGGATCAGCTATGCAGTCAGACAGATCTTGGTTCAAATTCTGGCTCTGCAGTTTAACAGATATATGATTTAGGGCCAGTTATGGATCTCTGTTTCTCCATCTATAAAATGGGGGTAACATCTAAAATCTACTCCATGAGTTTCTGAGTAAAATTTTTTAAAAATGTAGACATGTACTACATCCATAAGACCCAACTAAATATTCTACTTATGTTAACTATTAGTATATTCTATTTTTATGTATTCTGCTCTATTTCACAAAGGATTTGGAATGATGGCAATAATATATAGAATAAAATAACAATAATACATAAATTGAGTGATTCCTCTAAAATTAAGTCAAGGGAGGTAAGTGGGAGGAGGGGATAATTGGGTGATGGGCATTAAAGAAGGCACTTGATATAATGGCCACTGGTGTTATATACAAATGCCGAATCACTAAATTCTAACCATGAAACTAATAATATACTATATGTTAACTATCTTGAATATAAATAAAATCTTAAGTACATAAGTAAATAAATAAATAAAAATTAAGTCAGATTATTTCAACTCATCCTCTCAAACCCTTCAATGGGCTTGCATTTTAATCAGTAAAACCCAAATCTTTATAGGGGCTAATAACATCCTCTAATTTCTGGCCTGTAATTCCTTTTGATCTTATCTCCTGATACTGTCCTCAGAATTCATTCTAATATAGTCCTACTGACCTCATCAATGTTTTTACGTGTGACAGGCAAATTCTTATACCAAGGTTTTGGCCTTTTAATGTCTCCTGTGCCTTGCCTGTGCATCCTCCAGCTATCCACGAAGTTCCCTTCCTCATATTACCTCTGTGTACTCTTCCCAGGCCAACCTATCTAAAACTGAGTAACTCACTCCTGGTTAAGTATATTTTATCCTCTTACTCTGCTTTTTCTCTATAACACTTGCCACTCTTTTATTACAATTTTTTTTTAACTTTTTTTCTTGTTTGGCTTTTCTGCTAGAAGGTAAGCCCCATAAGGGCAAGAATTTTGTCCTTTTCATGTGTTGTATATATGGTGCAAAGAACATTCCTGTTGCTTAGTAGTTGCTCAATAAATATTATTTCTGTTCATCTAATTATGTCAGTAGGTCTCTTGCTCAAATATAGACCCTAACAATTGAAACCAGAAATAGACAAGACCACTCAACTCATGCTCTAATTGAAAACCATTGTGCTTATTTCTTATTGTACTTCCTTGAGGCACTGAACAAGATGTTTTGCAATGACCAGAACATTCCAACCACCAGGCCAGAAAAACCTTGAGAGCAACAAGGCTTAGAAGACCACACTCCACACATCCCTTTCCCTGCCCATGATGAACATGCCTCTGCTGAACACATACTGCTCCCTAACCACAATCATGCACTCTTTACCTTCTGTCTTGCTTGTACCCCCTGAAACTCTCCCTTTAAAACTCTAGGTGTCCATCTTGCTGACAGAGAGGTCAGGTAGTAAAGCTTGAGCCTGCCAACTCCTCTAGCTGCTGGCACCTAAACTAAATTTCACCCTTTTTCTTTTCCAAACTCATCTTGAGTTATTGGCTTCTCCTGGTATGAGTTTATCTGAGTTTGTTTCACAACAGTATTGGCAAACCCAGCCAGGAGCTATGATTTCGACTTTTCCAGCCCCCTTAGGATTCCCCAGAATGGAACAGTTGGCTATGGCAGTGTGGCAGGGCTCACCTATTTGGTTCCTGAATTTGAGGCTATGATAATCAGTTAACAACTACTTGCAGATTCTATGAAATGCCATTTTGTTTCAAATAAAGCTCTTTTTTTGATATTGCTTTTTGTTCAAGAAATGTATTACACATTTATTATTGCATTTAATCTTCAAAGCCACCCAGTAAGCTAAGTAAAATAGGAATTAATATTCATTTTCTCACACACTAGGAAGTAAAGAATCCAAAAGAGGAAATGACTGGTTTAAAGTCATACCATTAGTAAGACGCAGAACAAGGCTAAGAGGTTATTTTCCTTGGCTAAGTTTCCTTCATTTGCTGTTTCCAGAGTTAGATAAATGAATGAAATAAAACTTAGGTTATACATCCATGCTGTTGAAATTGATCTAACATTTTAGATTCACTGGGAATTAAGTATTTCAGGGCTTTCTTCAAGCATCCTTCAGTTAGTTGCAGAACTCTGTTTCTAAGGAACTCGTGAATATTTTCACTTACTGACTGAGAATATTTTACAGATTCATCGTCTTAAAGAAGTGTACATCTGTATAATAATGAATGCTTACTGCTTGCCTAACATGCATAAAGATCTACTTGTTCCTGTATTGCTTGCTGTTTGCTCATTCTGGAATGCTCTTCCCCAATCTGAGTCCTTATCATTACTTGGGTCTCTGCTCAAATGCCATCTTCTTAGAAAGGCCTTTGTTGAATATCTTATCAGAAAGATCCCAATCTTTCTCCTTTCCCACTTCTAATCCTTCTGTGTTAAATTTTCTTCATATCATCTATCACATTATAAAAGGGTTATTTATTTAACAAATACATTTGTTAATTAATTATTATGAGCCTTCCTTAATAGAACACTGGCTGCAGGAAGGTAAATTTTGGGGGGTCTTGTCTCCAGCATTTAGTATACATAGTAGTAATTTAATAATAAAGGGGAACAGAATTTGGCGCCCCAAAATATGTCTCTTTGAGACATAGATTATCTTGAACTGTTTTTTTTTTTTTTTTTAAAGAAACAGCCGACATGGGAGAAGCTTTGGAAAACCAAGTAGAAGTTACTTGTTTATAGGAGATACTTACATTTATAGAGGAAATCTCCATTTGATGGGTGTCTCCTTCTCTGTACCAAGAAGAGAAGGATGACTCTAAATCTCTAGAAATTCTTACCAATGGAGAAGACAACAACATAAATCTGTAAAACAACCATACCTTTGTTTACTGTGCTTTTCCTGTAGCCGCCCATAAATTGGCTCCCCCATCCCCAAACATCTTTTGTCTTTAGCTGGAGATAGTATTTAAGGTGGAGACTTGGGTCATTTTGGAGAGTTACTCAGTTTTCCTGGGTCTCTCCCATCTATATGGAAGGTATACATATCATTAAATTTCTGTTTGTTTTTCTTAGTTAATATGTCTTTTATTATGGGGGTCTCAGTCAAAAACCTAGAACAGTAAAGACAAAATTGTTTTTCCTCACTTAAAATAAAAATACACTGATTAAAAGAATACTCATAATATACTTTTATGCCCCAGAGCATCCATTTACAATTGCAATTAAATAATAATCATGGAGTTAATTGTATACTTTTATCCATTCTCTCACTGGAATATAAAATTCATAGAACATGAATTATATGTTTCTTTTTCATTGCATTTTAGTTAAATGGTTTGAATACCACAAAATTCTATTGTTTACTCTCAAGGAATCTAGTGATTTATTCTCTATGTGGAAAAAAATGAGGACATGAAATGACAATAAAAAAGAATTTAACAGATCAAGGTAACTTTAATAAAAGTAAGAAATCTGATACATGATTGGCAACTGCAGTGTAATATCTGTTATACATAGTATGAGACTAGATACTAAATAAATATTTAGCATATATGTTTTTAGAAGTGTTACAAAAACATTAAAGTATAGAGAAACCAAAAAAGAAAAATAATTCAAATGTTCGATGTTTTAAAGTTAATAACTCTTAAAAGGGAATAGAAAAATTATGAGGGGTACATTGGGATAGATGCAGCTAAGGGTTTCCATTGTGGGTAAGTAGTGAGAGATAAAGGCTGGAAATTAGGCTGCCAGGGAACTTGAAATACAGTTTCAGAACTTTAGACTGATAAAATTAATTTGTATATCAGGACCCACAAGATGGAGGTGCCCCTATTGTCCTGGCCTATAATCACAAATCTAAACCTAAATCAGCCTGCACTTAAAAAAACACCTGTGGAGGAATCCAAACCTATACCAATCACAATCCTACAACTCAGCTTTAGTTAGCTTACCTTTTCCTAGAAAATAGGACCTGGTAGCCTTATAAGAAAATCCCTGATCTCCTGGCCAATTGTGCCCTTTTTCTGTATTATCTCTTTAATGCTCTATAAAACTCAGTCTTGCCGCAAATCCCTCAGAAACAGTACTTCACTGCTAGTGAGGCACTGTATTTCATCAAATTATGGGTTTTTCCCCTTAAATAAGGGGCACCAAACTTGTTAGTAAGTTGTTTATTTTGTTACTTGACAGGACTTAAATTTCTAACAATGAGTGGTAAGAGCGCAAGAAGTCTTCTAAGCAGCTTAGTGAAAATATAAAAATGATATTTTTGAGATAATTAAGAGGTGTATATAATAGTAGAAATTGGACAAAGGAAAATTGGATAGTAGACTAGTGATGATGTAAGTAGCAAACACTTCCAATAAAAACTAAAAGGCAAGTGATGAGGTAAACATATTTTCCAATCAAGACTGTGCCCCCAAAATACTTTCTGACTTGTGACACAAAGACAACCGATCTGCTGTACTCAGAGCAGGTATCCTTCATTTGCTTCTTCTAATTGAATCACTTGTCTACATAGTCCTAAAATATTATATTCTCTAAATTGCCCAGGATTATCCAGATAGTTCTCTTAAGAAGAAAGTGGGGTGGCGCCTGGGTGGCTCAGTGGGTTAAGCCGCTGCCTTCGGCTCAGGTCATGATCTCAGGGTCCTGGGATCGAGTCCCAAATCGGGCTCTCTGCTCAGCAGGGAGCCTGCTTCCCTTCCTTTCTCTCTGCCTGCCTCTCTGCCTACTTGTGATCTCTCTCTGTCAAATAAATAAATAAAAATCTTTAAAAAAAAAAAGTGGGGATATCAGAGCAACAACAACATTTATTAGAGATGTAGTTTCTGTTTATGCACTTCTGGTCAGCAGCGCTTATCTTACAAAAGCATGGTTCAGCAGTGACCATCTGTTTAGCTGTTTAAAACACTCTTGTTCCTACCTTTAGAAGGGAAAATTCCCTTTTTGATACATGTGCAAAACTCCAATTAGAGTTAATTGGGATTATATGTGAAAAACACAATGAAAATTATTTCCAAAGAATGAATAAACCCGCATACATTCATGACCATTTATCATTCTCTTTTAAAGGAAAAAAAGAGCCAAGCTTACATATTATAACTTACAAATATATTAGACTATCTTCAAAAGAAAAGAGGCATCTAACCTCTCTCAAAGCTAAAAATGAAATATAAGGGGAGGTCAAATAAAAGAGCTTGTTAATATCTATTCAATTCTGAAAAAGGTATCCTCTAGCTATAATTGATGATATAAAATATATTTCATTAAATGGGAAAAACTGAAGAAGAAATGATCCCAACTATTCTTCTAATTTATGTTAAAATTGGGCCCACAAATCTAAGGATATTACTTAAGTTGTAATTTTTGCAGAGATTGAGGTTATGTTACATGGCAAACCACAGACTAATTCAGCCTTGTCAGGGTATGATACTAAATGCCAGTAGAACAAAAGGATAATTCACTTCTTGAGGTAGAGTTTGTAATTCCACAGGAATAATTTAGCAATTTAGCCTAAAATAATGTACTACAATGTCTTTTATTATTATATGGCTGCATCTCTGCTTGTCATAAATTTTGCTCTTAGGTAAAACATCCCAAAGATCGCAATTATTTTGAGTAGCTTTGTTAAAATACTCTTTGGAAGGAAAAGGGAAAAATTCACACTGACAGTAAATGTTATTATATTAACAGCAGTGGCTTTTTGCTAACTGCAAAACTGAAAGCTGAATCCATTTGCTTTTAATTATTATGAAAATTATGTTTCATTTTTGTAAGAAATTACTTTATTATTTAAAAATAATTATTATTGTTTATTATTTTAGGAACATAGTAGAAAGGTCTCCTGCTTTATGAATTTATTACAAATTAATGAAACTTCAGTTCCAGAGGTTATGGAACAGCAAAATTATCTTAAGGAAAAGGAAAGTGCTAGAAGAAATTATTTCCTTCTGGTTTTCACCTGTTTCTTGCTACCCATCCCACAATATTTGGTAATGGGAAACCAGACTCTTGTTGCTCTGAATGTCTAAAACTAGTTAAATGGCTTAGTTTAAAACTTATTTTATCATCTCAACTCTGAGGAGAAAATGAGTTACTAAGAAACAGTTTTGACATCATTTCCCCTTGGTGTTCGGTTAATATTTCTTTGAGAATTGTGCCTTCAATGTTGACAAGCACATGCAGATTTTCATATTTATTCCAAGAGGTCATGGTTTTTTATAGCTCTATAAATCCTCCAGGCCAGCCTATTTTTATTATGCTTTCCAACTTTCAAGCCATTCCTCCTGTCTGTGTGAGTGGATAGGCGGCCACTGTTAACAGAGGCCAACACATTTCTGATTATTTAACAATGCTTTCTCTACCTTATTAGGTTACAAATGATAAGGGAATTTTCATGAATGTGTGACACAATATACAATATCACAGGAAATTGCAGGAAGCCTTACACATCTGTTCAGGAGACTCATATGATCCAAGGTATTTGTCTCAGAAAGGGGAAAGGAATTTTTGTGGAATGTTCAGTACATTCCACAATAGCTGGATGAATCATTTCCTGTTTGTTCCTGGGACAACTATGACCTTTATTTCCTGTAACATAATTAGGACATGGCTTTAGAATGTGCTTAAGAAAGGCATAAGGAAAAAAAAAGGCAAAAGAAATAATGTTAAGCGAGTTTGGTTAATTAATTTTATAAATTATTTCTATAATTCAATCTATACCCAGTACCTCTATCCTTCTCCCTCTATCCCCCTGAACAGATAATAAAAGCAGGTATTACTATGCAATTCTGTATAGACTTCTAAATATTCTGAGCAAGTAGGTTATAGTTAATTATGGTATGTTTCTTTTTATCTTTTCTATACTGTGATTTGTGAAATTACATAGATGTTCTTTTTTTTGGTCTGTTTTTTGGATATTGGGAAGCTCAGAGGTAGATTTCAGTTTGATCTGTGGCAAATATGCAGGAGTCAATGATTTTTAATTACTTTTTTGAGATGTAATTTCTATATAACAAAGGCCACAAATCTCAGCATATAGGTTGGGAGATTTTTTTTTAAGATTTATTTGACAGACAGAGATCACACGTAGGCAGAGAGGCAGGCAGAGAGAGAGGGGGAAGCAGGCTCCCTGCTGAGCAGAGAGAGCCTAATGCGGGCTCGATCCCATGACCTTGGGATCATGAATGGAGCGGAAGGCAGAGGCTCTAACCCACTGAGTCACCCAGGCACCCCAGATTGGGGAATTTTTATGTTGTGTGAGTTTTCATGCACATGAATTCACCACCTCATTCAAAAGTATCTTTTCAGCACCCCAGAATATTGCTTCCTTTCCCTATCTATACTTTACATAAGGTAACCACTATTCTGACCACTATATAATGTTACATTTGTATAAGACATGTCATACTACATGAATTTTTCTTGTTTTTGGTTTGACTTTCTTTTTCTTCACCTACCTGTAAATTACATTTTCTTGACTTACTTTATTTATACCTAAAAGACATCTTGAATTCTTAACTTGGACCAAGATGTGTCATCAAATATCCTTACAAAAGTGTTAAATAATTTGCAAAACTATTCAGGAAGTGAGATTGGAATGAATATGTAAGAACGTGGGAGTTAATTATTGATATACTTGTTCAAAAGAAAACCACAGGCCAAAAATGGAGTCACTTATGTTAAGAGACCCATGTCAGTAAATCATGATTTAATACCTAACCTAACTACAGTTTCAAGTCCCCTAAGCATGTAACCGTTAACCTGTCAACCAAGAATTTCCTGGTCAGCACTAGGAAATTTATTGATAGACTCATTCCATTCCCCTAAGGAAAATGACCTTGACTAAAATAATGCATTCTTTGCTAATAATTTCCTTTTTTCCATTCCCCTCTCTGCCTTTAAAACTCTTACCTTTCCTGCAACTCAACTGCTTTCCTTTCTATTTGTTAGAGGTGATGCTGCCCAATTCATGAATCATTTAATAAAGCCTATTAGATCTTCAAATTTACTCAGTTGAATTTTGTTGTTTAACACACTTTTAACACTACTGACTTTAAATTATGAAGCTTTAAATTATGAAATACTAATATAATCTTGCCTTTTAAATTTCAAAAGACAACCCTTTATCCAACCTCCTCCCCTTATCTTCCTTAAAAATATTATTAGATTCAGGGACACCTGGGTGGCTCAGTTGGTTAAGCAGCTGCCTTCAACTGAGGTCGTGATCTTGGGGTCCTGGAATTGAGTCCCACATTAGGCTCCTTGCTCAGCAGGGAGTCTGCTTCTCCTCTGCTGCTGCCTGCCCCCTGCCACTTGTGTGCTCTCTCTCTTTCTGATAGATAAATAAATAAAATCATAAAAAAGATATTATTAGATTCAATGTGTACACTAAATATGTGATTCTATAACCAAGAGTGTCCCTGATTAAACAATAAATCATTAACAGTAATTCATGTGAGACACTTACTTTAACCAAGATGGAGTAACAAAGATTAGATTTACCCTCCTGTATGAAAAAATATTATAACAGGCAGTTATATTAGGAATATCCAATGTATTGTAGGTACCTAAAAATGGAAAATCTTGGCAATAACCAAAAAGCCTGGAAATAACAAAAATATAGTGTAGACAGGGGAACCTAGGTAGAGCCCAGAAGACTCCCTGAGATGAAGAGACAGATAAAAATTTTGGGAAACCAAAGAAGCTGGAGTTCATAGGACAGATTACCTGAGAGGAGAGTTGAACAGAGAGAAGCCTGGAGATCCAGAGAGTGGCCTTCTCAACTATTTAGCTGAGGACTGATGTGCACATGTGTGAAGAAACTATACAAGGCCCTATATATTCTGTGGCTCTCTACTCTGATCTGGGTCCCAGAGAGATTCTCCTCACAGACTATATCACCCAGCCTTCTTTGCCCTTGGCTTTGGTTGCATTTAAAAAACAGGAGTAACTTCTAGAATGTGGCCAGAGTAGAGAAAGAGAGACTGGTGTGCTTATTCTTCCCATTTCTTCCCTGCCTCCTTGTGGTTCTATGATGATTGAGTAGCTAGGCTCTTGTTATTTTCAGTAGACCATCAGCATCAGCATTACCTGAGAACTTGTTAGAAAACACATAATCTCTGGCTTACCCCAAGCTTGCTGAATCAGAATCTGCATTTAAATAGAATCTATATGTATTTTATATGCTCATAAAGGCACCCCTTCTTCCAAGGCTCCAGATTTCACCAACATAACACTTTATCCTCCTCTTGTCTCTTCTGGCCCAGGAGCCATAATGGCTTTCTAGTCCCTTGTTAGTTTACTTAACTGTACATATCTCCATAAATAAACTCTTAAAATCTATTTTCCAGTTAAATGCTTTTGAGTATACAATCTGTTTCCTGCATACCTTAATGATACAGAAATATATTATCTATATTTATATCTATATATCTGTGCTGATAAATATATACATATAGGGGCTCCTGGATGGCTCAGTTGTTGGTGTCTGCCTTCGGCTCGGGTCATGATCCCAGGGTCCTGGGATGGATCCCCATATCGGGCTCCCTGCTCTGTGGGAGGCCTGCTTCTCTCTCTCCCACTCCCCCTGCTTGTGTTCCCTCTCTCACTGTGTCTCTGTCAAATAAATAAATAAAATTACATATATTACATATATATATATAGATATAGATATAGATATAGATATAGATATAGATATCTGTCTTTATTGTCTCTATCTCTAAAATTCTTTCCTAAATATCTCTTCCTAAAATTCCAGTCTTCATGCTTTTCTTAGTTACAGCTCAGTGATATCAAATTCTGTACATGATTTCCCAAAAATGCAAATTCAGAGTTTTCTATGCAGAAAAAATATTATTCCTAGTTTATTAGCAAATTTTGTGAATCTGGAGAAGAAAGCATTAGTATCCTAGTGTGGTGAGCAGCCTCTAAATTGGTTCCCCAAGATTCCTGCCTCCTGGTATTCACTCTCTGGTGTAATCCTCTCTCCTTGAGACTTGCTAACCTACTGACTCACTTTTAATAAACAGAGTGTGGAAGAAGTGATAAAGTGTGATTTCTGGTATTAGGTTATAAAAAAAGTGACAGCTTTTGTCTTGGTGTTGTATCTCACTTTCTTTCATATTGCTTACCCTTGAGGAAGCCAGCCATCATGTTGTAAAGAATTCCCACGGGGAGACCTACCTGGAAGGGGACTAAGGCCTACCAATATCCACATGAGGGGGTTTGGATATCCATCCCAACCCTCACACCACTTAACACTGCAGATGAGTAGCCCCAACCAAAAGCTTAACTGTAGCCTCTTAAGAACACTTAAGCCAGAGGCAAGTAGTAAAACTCTTTCTGCATTCTTGCCCCACAGAGACTCTGAGATTATAAAGTTTGTTGTTTTTAGCTGTTCAAGTTTTAGCTGCTAAATTTATGTACTAAATTAGCTGGAGTAATTTATTATATAATAATAGATAACTAATGTAGCTAGATTCGTTTAAAGCATAAAAATAACTTGAGAATTTTGTTAACAAAAACAAGATATTTTATTTAGTGTTTTTTTTCTTTCAAAACTTACAGATTTCAAAACCTTAATTTTGAAATATATTTGGAGTCACTTTTGAATCCAAATCAAGTTTTTCAATAAACTGAAGTCCTGGAAATGAGAATTTAAATATGAATAGTTTAAGAAGGGAAAAATTAACAGTTTTAGTTAAGATAAGATCTTCCTGAGAAAATGTTAATTTAACTGGAAGCAGTATATGTCTCCAGGAAAACAGGGAATGACTTATGTGTCATTTTAAGTACAGAGAACGGAATTTTATAAACTGGTTTTCCACTTAGATACCAAGGTTTGCCTTTCACACTTGAAGAAAGTATTTTGAGAAAAAAAAATGTATATGAAGGAATAAAGAGAAAGCAAAAAATGAGTGATACTAATGAGCTGACAAACATATATGGCTGTAATGATAGCACAGTCATACTTGCTTTAGAAGCAACACTAAAGAATACAACTTAATCCAGTGACCTTGAAGCTCAAGTTGAAAGAACTTCAAGTATCTTTTTCAAATTCAAATAGTTTCCAAACAGTTCAAATAGCTTTTTTTCAATATTTAAAAAACATAAAATTGAAATGAAAATTCTACGTATGTAATAATAGGTATTCGCATTTGTGAGAACCATCAATTTTTCCTTCATTTTTAATTTCCTTTCCCCTTGCACCCACTATTCCCTTTTTAGGAGAACAGAGAGAAGTCATTAAGAGTTGTGGAAACAAAGAAACATCATCTCCAGAATCATGTACTTTTAGAGGGCAACATAGACCTTGGATATATAGAGGTCTGGACTCCAGTGTAAATAAACATTATTATTTTGAGGAAGTCTCTTGATTTCTTCTTTTCTGGATGTGTGAAATGGTAAACTGGTATACATCATTACCAAAGAGGTAAAAATAGAGTCTTAGTACTAAGTACTCTCATGAGCACAGGTAAGATTCTCCAGACTACTGACAAAGATGTATGAGGAGAAAGGAAAAAATGTAAGAAAAGTCTTTGAGGCTTATTCTTTACCCTTTTGACATTTGAGTGCTGTTAATGCTAATCTATTGTTTAATAGATTAAACATAATAGATTTAAACAATAATAATTAAATAGTAGTTTTAAATAGATTCACAATAATAGTTTAATAGATTAATATATTGTTTGTTTATTTATTTATTCATTTTTTAGGATTGTATTTATTTTTTTGACAGAGAGATAGATAGCCAGAGAGGGAGCACAAGCAAGGGGAGTGGGAGAGGGTGGCAGAGCAGGAAGCCCAATGAGGGGTTCCATCCCAGGACCCTGGGATCATGACCTGAGCTGAAGGCAGATGCTGAAGGACTGAGTCACCCAGGAGCCCCTAATCTATTGTTTAATACCAAATCGAAACTCTCTCTTTAAGAGGTATGGGTTCACAAGTTGAATTCATTAGAATGTGTCTAGTACAATACCAAATAATGGAAATTCATAGCTTAAAAAAATTTAAAAAAAAATAGGTTTTGAGAAAATTACAAACACAAGTTTTGATTCAGTAGAATCCCCAATAACAATATTGCTATTGAAAACATCTTGGTTTTCACAGGAATTTTCACAGGAAGCATTTTTAAAGAATAATTGGTTTACTAATATTATAAAATTGACACATGCTTTATAATATAAATATTTATATTATATTTATATTTATTTATAAGTCATTGTAATTAATTAAATTTTTAAATTTAAAATTTTAAAATTAGAATTAATTACATTTTAAAATTTTAAGTTTTAAATAATTAATTATAAATGGCTAATTAATATAAATATAAATTTTTGTAAATAATTATTTGTAATATAAAATTGACACATGGTACATAATATATTATAAAATTGACACATGCTCAATAATGATTCAAATATTAGATAAAGATGAAAACAGAAATGTAAACTCCAATTCAATGATTCAGAAATAAGTGCTACCAGCATTTGGTAAATATCAATGCTGATATTTCTATGTGATTTTTGGTAAAAATTTAGATTCATAACTTTAGAAATATTGGGTAATTTAATAATGTTGTTTTTAGGGATGACTCAGTGGTTCAGTGGGTTAAGTGTCTTCCTTCGGTTTAGGTCATGACTCCAGGGTCCTGGAATCAAGTCCCCCACTGGGCTCCTTGCTCACTGGGTAGCCTGCTTCTCTCACTGCCTGCCACTCCCCTGGTTTGTGTTCTCTCTGACAAATAAATAATAAAATAAAAAAATCTTTTAAAAAATGCTGTTTTTAGTTAAAAGCATTTCTGGAAGACATTCTTAACTGCCTAACATCTTTTCACCTCTTATTCCTTCTTGATAAAACCCTGGCATTTTTTTTCCTTTATTCCAAAACTGACAAAGACCCCACCAAAAAGTACCCAATATCCCGGGGTACTTGGGTGGCTCAGTGGGTTAAAGCCTCTGCCTTCGGCTCAGGTTGTGATCCCAGGGTCCTGGGATCGAGCCCCACATCGGGCTGTCTGCTCCGCGGAGAGCCTGCTTCCTCCTCTCTCTCTCTCTGCCTGCCTCTCTACCTACTTGTGATCTCTGTCTGTCAAATAAATAAATAAAATCTTAAAAGAAAAAAAAAAGAAAGAAACCAATATCCCTGATGAACATGGAACCAAAACTTTTCATCAAGATACTAGCTAATAGGTTTCAACAGTACATTGAAAGGATTATTTCCCATGACAAAGTAGGATTTATTCCTGGGCTGCAAGGGTGAGTCAAGATCTGCAAAGCAATCCATGTGATCCACCACATTAATAAAAGAAAGGACAAGAACCATTTGATCCTCTCAATAGATGCAAAAAAGCATTTGACAAAATACAGCATACCTTCCTGATAAAAATCCTCAAGAAAGCAGTGACAGAAGGAACATACCTCAGTTTCATAAAAGCCACATACAAAAAAACCACAGCTAAGTTCATCCACAGCAGGGAAAAGCAGAGCTTTCCCCCTAAAGTCAGGAACATGACAAGGATATCCACTTTCACCACTGTTGTTCAACATAATACCGGAAGTCCTCGCCTCAGCAATCAGAAAACAAAAAGAAATAAAAGGCATCCAAATCAGCAAAGAAGTCAAACTTTTGCTTTTCACAGATGACATGATACTGAATGTAAAAAATCAAAAGACTCCACCAAAAAATTGCTAGAACTGGTACAGGAATTCAGCAAAGTCGCAGGATATAAAATCAACCCACAGAAGCCAAGTACATCTCTATACACTAACAATGAGGCAAAAGAAAGTGATATCAAGGAATTGATCCCACTTAAAATTGCATCAAAACCATAAGATATCTAGGAATAAATTTAAGAAAGAGGTAAAGGATCTGTACTCTGAAAACTATAGATCACTTATGAAAGAAATTGAGGAAGGTGCAAAGAAATGGAAAAACATTTCATGCTCATGGATTGGAAGAACAAATATTGTTAAAATACATATACCACCTAAAGAAATCTACAAATCAATGCAATCTCTATCAAAATACCATCAACATTTTTCACAGAGCTGGAACAAACAATCCTAAAATTTATGTGGAACCACAAAAGACCCTGAATAGCCAAAGAAACCTTGAAAAAGAAAAGCAAAGCAGGAGGCATCATAATTCTGGACTCCAAGGTATATTTCAAAATTGTAATCATCAAGACAGTATGGTACTGGCATTAAAAACAGACACATAGGGGTGCCTGGGTGGCTCAGTGGGTTAAGCCACTGCCTTCGGCTCAGGTCATGATCCCAGGGTCCTGGGATCGAGTCCCGCATCGGGATCTCTGCTCAGCGGGGAGCCTGCTTCCTCCTCTCTCTCTCTGCCTGCCTCTCTGCCTACTTGTGATCTCTCTCTGTCAAATAAATAAATAAATTCTTAAAAAAAAAACAGACATATAGATCAGTGGAACAGAATAAAGAACATAGAAATGGACCCTCAAAAACATGGTCAATGAATCTTCAGAAAGGGAAAGAATATCCAAAGAAAAAAAAGACAGTCTCTTCAACAAATGGTGTTGGGAAAATTGGACAGCCACATGCAGAAGAATGAAACTAGACCACTTTCTTACACCATATACAAAAGCAAATTCAAAATGGATGAAAGATCTAAATACAAGACAAAAATCCATCAAAATCCTAGAGGAGAAAGCAGCCAGGCAACCTCTTTGATCTCGGCTGCAGCAATTTTTTCCTAGACCCATCTCCAAGGCAAGGGAAACAAAGGCAAAACTAAACTATTTGGGCTTCATCAAGATAAAAAGCTTTTGCGCAGCAAAGGAAACAAAACTAAAAGGCAGCGCACAGAATGGGAGAAGATAGTACCAAATGTCTTATCAGATAAAGGTGAGTATCCAAAAATCTATAAAGAACTTATCAAACTCAACATCCAAAAAACAAAAACTCTGTTCAAGAAATGGGAAGAAGACAAGAACAAACATTTCTCTAAACAAAGTATACACATGGTCAACAGACACATGAAAAATGCTCAACATCACTCACCATCAGGGAAATACAAATCAAAACCACATTGAGCTACAACTTCACGCCCACCAGAGTGTCTAAAATTAACAACTCAGGAAACAACAGATGTCTGTGAGAATGCAGAGAAAGAGGAACAGTCTTACACTGTTGATGGGAACGCAAACTGGTGTAGTCACTCTGGAAAAGAGTATGGAGGTTCCTCAAAAAGTTAAAAATAGAGCTACCCTATGACCCAGTAATTACACTACTAAGTATTTATCCAAAGGATACAAACATAGTGATTTGAAGGGGCACATGCACTCCAGTGTTTATCGCAGCAATGTCCGCAATAGCCAAACTACAGAAAGAGCCCAGATGTCCACTGACGGATAAATGGATAACTATATGGTACACACACACACACACACACACACACACACTGGAATATTACTCAGCCATCAAAAAAATGACATCTTGCCATTTGCAACAATGTGGCTGGAACTAGAGGGCATTATGCTAAATAAAATAAGTCAGCCAGAGAAAAAAACAAATACTATATGATTTCACTCATATGTGTAATTTAAGAAACAAAACAGATGAACATAGGGGAAAAGAAGGAAAAATAAAATAAGAGGAAAACAGAGAGTGAGGCAAACTATAAGAGACTCTTAACTGGAGGGGAGGTAGGTGGGGGGGATAAGGTAACTGGGTGCTGGGCATTAAGGAGGGCATGTGATGTAATGGGCACTAGGTGTTGTATGCAACAGATGAATAACTGAATTCTACCTCTGAAATTAATAATATAGTATATGTCAATTAAATGAATTTAAATAATATATATTTTTTAAAAACCTGGCACTTTTTTGCACCTAGACTCAAAGAATGCTAGATACTAATTTTCTACTATCCTTTACTAGAATAATCTTTTGGATCATGAAATCCAAGACAATATTTCTATGAGCCTTCTGAAAAGATTTTTGTCTGCTGGGTAAAATTTTTGTTTTCTCAGGGAGAAGTCCTATAACACTTCTGTATTACTTTATGTTTGCGATGCTGTTATGAGAATATGATGCCTACAGTTGCAGCAGCCATATGTGATTGTAAAGTGGCAAATCTGCATATGGTGAAGGTGGTAGACTGGAAGGATGAAAAAACCATTTTCTGTGGTTATACAGTTGGTTTGCTAGCAACTCCTATAACTCCTTATATCCAGACTTCTGGGTAAGAAAACAAAGAAACTTTCTTTTTAAAAAAAAAATAAAGAAAAAAATAAAAAACCTCTGCCAAGTCCAGAGATCAAAGGAGAGGAACATCAGTTTATAGAGAAAAGGAGAACGTTGGGAAGTGCTGCTTTGAAGGAAAGTCCATTGGAGGAAAGCAAAAGCTCAAGGTGGTGATGTTTTTCTCACTGGCTGAATTGTGGTATTTTCTTATTGGCTGAGTTTATTGCTGAGCATGGAGAAACTCGTCCTTCCTTCCCCTGGAGGAGTAAAGCAGGCTTCTTTCTGTTGGTGTCTGCAACTGATGATGAGTGGTAGGGGGAGAGAGCTCCCCATTCTGGCCTCCCAACACCATTTTAAATAAGGTTTTCTTTATTTGGTTTCACAAAGAGAATTGGAAGAAATTAATAGGTCAATTTGGGAAGAATTACCATCTTCACAATATTGAGTCTTTTGATTCATGACTATTGCCATTAATTTACTTGTTCTTTATCTCAGAAATACTTTATAGTTTTCAATATACAAATCTTATACAGCTTTTGGTAAATTTACTTCTAAGTTTTTTATCCTGTTTGATATTTTGTGAATTAAATTGCTTCTTCATTTCATTTTTGGAGTCATCATTGGTAATATATAGAAGTACAATTTATTTTTATAGTTGGATTTTATATACTACATAGGGAAGAAAAACAATTTTCCCTTTCCCTTTCTAGGTTTTTGGCTGAGACCCCTTATAATAAAAGATAGATTAAAAGGGGGAAAAAAGCCAGAAGTTTAATAACATGTTAAACATGGGAGATACCCAGGAAATTGAGTAATTCCCCAAAATGGCCCAAGATACTACCTTAAATACCATCTCTAGGTTAACACAAAACAAGATGTTGGGGGGGGGCAGCTAATTATGAGAGGTTATCATGAAAAGCACAGTAATGAAGGATAAGGTTGTTATGCAGAATTAAGTCCATGCCCTCTCCATCATCAAAGTTTCTAGAGATTTAGTCAGTGATCTCATTCTGGTACAGAAAGGGAGACACCCTTACAAATAAGGATTTCTCATAAATGTAAATGTCCCTTACAAAAGGATAACTTCCACTTGGTTTTCATATTTTTTTCCAGTGTCTGCTGTTTCTTAAAAATTAACCCAGTTCAGGATTGTCCTTATGCCAAAAAGACATATTTCATAGTGGCAAATTTTCTTCCCCTTCTAGGAAAGCATAGATGCTTTCCTTTAACTCTCTTCCCCTGTGGTTCTGTATTATACTCTGCAGGGACCTCTTCAACCTTTCCTGTGACATTAGATCTCAATGTGTTCTAACTAAAGGAACACTGGCAATACCTTTTAGGATATTGGTGCTTAACTTTTAATAGGTCTATGGTGGCATTGGTAACCTTCATCATTGTTTCAGTTCTGACTTCTCACTCTTGGTCATATGGGGTTGAGGAGATTATTTGTTGTATTGTTTATCCTTCATTTTGTTCTCTATATTTTCCTTTTGGAGATTTGAGAGTGGATATGTAGAAAAAATTCTCCTACTTCATTACATGTTCAACCAATAGTCCTAAAGTATGTTTTATTTTCACACTTGCTTTCTGAACTACTACCATCCGTAAGCTGGGAAATAAAGAATACAGAGATTAATTACCTAAGGTAATACAATTAGCCATGAGGAAAGGGAAAAAAATGCATCTAGCTCAAGGGTCATTTTTGGCTAACCTACTAATTACTTTATAATCTTGGACTTTAATTCTTATAGAAATGATTGCCACAACATGACAAGGAAGGCAAAGCAGAAAAAAGGAAGATGTTTAGTATCAAGAAAAATTTTTTCAACAGTCAACAGAAGCTGGAGAAAATGAGCCAAAAAGAACAGTTAATGTAGGTTTATATCAAAGTTTAAACCAGTTATTTAAAACTTTGATTTCATCTTCCAATCTTTTCCCCACATAACACAGATACTATTTAAACGGTTGGATGCCTAGCCTAAATGTACATCTAGGGTTGCCACTCTCAGGTGGGACTTCAAAATCTTAAGAAATTGCCCCAAAGCAATCAATGGGCTTTAGGATCTCAAGTATTTTCTTTCAGGTTCAATTGTATTGCAATGCTTTTTAAAGAAATAGTTGCCATGGAAACTTCAGTAATCTACCTTTTGAGATTTACATGATTTTTTTTTTCACGCTATTCCTCTGGTGAATTTATTGTTCCTATAAAACAGACAGTGGAGGGAAGTCGGGGCTAAATGCTATGATTTTATCTTCTTACTTGCTGGTTCCAAGTGAGACTACAGGAAATGATCTTCTGCCATGTAGAGTTTGTTTTTTGGGGTAAAGGAGCAGTCGGCCCTTATACTCACACAGCTGCAGGCTATTAAAATCAAACAGAATGCAATCAAAATAAATTCCAACATCAGAATGCAACACTTTTAAGTTATTCTTTAGTTGTGCCTATTCATACACAACTCTTGGAAAATCAAGCACGAGATAAACTGCTCTAACCAATAGTTAGTTTTCAAACAATATGTAAGTAATCGATTGACTGTATTCTACTATTGGTCCAAAGGGACATGTGTATACTGGCCTAGACTTTGTTAATAATTCATAGAAAACAGAGAGGATTCCCTAGCTTTCTGAGCTGGTAGTTCTTAAATGAATTTTTAAAAACCTACAGAATTTCTCATAATGACTTTTATCCAGATGCTGCTTCATAAATGAATCTATGTTTCTTACTCTCTCTTCATCTCTCTTTAAAATGGTTTGTACAGCCATTGTATTGCCTGTAAGGTGACTGTTACTGTATATGGTCTCTGTCCAATGGAAAAAAGACAGCCTCTTCAATAAATGGTGCTGGGAAAATTGGACAGCCACATGCAGAAAAATGAAATTGGACCATTTCCTTACACCACACC